>NC_052614.1:39187768-39557906 GCF_016545825.1 Eucalyptus grandis
CTCTCTGGTCACCGCATACACTCTTCCTTAAGCTGGGGATTGGTCAGGATTGTTTTGCGGTGTAGTCCTAGTTTGTAGTCCCATGTGCAATTGTTAGGGTTGTATCTCAACTGGTCGACACAAGTAGTTTCGCACCTAATGACCGTGTTGGCCACATTCCAAGCACGCTCCAGTTTGGCCAGGCACGGTGCTATCCCATGTTGCCTACCATAGAATTGGCACTTGCTGTGAAGATTATGCGCTGGCTTCCCAATACCATTTTTCTTGTTGGGAGGGATGGAGTGCTTTCCTCCTATTATCGGCTTCTTTCCAAATTGATGGTGGTCTCGATTAAATGCATATCGCGATCCAAGTGCGAAAATTCGTTCGACACATCCCTTTCAATCAACTAGACATTTTCATATAACTTGTTGTAGTATTTAAAGTTTAAGGGCGCCAACTAGCTACGGATTTCTAGCTTCAGGCCATCTCGGAATCTCCTCGCTCTATCTACCAGGTCCTCGATCATCTTGGTTAGTACTTTGACAACTTAGTGAACTTGGCTTTGTATGGACAAATGATTCTGGTAGAGTCATAGAAATTCTGCCATCTTTTGTTCTTGAGTGCACTCAGAAAAGTACTTTTTGTTGAATGCTTCAACGAAGACTCCCTATGTTGGGTCTGTGCCTTCAGAAAAGACCCTTCCTCAAATGGCTTCCCACTAGTCACTGGCATTACCTTAAAGTTGGTACACATTCAATGTCATCTTATCCTCCTTAGTGCACCTCAATAATGCAAGGTCTTATGTATCTCCTTGACCCATGAGGTTGCAACCTCAAGATCACTTTTCCTGGCGAATTGCGGCAACTTCGGCTTTATAAACTACTCCACTAGTTTATGAATCTGTCGGTCGCCATTCTTGTCTTTAGCTAACAAGGCATCATTATGAGCAACAATAGCGGTAGCAGCAGTAGCCTAATTATACGCCTACTATCCCATTATATTTCTAATTGCCTCTATGGCCTGCAAAATCCATATATTTGGGATTCCCTTGTGCCTTTCTTCTAGCACCTGTTTAGGCCGGAGCTGCCCTTCCTCTAGGCATTCTCGGGTCTAGGTTATTGATCTTTTAGAGTTATAAAGAGAGTTGGTTCTACAATCCCAACAACTCGATTAGGAATTCAGAACCATAATTTAGCAAAACAATCAGCAATCACAAGCATGGGGTGTTTTCCTAACTAACTATTCCAAAGTCTCAGTGCACCTTATCACTCTAGGTAATGACCAAACTTTGATACCAAGAAGACACAATATGTCATACCAAGAAAAACTTAGTAAGTAAACTCCTTAAATATCGTGTAGGAGAGTACTTCGCCTTGGAGACACCCTATATGTGTGGCTTAATTGTAGATGGCATATCAATAGCAAAACCTTTACTCTACATCATCTATAAGCATGAAATGAGCAACTCACCATATAACACCCTAAAAACATAACTAATAATTACATATATAATTATCTACGTGAATCCACAATTCTAGTAGGCACATGACAAATACGACTAATAATCCAAACAAAATATGTACAATGTATCCACAAGAGTCCAAATTATTATGATCTCTCACAGTCACAATCGATACTCATGCCGGTGGTCTTCCGGTGTTATCGAGCATCGTCCTACCCTATCAGGCATGACAATGTCTCGACCTCACTTGAAGATGACATTCAATTAAGAGCATCGCTCCAAAATCCATCTGCGAACGACATCTAGATCTCCACTGGGCATCTGAAATCCATTAGGTATTGTCCCTCATGGTCATGTGAATACATAACCATTTATGTGATCACTTGAGCTACCAACTACTCAAGCCAATTTTTAACTTTCGATTTAACTGATGCAAGAGTATTTAGTGCTCACATGTTATACACTAGCAATTTTTACACACCAAAATGCCATAAAATAATCCCCGATGATCACCCATTGATTAATTACTCACCAAAATAAGCATACGAAAACCTCCTTGCAATCACCCCTCAATTCCACACGATATCACACCAGGGATTTACTTCAAAATAAGTTATCACTTTTCAAAATAAGATATCACAAGCACTTATGACTTTCAAGATAAGCTATCACAAACGCTTATCACTATCTAAGATAAGCTATCACAATCACTTATCACTATTTAAGATAAGTTATCACAAGTACTTACTACTAGTTAAGATAAGCTATCACAAGCACTTATCACTATTGAAGATAAGCTATTGCAAGCACTTATCACGTATCGAGATAAGCTAACACTCTTACTTATCACTTATCAAGATAAGCTATTACACTTACTTATTACTTATCAAGATAAGCTATCACCCTTACTTATCACTTATCAAGATAAGTTATCACCTAATTCACCTATCTTTTAATCTATATCATTAATCTTAATCCTAACCCTAATCCCAAGCATAACTACCATCCTAATCAAGGAGAGAGAGAGATTGTGTGAGGGATAGAGAGTGTGAGAGTCGACAGAGAGAAATTTGGGTGGGGGGTTTAGTGGTGAGAGAGAGAAGGGGGAGAGAATGGGAGAAATGAGTGAGAGAATGAGGACTTCTCTTCCAAGTTTCCTTCAAGCATTAATGAACTTGGTACAAATTTTCTCAAATCGCTCTTGGCCAAGTCCTTCGAATGGCCACAAATTACTCTTGAAATCTTTCTATCCAATCTTCAATTAATGCAAGATTTGAAACATGTGTTATAATTGGAAATGAACTAGGAAAGCTAACTTGGTTGGTCTCTTGCCTTTCTTCTTCAAATGGGCACCCACCCTCTCTTTGAAGACAACAATTTTGTCTCATTAGGCCAACAAGCTTCTAGAAGGGGTAACTTACGGATTTAATTAGACTGTGCACATGGGTAAATTAATGCGCAAGCTTCCAAAAGAACAAGTGTGGGCTTAAATGGCTTTGGTGGGCCCTCTTGGCCGTCCATGGTGGGCGTGAGGCCCATTGGGCTAGCCCAGAGCTTGGGCCCTCATGGCTCCTCGTTCGCAGCCCATTTTCACTTTTCCCAAAATTCACGGTCCATCGACGTAAAATTGAATTTTTATCCTAAGATGACCGTCCTTTGCTTTTCCATTATTCGTTGATCATTGTCGTAATTCTACTCCTTAGATAGAGGTCGGATTGAGGATGTCCCATGATGGCACAGCGAGAATTTTAATTAAAGTTTCAGTGAGTTAGGGCATTCTCTTCCATGAGGAAATTGTGGAATTTCTCATTGATAGAACTTCGAGCTGCTCTCATTAAAATATTGACATAAGCATCATTTTGCGACACAAAGTCAGGCAACATCACGACCTCGAAGCATCCTATATCAATTTTCCTCTACAATCAAACAAATAAAGACAGTCAAAAAAGAGACCATACAATTGCTGGTACGCAGAATCTTCATAGTCATAGCAATGAGTTGTTACAGAATCTTAAAAATATAATGCACACTGCTGAATGCCATTTTTTTTTTTTTGGCAAATGCCATCTTGTTAACTAGCATTTAAAATTTAAAGGAAACAAAAGGAGAATTTCCAATGTTTTCACACCAACTTCTCCAAATCCACGACTGCTCCTCAATGTGGTCTTCTTCGATCGCCCGGAACCACAAACTCCAGAGCAGAGCACCTCCCTACCATAGTCGGCCGAACACGCATTTACTGGACTGATGTTGCTGGCGCAAAACCAACGGCCACCATTGGATACCGGCCACTCTCGAACACGAATACAATGATGCCCATCATAACAAAACAAAACCATAAAAAATCCAATCAAGCATCATAAGGAACTAGCATTCACTAGAAATCTTCATTTTATTTCTTCACAAATCTCCATTTTATAGCCCTTTCCTCCACGAATTGAGTTGTTCGAACGACGGTCCCTTTCTTTCCTCCCACTCTGCCGCTGACTTGTTGCTCTAAGCTCTTCAACTTGACTGACCACCTTGAGTTGTCAAATCGGCCGAAGCTTCCTTTCTGTCAATCCTTGGAGCGTCGGCCGGTTCTCCACCTCAATAGCAGTCCCTCGGGTGCCCTGCCTTGCACAGTCGAGCGAGGAGGAAGAAGAGGGGGGAAAGAGATGAGTGCGGGCCGGGCGATGAGGGAAGGAAGTGGGCTGGCCCGAGCCAAGGGAAGGGGGGGTGGTGAGGGGAAACAAAGGGAGGCCGGAGTCGGGCCGACCCTCTCCTTGGTTGCTATTTTTATTTTTTAGTTAATTATTGTTTAATTTTTTTTATATTTTTAGTGAAATTAGTAAATTTTAGCACCATTGATGCAAATTATCCTAATTCCTACATGCTGTGTAATTTAATGAAAATTCTTTTTGTTTAGGGCTAAAAATTAATCCGCAATTTTCTATGTAATTTAACCACAACTAAGTAAAATATAGGTGTTAAAAAACAAAAAAAAACTAAAAGTCATTCTAAAAAAAATAAAGAAAGAAAAGATGGTTAGTGGCTTTCTTCTTAACATAGTCTTTTGTATGAATTGATGATAATGAGCACAACTTGATTTCATGTAATATATTGTCATGATATTAAGTCCCAAAAGGTGCTGGTCACTTGCGCATTTGATTGCAACGTTGATCACAATTAAAAATAACCGTTTATAAGTGTGCATATGTAAACATGCACAAAAGTCATGTAACTTTTCTTATGATGACTTTGTAACCAACTTACATAGTTCATATTTGTCACTACTCATTTTGTAGCTGATTGATTGCGTAATAAGTTAATTTTTCGACTAGTAATTTCTATTCAACAATTTTATGATACACTTGTACATGACATTTTTTTTTTCTTTAAGTGTTCACGCCATCATTTCAATTACTTCCCACGGTGCATGTTACTTGTCTCGTGTCACACAAATCGGATAAGACATCATTTTCTAAAATGATGGGCATGTCTCCCCATTAAGTCATCGAAAAAAAAAGTAAAAGGCAATAAACCTTTCATTTTAAAACTCTTGTACATTTTGCATGGACAAATACCATCACTTGCCAAAAGAGAATTATTACTAGTATGTCCAACAAAATCTGCATGTACTATCGCAAATAGAAAAAATGGTTTCCAATAGATGAAGATATTTAGTGAAATCTCTAGTGTTAAGGCATTGAACGATAAATTTCAAGATTGACTCTTTCCTATGAATTGGTCCGAATGATTGAGTTTCAACCACGGTCAATGACTTTATATCATCGTGTGTGGAAAAAAGAAAAAAAACTAAAAAGTTGTTCTAAAAAAAATCCAAAAGAAAGAAAAGATGGTTAGTGGCTTTCTTCTTACCCAATTCTTACTCTTTTGTATGAATTGGTTTGGATGATTGAGGTTCAACCACGTTCAATGACTTTATGTCACTCTATTTGGCAAAAAGAAAAGAAAAAAGTAAAGAGTAGCTCTAAAAATAAACTCCAAAAGAAAGAAAAGATAGTTAGTGGCTTTCTTCTTGCCCACTTCGTACTCTTTCGCATGAATTGGTTCGGATGATTAAGGTTCAACCATGATCAATGACTTTGCATCACTCTATGTGGACAATAGAAAAAAAAAAATGTAAAAAGGGAAAAAACTCCAAAAGAAAGAAAAGATGGTTAATGGCTTTCTTCTTGCCCAATTCTTACTCTTTCATATGAATTGGTTTGGATGATTGAGGTTCAACCATGGTCAATGACTTTATATCACCTTATGTGGCAAATAGAAAAAAATTGCTCTAAAAAGAAACCCAAAGAAAGAAAAGATGGTTAGTGGCTTTCTTCTTAAATTCTTACCAAAATGCCCACGTTCATTTTATGTGACTCTATTTGGCAAAAAGAAAAGAAAAAGTAAAAAAATAAACTCCAAAAGAAAGAAAAGATAGTTAGTGGCTTTCTTCTTGCCCACTTCGTTCTTTCGCATGAATTGGTTCGGATGATTAAGGTTCAACCATGAAATGCAAAACATATGGCGTTGGATTTTTCAACCATGGACTTTATATCATTATGTGGAAAAAAAAATAAATAAATAAATTAAATTAAATTTAAAATTAGATTTAGTTAAAATATTAAAAATGATAATTTTAAAATTAGATTTAGTCAGAATATTTATAAAATAATAATTTTAAAATTAAATTTAGTTAAAATACTTAAAAATTAAAAATTTTAAAAATAATTCAAAAATAATTAATTTAAAATTATATTTAGTTAAAATATTGAAAAATAATAATTTTAAAATTAAATTTAGTTAAAATATTAAAAAATAATAATTTTAAAATTAAAAATTAAAAAAAGAAAAATAGTTAAAATTAGATTTAGTTAAAAATTTTAAAAAAAATAATTTAAAATTTAATTTAGTTAAAATATTAAAAATTAAAAATTTTAAAATAAATTTTTTAAAAATAAAAAAAGAATAATTTTAAATTAGATTTTGCCCAAATATTAAAAAATAATAATTTTAAATTAAATTTAGCAAAATATTAAAAACTTTATAACTTAAAAATTAAAAATTTTAAAAAAATGAATTAATAAAATTAATAAAATTAATAAAATTAATAAAAAAAGGGGGCCTTCTTGCCCAAAAATAAACTCAATGACTTTAAAAGAGGGAGTCTTAGCCATTCTTCGCCCCCTTTTTTTAAATTTTTTTAATTTTAAAATTATTATTTTTTAATATTTTAGCTAAATTTAATTTTAAAATTATTTTTTAAAAATATTTTAACTAAAAATTATTTTAAAATTATTTTTTTATTTTTATAAATTTTATTTTTTTAAAATTTTATTTTATAAAAATTTTAACTAATTTTAATTTTAATTTTTTTAATTTTTAACTAAATCTCATTTGAAAATTATTTTTTTAATTATTTAAATTTTTTTAATTTTAAAATTATTATTTTTTAATATTTAACTAAATTTAATTTTAAAATTATTATTTTTTGGCAATATTTTAACTAAATGTAATTTTAAATTAATTATTATTTGAATTATTTTTATATTTTTTTGTAATTTTAAAATTATTATTTTTTAATATTTTAACTAAATTTAATTTTAAATTTATTATTTTTTAAATATTTTAACTAAATCTAATTTTAAAATTTTTATTTTTTAATATTTTAACTAAATCTAATTTTAAATTTAATTTATTTAATTTATTTATTATTTTTTTTAAAGAGTAGCTCTAAAAATAAACTCCAAAAGAAAGAAAAGATAAAACTTTCTTCTTGCCCACTTCGTTTTTCGCATGAATTGGTTCATTTATTCAACCATGACCAATGACTTTGTGTCACTCTATGTCGCAAATAGAAAAAATGTAAAAAGTAGTTCTAGAAAGAAACTCCAAAAGAAAGAAAAGATGGTTAATGGCTTTCTTCTTGCCCAATTCTTACTCTTTCATATGAATTGGTTTGGATGATTGAGGTTCAACCATGGTCAATGACTTTATATCACCTTATGTGGCAAATAGAAAAAAAAAGTAAAAAGTTGCTCTAAAAAGAAACCCCGAAAGAAAGAAAAGATGGTTAGTGGCTTTCTTCTTACCCAATTCTTACTCTTTTGTATGAATTGGTTTGGATGATTGAGGTTCAACCACGTTCAATGACTTTATGTCACTCTTTTTTTGAATGTGGCAAAAAGAAAATAAAAAGTAAAGAGTAGCTCTAAAAATAAACTCCAAAAGAAAGAAAAGATAGTTAGTGGCTTTCTTCTTGCCCACTTCGTACTCTTTCGCATGAATTGGTTCGGATGATTAAGGTTCAACCATGATCAATGACTTTGTGTCACTCTATTCGAAATAGAAAAATGTAAAAAGTAGTTCTAGAAAGAAACTCCAAAAGAAAGAAAAGATGGTTAATGGCTTTCTTCTTGCCCAATTCTTACTCTTTCATATGAATTGGTTTGGATGATTGAGGTTCAACCATGGTCAATGACTTTATATCACCTTATGTGGCAAATAGAAAAAAAGTAAAAAGTTGCTCTAAAAAGAAACCCCAAAAGAAAGAAAAGATGGTTAGTGGCTTTCTACTCGCCCAATTCTCACTCTTGTGATATTTAAAAGAAAAGAAGAACTTGAAAGTAGACTAGTGTAGTTTCTCAGAAAAATTCAGCTAAAATGATGATATAAGCTGCAAAATCTCCTTCACTAATTTATAATTCAACCGCAAAGACTTACATTCAAGTTAAAAAATAATTATTTGGTAAAATCATCCTTCCTCCTCTTTTCCAAGCTAATCTATCTAGAAATCTTAAGGTATTTTAAGTACATAATTTGAAAAATCCTCTCTATACCAACATAGTAGCAAAAGTGCACTAGAAATCATAAATCTTTGTGTAGAATGCATTTGAGTCCTAATTACTTGATGACGCAATTGAGTCATCATCCTTTGCAAAGAGTAAAATCAGGTCATTTTCCATGGAGAATGTAGAGACTTGCTCAAATAGCACTTGAAGGCTATGCGGTAACCTTTAATTTCATATCTTAATATAGGTTTAGACTTTATGACATGATGACCACCCACATAATGGTTTTAGCATGCAAGTTCCTCCATTTGGACCTGAATATTCAACCCAACCAGGAAATTTACGCATCCTTTTCTTCCGTGAATTAAGCTTACTATGCTGGAGTGCTTGTCAAATTTCATAATTCCACGAAAAGAATACATATTTAGTCAAGTCTAACTCAGTGACCGCAAGTACTAGATTGAAAGTTACGCTGTCCAAGTTGACAAGGACATCGACCCATAACTTCATTAAAGCACCAAAGGAGACAAGTGCTTCGAGGAAAATAAGAGACAAATATCATAAATATGGCATAACTGATGTCATGGCAGAACAAATACGGTGCTTCAATTACTTCTCATGATGAACGTTAATTGCCTCGTGCCACACATATCGAATAAGACATCGTTTTCAAAAATAACGAGCATGGCTCCCAATTAAAGTCATCAATAGGGCAATAGTAAGCTTTCATTTCCAAACTCTTGTATATTTTGCATCGATAGATACCTTCACATGCAAAACAAGAAATATTTCTAGTATGTCCAGCACAATCCCCATGTACCATCACATCAGGTTTTCGATTGAGTGATAAATTTCAGGATTGACACTTTCGCGTAAATTGGTCCAGATGATTGAGGTTCAACCATGGTCAATGACTTTATATCACTCTATGCGGGCAAAAAGAAAAAAAGGTAAAAAGTTGCTCTTTAAAGAAAGTTAAAAAAAAAGGAAAAAGAAAAGATGGTTAGTTGCTTTCTTCTGGCCCAATTCTTACTCATACAATGTTTAAAAGGAAAGAAGAACTTGAAAAATAGACTCGTGTTATTTTGGCAAAAAAATTCAGCTAAATGACAATACAAGCCTCAAAATTTCCTTTAATGATTTATAGTTCAACCGCAATGACCTATATTCAAATTAAACATGAACTTATTTGGTAAAATCATCCTACTTCCTCTCTTTCGAGCCAATTTGTATAGAAAAAATCCCCCCACACCAACATAACAATCAAAGTGCACCAGAAATCTTAAATTTTTGCACAGAATACAATCGAGTCCTAATTACTTTATGACCCAATCAAATCATCAGCCTTTGCAAAGAGTAAAATCAAATCTTTTCTACGGAGAATGTCAAAACTTGCCTGAATTGCACTCGAAGCCTTTGTGGCAACATTTAATTTCACTTCTTAATATAGGTTTAAACTTTATGAGTTGATAACACCCCCATAATGGTTTTAGCGGGCAAGTTCCTCCATTTGGACCTAAATATTCAACCCAACCCAACCAGGAAATTTACGCATCCGTGTCTTCCGTGTTTTAAACTTACCATAATTCCATGAAAATAATACATATTTAGTCAAAATCTAACTCAGCAACCACAAGTTCTAGTGGATTGAAAGTCGCTGTCTAAGTTGACAAGGACATCGACCCATAATCTCATCCAAGCACCAAACGAGACGGGTGCTTCAAGGAAAATAAAACACAAATATGGTACCTAGTCTCCAAAATCTTACATTATTTCTATTCATTACTAACAATCAATGCACTCTAGAATCATTGATCCATATTGTGATTAACGATATACTTTAGATCAACTAATGATGTGCACATCTCAATAGACACATCAATATTGTGGATAAAATCGAGAATGCGAACCTAGCTAGGTTAAAAGAAATATAAGTCTTGACTATCGGACTATTTGGTACATGCTTCATTGCATCACATCCACACAACAATCAAAGATGAACAAAGATGCACACAAATTCTAGAACATACACCAAACTAATTGGAAGACCATCTAAAATTGTCAAAATACTAATGCGTCACACGATGTACCCATTCATTAGTTTTGGGCATTGAAATGTCAGGTTTAAGGAGAAAACTATAATTGACTTTGCCTCCAAGGTAAGCCTCTTGCAACCCTATATGCATGGTAGGAAATTTGCTACTATGGACAGCCTTTTACACTTAGGTGTTGCAACCTTTCTTGAGGTGAACCACATGGGGAAAACTAACATATTGCTGAGCAGGAATGATAGACCCTCTTACAAGGCAACACTTGTGTTTAACCCGGGCTCTCCCAAGCCCATTTAACCGCAACTTGAGTTCTTGATTGAACTTGCAAGTAAACTTACCCTAGAGCCGCCACCAATATTTTATGGATCAATTAGAAATCCAACTAAGGTATCATAGTCTACCTTATTTTTGCAAACTAGAGATTCATTAATATAATGAAGGCCAAGCCTGTGGTTCCTCTCATTTGCAATTACACTAGAGACGATCAACTTCCTTCGAAGGAAACTTCTCGCAGTCTCCCTCATCCTGGCCCCTTCATTGAATGAGCAAATCTGCTTGCCTCTTGTTAGTTGCAAGACACTGGATTTTTCGCTCGATTCTCTCGAGAAACATTTTCATCAATCAATGGACTCTCGAGTAGATTTCAGAGAAATAGGGTTTGACAGAATTATCAATTAAAGTGCTTATGGATACTAGAATCAATCACATATGGAGGATGTTGATGCAGGTAATATGGTATAGTAATTGGTAACCGAGGAAGCCATAGATATCAAAATATTAATGCATCACAAACTGTCCAGATTCATTAGTATTAGGCATTGAAATGTCAGGTTTAAGGAGAAAAGCAAATTGACATTGCCTACCAGCTAAGTTCCAAACCAGGACAAAACCCCTTACTTTCTATAAATTATTGTGGTCTTATTCTTCTTCAAGCTCTCACTCGAAATCATATCAAATGGAGAATGCGGGAGTATTTTTCACTATGCTTCAAAAGAAAGTAGTGACGTTTTCCACGGATTTTAACAGTAGAGATTTCGAAGCCATTGTCCTTATCCTTTTTGGACAAGAAGCCTAAATTCGTTGTTGAAGAGAGTCCACATGACACGCACAAAACTCACGTAATTTTCTCCGTCAAACATCAACTTTATCAAATTGGTGTCCATGATGCATTTCATTTAAATTAATTAATGAAAGGATGACGATAAACATATCAAATACAATAGGATCTAATTGGACCAAATGAAAGTTTCGGCACAACATTTCACATTAATTAAAAGTGATTTAATTGAATCAATTAAAAATTCAAATATGACAAGACACATGGATAAAAGTTGATAGACTACTAGTATCATTATCTCTTCTAGCAATAGAAACTTCCAATCACTCCCTATGGGAAGGTTACGGCATTCATCACAAAACCTTTTCACATTCGTGCTTTGGAGCATTAGTCAAAGGTCCATTTATACTCTCGTAGAGTTGAAAATAAGTGTGTACATGTAAACATAAAGAATGGGCTACTAAATTAAACGTGATTGAGGGGTTCTCCAACTTCCCCTGGTTCATGGAAGATCTCACTACATGATTATGGTTTGGGTTAATTTGTGGGGTATTGTGAATAGCATCCTTTTAATTGTTAAAGAGCCAATGAGTTGGGATTATCATAATAGAGCTTTTACGCTCAAAACAAAATTTCAATTTATGAATATATCTGAAATGTGGATCGTATGGTTTGTTAGGTCTCTCACATTGAATAGCAACCTACTGTTTTTCCATAGAGACCCCATGTGGGGCATCGTTTGGTAGTTAGTCTTTCTTTACAATTTTTTTTTTTTATTTAAATTGGGACAATCATTTGGTTCTTTTTGATATTAAATACTGAGAACAGGTCCTAATTAGCTAACCTTCTATTGATGCACTCAAAAGGTACACTGTTCATAATGGAGAAGTTCATCTTCATAGCATTTCTTGATGTTATGTTGGCTTCCCTATCAATGTTTCAGCCTGTCATATGTTCTAGCAACTTCACTGATCAAGTGGCTCTTCTCCACTTCAAATCGGCGATCGAAGTCGACCCGACAAACACGATCAAAGGTGGCAATTGGACCACCGAAGCAAATTTCTGTGAATGGATTGGCGTCATTTGCAGCAACCGCAGGCAGAGAGTCACAACTTTAAATCTCTCGTACATGGGTCTCCAGGGGAGGCTCTCTCCTTATCTAGGCAATCTTTCTTTCCTGGCTTCTCTTGATCTTCGCAACAATAGTTTCCATGGGAGAATTCCTATAGAAATTGGTCATTTGCGCCGCCTAAAAAAACTCGTGCTCAAATTTAACCAGTTTGAAGGAAACATTCCTCCTAACTTAGCCCAATGCCAAAATCTCGAAAATATGTCACTCGTAGGGAATAGGCTAACGGGTGGCATACCGAGAGAATTTGGCGCCTTCCCTAAGTTACAACTACTATAACTTAGCCTCAACCCCTTACGTGGTCAAATTCCAAGCCTCCTGGGCAATATATCAACATTGCAGGTCATTGGTTTGTCCTCGGCCAATCTCACAGGCTCGATTCCTCCGACACTTTTCAATAGATCACTCACCATTGTTGACTTGATGCATAATGATCTCTCAGGGGGTCTTCCCTCTAATCTTTGCTCCTGCTGGCCTAGCATTCAGATGCTTCTACTATCTGATAACCAGTTCAACGGCGTGATACTAGAGACGCTAACCCAATGCAAAGAGCTTCTCATATTGTCGTTGTCATCCAATCGTTTTCAGGGAAGCTTTCCTCGAGACATTGACAGGTTGCAAAAGCTACAGGAGCTCTACCTCAGTGAAAGCAACTTGACTGGCACGATTCCTCGAACCATCGGTAACATGTCAAGCCTGCAATTTTTGGATGTAACATCTAACTATATCGGAGGTGACATTCCGAGTGAGATTGGCAAGTTGGTCAATCTGAAATATTTGTTCCTTCAGCGCAATTTGCTAACAGGCAAAGTGCCTCAAGAAATTTTTAATGTTTCTTCTCTACGAACACTTAGTTTGTCCTCCAATTCCCTCTCTGGAAGCTTTTTCCCGGGTAGCGAACAGAGCCTTCCAAATTTGGAAAACTCTTTTTAAGTCTTAATAGTTTTGGTGGCAACATCCCACAATATATTTCAAATTTTACGAACCTAATAGTTTTCAGTGCCGGGTACAATCAACTCAGCGGACCCATACCCATGAGTTTGGGCAACTTGAAGAACCTCAGAGTCTTTGAGGCTGGATCAAATCAGCTAACAGGTGAGACTCATAGTTCGGAGCTTAGTTTTCTATCTGCTTTATCAAATTGCCAATCGCTGCGATTCTTGGCTCTGGGAAGCAACCCACTTTGCGGCTCCATACCAAAATCTATCAAAAACTTCTCGAGTTCCCTACAAATTCTATATGCTCACAACTGTCAAATTAGAGGTCGCATTCCCCAGGAAATGGGTTCCTTGAAGAGATTGACTGCACTATGGTTGAATGACAACGATCTAGATGGCAACATTCCATCATCAATCAGAGGACTAGAAAGCTTGCAAATGCTGTATCTCGAGAACAACCATCTCGAAGGACCGATCCCTGATGAGATATGCAACTTGACAAGTTTAGGAAATTTGTTGCTCCAACAAAATAGTTTATCGGGATCAATCCTGAATTGCATTGGAAACTTGAGCAGCCTTCAAAAGTTTGTAGTAAGTTGGAATAACTTGACATCGATCGTACCGGTTAGCCTGTGGAGTCTTCAAGGACTCATCTTCCTCGATTTGTCACACAATTCTTTCATTGGAGGGCTACCATTGGATATAGGGAAAATGAGAGCTATGAACGGCATCGATCTTTCTCGAAATCGACTTACCGGCACCATACCTAGTTCCATCCAGGGGTTAGAGAGCCTTGTTTCTCTCAACTTGTCAGGGAACTCGTTTGAAGGATCAATACCGTCATCGATCGGTGACCTCAAAGGGTTGGAGTTCCTCGATCTCTCCTACAATGAGTTGTCAGGTGCAATACCCAAGTCTCTGGAAGAACTTAGGTTTCTGCAAAATTTGAACTTGTCCTTTAATAGGCTGTCGGGAGAAATTCCTAATGGCGGATCCTTTGGAAATTTCTCAGCTCTCTCCTTCATTGGGAATGAAGCGCTCTGTGGAAATGCAATATTTGAAGTCCCAACTTGCAAAGTAAATGAAAAGAAATCATCAAGGGACAAGCGGCTATGGTTACTATACGTTATGTTGCCAATTGCATCTGCTATACTTTCGGTCATTGTCATTTGCTTGCTTAGAAAGCTTGGAAACACGATTAAAAGAGCTCCAGTTTCGGTGGGCATCCTGCTTGGAATTAACCACCCAATGATAACATATCGGGAGCTTTGCTCAGCTACGAACAATTTCAGCGAAAGCAACTTACTCGGAGCAGGAAGCTTTAGCTCTGTATACAAAGGGACTCTGGCCAATAGGACTGATGTTGCGGTCAAAGTACTAAATCTCCATATTGAAGGCGCCTTGAAAAGTTTTGACGCAGAATGCGAGGTTTTCCGTAAAATCCGGCACTGGAATCTCGTCAAGGTGATTAGCTCTTGCACGAATGCCGATCTAAGAGCTCTGGTGCTGCAATATGTGCCCAATGGGAGCTTGGAGAAGTGGCTCCACTCCAATAACCGCAACTTGGGTCTCCATCAGCGAGTGAATTTAGTGGTCGACATCGCAACGGCACTCGATTATCTCCACCATCGCCAACCAGAACCCATTGTGCACTGTGATCTGAAGCCTAGCAATGTTCTTCTAAATGAGGACATGGTCGCACAAGTCTGCGACTTTGGAATTGCAAAGATTTTGGCTAAGAACAAGCTTGAAACACAAACCCAAACTCTCGGCACGATTGGATACGTTGCTCCAGGTATATTTGTCAAAATTTTAACTAATTCGGGCCTTTGATTCCCAGTATAATGGTACAATATAATCGAGATACATTAACACTCGTATGCCTCTCGATCTTATTATTTATGCCCCAAAAAGAAAAAAGATCCATCGCTGATGTTCTTTTTTTCACAAACTATGATGCTTGCAGAGTACGGTTTGGAAGGAAAAGTCTCGACAAAAGGAGATGTTTATAGTTTTGGCATATTACTGTTGGAAGTGATAACTAGTAAGAAGCCAACTGATGAAATGTTCAATGCGGATATGAGCTTGAGGCAATGGGTAGGTGCAGCGACTCCAGACAGAGTGCTTGACATCATGGATAGCAAACTCATTAGCATGAAACATGAAGATTTGACGCCTCCGGAACTCGAGAGTATAGTTTTATCGATCCTAGAGTTAGGATTAGAATGCTCGAAGGACTTGCCTGAGGAAAGAATGGACATGAAAACTATCATGGTTAAGCTCAACAAGATCAAGTTGTCACTACTTGACAAGAAAATAAGGTAGAGAGCAGTACGTAGAATATGGGCATAGTATCATCTTAGTTTGTACACGGTCATTTCGTTTTCACGGCATTCTGTATAGCCATCTGCTATAAAGTTTCTAATCTTCCGAGTTTTCTGAATCGGAGAAAAACAATTAAAATCGCGACAACATTTTCATGCGTTGACATTGACCCAACGAAATTCTCAACTCATGTCCGACTTCGGAAGGTATAACACCCATCTCAATGTCAGAATGTCGAAATGAATGTTTAGAACTAATTCTTCATTGCGACATTCAGCAGAGCCTCGATATTTTCGGCTTCTGGATTGCCGTACAGACTTTTTAAAATCCCTATTTTTAGTATAATCACCACCTAATCTACAAGACCTCCCACCTTATTGTAAGTCATAAATAAATTGAACACGACCTTAGTGGTATAAAAAATAGGTCTGCACTGGAAAATTTCACTGCCGCTATTTTAAATTACATTATAGTTCAATAATGTCATTTTCGTATCAAACAGTTAAAAAACACAAAACAAAACAAATGAAGAAAATTCATTAGTATGACATAAAAAGGCATAAAAAAAATACTTATCTAGAATAAATCATCGGCTGTCATCTCGACATCTTGATTGAGATTGTAACTGGCCCGTCGGCCTTCCTCATCGAATTCATTATCAATCACAAAATCATTATTAGTACTACCAACAAATTTGTCGCTTAGGTGATATCTGGAGTTTAGGATTAAATATTTTAGGCTGGGCATTACTAATTTTGACCCAAATTTAATTTTTGTATGGGCTACTTTTGTGATTTAACGTTCAGGAATAAAATTTTAAGATCTTGACGGGCAATCTAAAATGGTTTTTATCTCTAACCCCTTTTCCGTGTGATAGGGATTGTTTAGTAGATTTGGGATCGTATGTCATTGATCGTACAATCTGAACCACAATTTTAACAACCATGTCGTCGTATGCTACTAGCAGTAGCACCCGGAATGACTTGCTTGATCAATTGTAGACTTGCTTGATCAATTGTAGCCTATATTAAGGGTGAATATGTGACCGGTGCACTTGAGGGACACTCCGACACGTCCGGACACATGGTCAACGAGTGTCGAAAAATTCGACACGTGGTCAACTCTCTTCGACACGCTCCGACACGCGATTCCGACACGCACGAGGTCAATTTTAAAAATTTCTAATACTTGAGGGGTCAAAATATAAATATACACAAAATAAATAATAAAAGAAGTAATAAAATTGCTATAAATATACACGCACGGGGTCAATCTTTTTTTTTTTTTTTTTCAGTTTTGTTTTTTTAGAATTGTTTTATTTTTTAAAAGTCTTTTCCTATGAAAGAAGTAATAAAAAAAATTCTATATACGATAAATAAATAAATTTAAAAATATCATTTCAGCATTTGTCTTTAAACAATTTTTTTTTCCTCTAAGTTTTGTGTGTTATTGTAACAAATTAAAATAATGAATGATATTATTTAATATTTTTCATGTGAATTAATTCTAGGTTGTTTTTATTATTATTTATTAATGTATTTATATATAAAAATATATTTAATTTATAACGTGTCGGAACGTGTCGAAATTCTCTATTTTTAAGAAATGACATGTCGGCGTGTCGTGTCGTGTCGTGTCGCGTGTCCATGTTGGTGCTACATAGCCAATTCAAGAAATATGGTTATCCATTTAAGAGAAAATTTCAAATAAGGACCCGAACTGAATCTATTTTTCTCAAATAAGGACCCAAAGTGGACCCATTGTTTTAAATAAGGACCTGAAGTGAATTTTATATCAAATAAGGACCCAAAATGATGAAGTTAATCTCTATTGAGGACCTTAGTTTGCCGGTAGACATTTTTTGGCAATTAAAATAGGGGCAATTTTGTCATAAATTTGTGATTGGAAAAAAAAAGGAAAAAATCTAAATTAATTAAGGAAAAAATCTAAATTAATTAAGTTTACATTTTCTTCTTTCTTCTCCTACGCTGCTCCTCAACCAAATCGTTGTCCGGTCATCATCGCGACTAGATTCTCGTCGCTCCTCGCCTTGCTCGACTGGTGGAGAATTTGGGTCTCCACAAACAAACAAAGAAGCATATGGTTTTCTTCTTGTTTTTGAATTTGTGCCTCAACCGGCGGAGAATTTGGGTCTTCGACTTTGCAGAGGATGGGTACAAAGAATGGGAGAACTTCGTTCTTTGACTTTGCAGAGGATGGGTACAAGGAAAGGAGAGACCGTAGAAAACCTAGGGTTTGTTTGTTTCTGTTTTAGGATTTGTTAATTTTCCCTATTTTTTTTGGACAAATGAGAATTATTAATGTCCAACAAAATTTGCGTGTACTATCGCAAAAAGGTTTCCAATAGATCAAGATATTTAGTGAAATCTCTAGTGTTAAGGCATTGAGCGATAAATTTCAAGATTGACTCTTTCCTATGAATTGGTCCGAATGATTGAGGTTCAACCACGGTCAATGACTTTATATCATCGTGTGTGGCTAAAAGAAAAAAAACTAAAAAGTTGTTCTAAAAAAAATCCAAAAGAAAGAAAAGATGGTTAGTGGCTTTCTTCTTACCCAATTCTTACTCTTTTGTATGAATTGGTTTGGATGATTGAGGTTCAACCACGTTCAATGACTTTATGTCACTCTATGTGGCAAAAAGAAAAGAAAAAAGTAAACAGTAGCTCTAAAAATAAACTCCAAAAGAAAGAAAAGATAGTTAGTGGCTTTCTTCTTGCCCAATTCGTACTCTTTCGCATGAATTGGTTCGGATGATTAAGGTTCAACCATGATCAATGACTTTGTATCACTCTATGTCGCAAATAGAAAAAAAGTAAAAAGTAGTTCTAGAAAGAAACTCCAAAAGAAAGAAAAGATGGTTAATGGCTTTCTTCTTGCCCAATTCTTACTCTTTCATTTGAATTGGTTTGGATGATTGAGGTTCAACCATTGTCAATGACTTTATATCACCTTATGTGGCAAATAGAAAAAAAAAGTAAAAAGTTGCTCTAAAAAGAAACCCCGAAAGAAAGAAAAGATGGTTAGTGGCTTTCTACTTGCCCAATTCTCACTCTTGCAATATTTAAAAGAAAAGAAGAACTTGAAAGGTAGACTAGTGTAGTTTCTCAGAAAAATTCAGCTAAATGACGATATAAGCTGCAAAATCTCCTTCACTAATTTATAATTCAACCGCAAAGACTTACATTCAAGTTAAAAAATAATTATTTGGTAAAATCATCCTTCCTCCTCTTTTCCAAGCTAATCTATCTAGAAATCTTAAGGTATTTTAAGTACATAATTTGAAAAATCCCTCTATACCAACATAGTAGCAAAAGTGCAGTAGAAATCATAAATCTTTGCATAGAATGCATATGAGTCCTAATTACTTGATGACCCGATTGAGTTGTTATCCTTTGCAAAGAGTAAAATCAGGTCATTTTCCATGGAGAATGTAGAGACTTGCTCAAATAGCACTTGAAGGCTATGCAGCAACCTTTACTTTCACTTCTTAATATAGGTTTAGACTTTACGACTTGATGACCACCCACATAATGGTTTTAGTAGGCAAGTTCCTCCATTTGGACCTGAATATACAACTCAACCAGGAAATTTACGCATCCTTTTCTTCCATGAATTAAGCTTACTATGCTGGAGTGCTTGTCAAATTTCATAATTCCATGAAAAGAATACATATTTAGTCAAATCTAACTCAGTGACCACAAGTACTAGATTGAAAGTTACGCTGGCCAAGTTGATAAGGACATCAACCCATAACTTCATCCAAGCAGCAAAGGAGACAAGTGATTCGAGGAAAATAAGAGACAAATATCATAAATATGGTATAACTGATGTCATGGCAGAACAAATACGGTGCTTCAATTACTTCCCATGATGAACGTTAATTGCCTCGTGCCATATATATCGAATAAGACATCGTTTTCAAAAATAACGAGCATGGCTCCCAATTAAAGTCATCAATAGGGCAATAGTAAGCTTTCATTTCCAAACTCTCGTATATTTTGCATGGACAGATACCTTCACATGCAAAACAAGAAATATTTCTAGTATGTCCAACACAATCCCCATGTACCATCACATCAGGTTTTCAAATGAGTGATATATTTCAGGATTGACACTTTCGCGTAAATTGGTCCGGATGATTGAGGTTCAACCATGGTCAATGACTTTATATCACTCTATGTGGCAGAAAGAAAGAAAAAGGTAAAAAGTTGCTCTTCAAAGAAAGTTAAAAAAAAGGAAAAAGAAAAGATGGTTAGTGGCTTTCTTCTTGCCCAATTCTTACTCATACAATGTTTAAAAGAAAAGAAGAACTTGAAAAATAGACTCATGTTATTTTGGCAAAAAAATTCAGCTAAATGATGATATAAGCCTCAAAATTTCCTTTAATGATTTATAGTTCAATCGCAATGACCTATATTCAAATTAAACATGAACTTATTTGGTAAAATCATCCTACTTCCTCTCTTTCGAGCCAATTTGTATAGAAAAAATCCCCCAAACCAACATAACAATCAAAGTGCACCAGAAATCTTAAATCTTTGCACATAATACAATTGAGTCCTAAAGTTACTTTATGATCCAATTGAGTCATCAACCTTTTCAAAGAAACTAAAATCAAGTCTTTTCTATGGAGAATGTCACACGCTCCGACATGTCCCGAAACTTGCCCCACACGCGAGTCCAGAATTCCGACATGCACGCACGGGGTCAATTTTAAAAATTTCTAATACTTGTGGGATCAAAATATAAATATACACAAAAGAAGTAATAAAAGAAGTAATAAAAATGCTATAAATATACACGCATCAATTTTTTTTTTCAGTTTTTTTTTTAGAATTGTTTTAGTTTTTTTAAAAGTCTTTTACTATGAAAGAAGTAAAAAAATGCTATATATGATAAATAAATAAATTTAAAAATATCATTTCAATTTTCTTTAAACAATGTTTCTTCTCTAAGTTATATGTATTATTATAACAAATTAAAATAATAGGTTTAAACTTTTAATTCTAGTTGACAACACCCCCAAAATAATGGTTTTAGCGGGTAAGTTCCTCCATTTGGCCCTAAATATTCAACCTCATTTGGACCCAACCAGGAAATTTACGCATCCTTGTCTTCCGTGTTTTAAACTTATTATGCTGGAGTGCATAATTCCATGAAATAATATATATTTAGTCAAAATCTAACTCAGCAACCACAAGTTCTAGTGGATCGAAAGTCGCTGTCTAAGTTGACAAGGACATCGACCCATAATCTCGTCCAAGCACCAAATGAGATAGGTGCTTCAAGGAAAATAAAAAACAAATATGGTACCTAGTCTCCAAAATCTTACATTATTTCTATTCATTACTAACAAGCAATGCACTCTAGAATCATTGATCCATATGGTGATTAACGATATACTTTAGATCAACCAATGCTGTGCACATCCCAATAGACACATCAATATCGTGGATAAAATTGAGAATGCGAACCTAGCTAGGTTAAAAGAAATATAAGTCTTGACTATCGGACTATTTGGTACATGCTCCATTGCATCACATCCACACAACAATCAAAGATGAACAAAGATGCACACAAATTCTAGAACATACACCAACTAATTGGAAGACCATCTAAAATTGTCAAAATACTAATGCGTCACACGATGTACCCATTCATTAGTTTTGGGCATTGAAATGTCAGGTTTAAGGAGAAAAATATAATTGACTTTGCCTCCTAGCTAAGCTTCTTGTATCCCTTTATGTATAGTAGGAAATTTGCTACTATGGAGAGCCTTTTACACATAGACATCGCAACCTTTCTTGAGGTGAATTGCTGAGCAGGAATGATAGACCCTCTTACAAGGCAACGCTTGCATTTAACCCGAGCTCTCCCAAGCCCATTCAACAACTTGAGTTCTTGATTGAACTTGCAAGTAAACTTACCCTAGAGACGCCACCAATATTTTATGGATCGATTAGAAGTCCAACTACCAGAGATTCATGAATATAATGACGGCCAAGCCTGTGGTTCCTCTCATTTGCAATCGCACTAGATATTATCAACTTCCCTGAAAGGCAACTTCTCGCAGTCCCCCTCATCCTCGCCCCTCCATTGAATGAGCAAATCTGCTTGCCTCTTGTTGGTTGCAAGACACTGGATTTTTCACTCGATTCTCTCAGAAACATTTTCATCAATCAATGGACTCTCGAGTAGATTTCAGAGAAATGGGGTCTGACAGAATTATCAATTAAAGTGCTTATGGATATTAGAATCAATGACATATAGAGGATGATGATGCAAGTACTATGGTATAGTAATTGGTAACCGAGGAAGCCGTAGTTATCAAAATATTAATCCATTGCAAATTGTCCAGATTCATTAGTATTAGGCATTGAAATGTCGGGTTTAAGGAGAAAAAGAAAATTGACATTGCCTACCAGCTAAGTTCCAAACCAGGACAAAGCCCCTTACTTTCTATAAATTATTGTGGTCTTATTCTTCTACAAGCTCTCAGTCGAAATCATATCAAATGGAGAATGCGGAGGATTTTTCACTATGATTCAAAAGAAAGTAGTGAAGTTTTCCACGGATTTTAATGGTAGAGATTTCAAAGTCATTGTCCTTATCCTTTTTGGACGAGAAGCCTAAAATCGTTGTTGAAGAGAGTCCACATGACACGCACAAAACTCACGTAATTTTCTCCATCAAACACCAACTTTATAAAATTGGTGCCCATGATGCATTTCATTTAAATTAATTAATGAAAGGATGACAATAAACATATCAAATACATTAGGATCTAATTACACTAAATGAAACTTGTGGCACAACATTTCAGATTAATTAAAAGTGATTTAATTGAATCGATTAAAAATTCAAATATGACAAGACACATGGATAAAAAGTTGCTAGACTACTAGTATCATTATCTCTTCTAGCAATTTAACTTCCAATCACTCCCTATGGGAAGGTTATGGCATTCATCACAAAACCTTTTCACATTCGTGCCTTGGAGCATTAGTCAAAGGTCCATTTATACCCTCGTAGAGTTGCAAATAATTGTGTACATGTAAACATAAAGAACGGGCTACTAAATTAAACGTGATTGAGGAGTTCTCCAACTTCCCCTCATTCACGGAAGATCTCACTACATGATTATGGTTTGGGTTAATTTGTGGGGTATTGTGAATAGCATCCTTTTAAATATTAAGGCTGCGTTTGGTAGTTGAGATAAAATTTGGGATAGGATATGATTTATCATATCATATGTTTGGTGCTCACTCAGGACAGGATAAAGTCGGATATAAGGGGGATATAAACAGGATAAAATTATCCAATGGGAGAGGTGGAATAAAGGTGGATATAATTTTTAATGTTCCATATTAGGAAGTTATTTTTCTTGAATAATAAACTTATTAAATTAATAAAATTGAAATTATATTTCAATATAAATAATATTTGAATTATAATTTAAGAAATTAAAATTGAAAAAATAAAAATGATTATTTGAAATATAATTTAAGAAATAAAAAATAAAAATGATTTCCTCTTCGTTTAATCGAATTACCGATAAGAAGCTCGAAGGTAGTGCTAACTTCCACTAATGGAAGAAAATCGTGAAGCTTACTTTGGCAGCATGAAATAACATAGACATTTAACTGAGTTTAAGCCTAGAGATGATGTAACTTGGGATGTTGTTGATGCATGTATTCTTGGTCAAATGCTAAATTCTATGGAGAGTAATGTAGTTGACTTGGTAACTCATATTGATACAATCAGAGAACTGTGAGAGTATTTGAACGTGTTAAATTCTGGCCAAAATAACTTATCACAGATTTATGAGTTATTGCAAGAGTTTTATCGGTCTGAAAGGAAGGGGCGTTCCATTATGCAGTACTTTGCAGATTTTAAGAGAATGTATGAGGAGTTGAATGTTGTTCTCCCTATTTCAACTGATGTTCAACAAATGCAACGTCAGAGAGAACAATTGGCTGTAATGGGATTCTTAGGAGGCCTTGATTTTGAATATGAAACCGTTTTGTCTCAGATTCTTGGAGGAGAGAATATTGCGCCACTCACAGATACGTTTGCTTGAGTTCTTCAAGTATCTCGTGAGTCTTCTTAGAATACTACATCTATGGTGGGAAGTTAAGCTCTTGTATCCCAGACTCGAACTAGTAGTGGTAATAGGAGTGATGGAGGAAATCGTGGCGGATATAATGGGCGTGGTGGTCGAGGAGGAGGCCAAGGCATAAGAACAGGGAGAGATCAAGGTCATCAGCATCTTTATGGACAATCCCACATATCTACTGATAATTCGGGGACTACACGAATTTGTCATTACTGTGGCAAATCTGGTCATATTCAAAAATTTTGTTACAAGCTACATGGGAGACCAAGGTAGCAGCATCGATCCGCAAATATGGCTTCTAATATTAACTATGTTGGAGAAATCTTCGTGAAGTGTTTTGAAGCTGACAAAACGTTTCCATCGGTCTAGTCGAAGATTTGCAGACTCTGCTATTTAAAGTCTGAAGACCTCCGAACAGCCAGACTCAAGACTGAAAGTCTATCCTCATTGACAGTTTCTAATCCGTTGAAGAAAGGCTATCCAGAATTGGATGTTTCATTAAGGATGTAACCTTATCGATTGGAGAAGATCTCTTGGCTGGATATGACATAACAGAATCCTTTATTTGATCATGATTGATTCGGAGATTAAGGATCCGATGATTGGCGAAATATTCTTGGAAGGTTCTAGTTATGGAAACCGAGATCCTGATTGTATGGGCGAACAAGATTGATGGGCTATCAACATGTTCCTTTAATAGCTCGAATGATCTTCCTAATTGATTCCGTCCAACGGGTAGATTGGAGGAATTCCTTTGGTAAGTGCCAACGGGTATGATGGCACAAAGGAGTATAAAAGGAAGACGTTCCAGTTGTTCGAGTGTGTGCACAATAGAAGAATTCCAAAGTCTGAAGCTCCTTGTTCTTAGTCAATTCATTTGAGCGAAATCTTGTACGCAAAAGAGAGTCTATATTCGTGAGAAACCTTGAGGAAGTGTAGTAGAATATCTACACTATGGAATCAAGGGAAAGCTGTGTTGTAACATCTCTTTTGTTCATAGTAAAATCCAGCCGGTGGGCTGTCAATGCGGAAGAGTGGACGTAGGCTTGGAATAAGCCGAATCACTATAAACCTTGTGTTCAATTTTCTCTTCCCTACTTTTTGCTTTACTTTGATCATAATCTGTTTTGGAGATCTTCCTTTCTATCGTCTGCCTAGTATCGCTTTCGTATCTCGAGAAATTGTTTTTACACCTATTCACCCCCTCTAGGTGCTTATACTAGCTATCTCAATTGGTATCAGAGCTTGTGTACTCACTTTGTTTGAAGTGTTTTACTTCAGAGTTAAAGATCCATGGCTAGTATGTTGGCTCCGGGCTGGTAGAAGGGCAAAGCAATACCGAGATCGCCTTACTTTGATGGAAAGGATTACAACATATGGAAAAACAAGATGAAAGCGTTCCTAAGATCAAAAGATCCTTTGGAATGGGACGTTGTAGAAAAAGGAATCATTCCTAAAGCTGCACCTGTCTCAGAGAGGAAAGATACTCACAGAGTCTAGTGAAATGACTCAGAAGAGATAATCAAGAGACAAGCTCTTGATGCAAAAGCAATTTATTCTTTATATTGTCCTTTATCACCTACTAAATATAACAGAATATCTTCTTGTGTTATAGCTAAAGAAGTCTGGGATAGATTATATATTACCTATGAAGGAACCGATCGAGTGAAAGAGACTAGAATCAACATTCTCCTTGGTCACTATGAAGCCTTTAAAATGAAATCAGAAGAATCTATAATTGACATGTTTAGTCGTTTTACAGAAATCGTGAATGGTCTAGAAAATCAAGGTCAACCAATTTCTGATCCCATGAAGGTAAACAAGCTACTGCGTGGACTCTCCCAAGATTGGAATCACATAAAGACCTCGATCAGAGAGACTCAAAGAATCATGCCACTATCTGTTGATGAGTTGGTTGGGACTCTTCAGTCTTATGAAGTGGAACGAATCAATGAAGACGAAGATCCTAAAGGTAAGAAATCCATTGCATTAAAATCCAATGATGATTATGATATTATAGATTCTAAAGACGATATGGATAATGAGGAGCTTGCTCTCATGATAAGAAGATTCAGAAAGCTGAATAGAAAAGGAAGAAGATTCAATCCAAAGAAACAAAGCTTTCAAAAGCAACAAACTAAGTCTGGTGAGGATGATGAATCAAACAAAGATATAGTCCGCTTTGAATGTAAGAAAAATGGACACATCGGACCCAACCGTCCTCTTCGAGGAAGAAGAAAGGAAAAGCTGAAAAGTATCGAAAGGCTCTTAAAGCGAAACCCGAGTGATACGAGTGTGAAGAAAGTGATGATGATTATGCCAATATATGTCTAATGGCACAATCGGATTCAGATTCAAACTCCGAGGTAGACTCAGATTCAGATAGTGAATTTGAGGTAAGTAACTTCAAAATCCCTATTAAAGTTTCTAAATACATTGATGAGTTGTGTTTTAGTCTTAAGACTTCTCTTAAAAAGATTTCTGAATTCAAAAGAGAAAATTCTGCTCTAAAACAACAGGAAAATGTTTTGAAAGAAAAGGTGGACTTTTTAGACATGAATGTTTCTTCTCTTAGAAAAAGTGAAGATAATCTTTCAAAAGAAAATGCATTCTTAAAAAATGATATCTCAAATATTTCTAAAAGATTTTCTATAGGATCTCGAGAACCGGAAAAAATTCTTTCTGTTCAAAGACCTTATTTCAATAAATCTAGTTTGGGAATGACTACAAACCATTCCTTTAATTGATTTTCCAAAAGTGAAGAAAGAATTAAGCAAAGACCCACAAAGATGTTTACAAAAATCATTTTAAAAGGATTTTTGTAAAACCAAGTAGGTCGCAATGCTCTCGGATGTTCAAAGTGCAATAGTGCGATCATTTTGAAAAGAATGTCCTATGGTTTGGAAACTTGTTAAGAAAGTATGGGCAAAAACCGCATATCATACTAACACCAATGGACCCAAGAAAATATGGGTACCAAAGAAAGTTTGAGTTTCTTTTTTAAATGCAGGTCACTATCAAGAAAAAGGTAAAATGGTATCTGGATAGTGGATGCTCAAGACATATGACAGGAGATTCAAATTGCTTCATAAAGTTTGTTCAAGTGAATGGTGGAAAAGTCTCATTTGGAGGAAATAGTAGAGGAAGAATTGTGTGATTTGGAACTAAGCAATGTTTCTTTAGTTAAAGGACTCAACTACAATCTGCTCAATATCAGTCAGCTGTGTGATACCGGTTTTAAAATCAACTTTCAAGAGGGAATATGTTCAGGAACTAGTAAAGATTCTACTCAATCATTCATGGGTCGAAGACATGGAAATATTTACCTCTTGGATGTGAAACCAGATGAATCGCAATGTCTAATCTCAATTCAAAATGAAGCGAGCTTATGGCACGAAAGCTTGGGCACATCAATATGAAGCGAGATAGCCAAAATTTCAGCAAAGAAGCTTGTTCGTGTTCTACCCAATTTATCATACCAAAAGTCTGATCTATGTACACCATGCGTATTGGGAAAGCAAGTAAGAAATTTTTTTAAACCAATAAATCAAGTTTCCACTAATCATGTACTATAGCTTCTGCATATGGATATCTTTGGACCAACCAGAACACAGAGCATTGGAGGTAAGAAATATTGCCTAGTAATTGTGGATGACTACTCTCGATTTACTTGGGTGTATTTCCTGGCAAATAAGTCTGAAACTTTCTCTTACTTTGAAAAATTTGCTAAAAAGGTTCAAAACGAAAAATGATATGTTATCTCAAGTATAAAAACAGACCATGGAGGTGAATTTGAAAATCAAGATTTTACAAAATTCTGTGATGAATATGGTCTTCAGCATGTGTTCTCCTCTCCATATACTCCAGAGCAAAATGGAGTTGTGGAAAGAAAGAATAGATTGCTTCAAGAAATGGCTAGAACTCTTCTAATTGAAAGCAACATCTCTTCACGTTTTTGGGTTAAAGCAGTTTCTACAGCATGTTATATTATAAATAGAGTTTTTCTAAGGCCTATTCTAGAGAAAACCCCCTATGAATTATTTAAAGAAAAGAAGCCTATTGTTACATATTTTCATGTGTTTGGATGCAAATGCTTTATATTGAAAAATGCAAATGATCGAGTTGGCAAGTTTGAAGAAAAGTCAGATGAAGGCATCTTTCTTGGATATTCAACCACAAGCAAAGCGTACAGAGTCTATAACAAGAAGAGTCAATCTGTGGAGGAATCAATGAATGTCAAATTCCAGGATTCTATGCAAAATGAATCTATTCAGACTCATCTTGAAGAATCTCGAACTACTCCCGTACTCTACAAAGTCTAAATCTCAAAAAGCAGCTTAGACTCTGAAAGACTAGCAACAAATGGTTATTGAAGATTCAAATGAAGGAAGTGATCATCAACCTGACAAATCAACCAGTAACTGGAAGCATAAGTCTAGTCATCCCAAAGACCTCATTATTGGCGACATTAATGAAGGAAATCGCATAAGATCCAAAAGGTGCGAAGAGTCTAGTGTTGTGGCTCTTATTTCTAAAATAGAACCCAAAAGCATAGAAGAAGCTTTATCTGATGAAAGCTGGATTGAAGCTATGCAAGAAGAACTCGGCAAATTCAGTATTCATGATGTCCGGGAGTTGACTCCTAAACCAAAAGGTAAATCTATTATTGGAGCTAAATGGGTTTTCGGGAACAAGATGAACGAAAAGGAAAAGTCATAAGAAACAAAGCAAGACTCGTGGCCAAGGATATACGAAAGAAGAAGGGATAGACTATGACGAGACTTACGCACCAGTAGCAATGTTAGAAGCAATTCGATTATTACTTGCTTTTGCTTGTTATAAGAATTTCAGGTTATTCCAAATGGACGTCAAAAGTGCTTTCCTAAATGGATTTAACCATGAGGAAGTCTATGTGGAACAACCACCTGGGTTTGAAGACCCAAGGAAACCAGACTCAGTATTCAGACTCAAAAAGGCCTTATATGGTCTAAAGCAAGCACCTCTAGCTTGGTACGACAGGATGAGTAAGTTCTTGATTCAAAACGGCTTTGTAAAAGGTAAAGTAGACACTACTCTATTTATCAAAAGAGAAAGCAAAAGTTTTGTGCTAGTTCAAATATATGTCGATGATATTATTTTTGGATCCCCTAATGAAAGTCTGTGCAAGAAATTCTCTAAGACTATGCAGGATGAATTTGAAATGAGCATGATGGGTGAGTTAACCTTCTTTCTCGGGCTTCAAGTAAAACAACTGAAGGAAGGAACTTTTATTCATCAAGAAAAGTATGTTAAAGATCTTGTAAAAAAGTTTGGACTTGACAATTGCAAAAAGGCTGATATACCAATGTCAAGTTCCTTGAAGATAGACAAAGATGAAGGAGGAAAGAAAGTCGACCAAAAGCTATACAGGAGTATCATTGGCTCACTTCTTTATCTTACTACTTCTAGACCTAACATTTTGTTTAGTGTTTGCATTTGTGCCAGATTTCAAGCAAACCCTAAAGAATCTCATTTAAGTGCTGCAAAACGTATTATCAAATACATTGCTTCAACTTCAAGTCTTGGTCTTTAGTATCCTAAAAGGGGATACTTTTACTCTTCTTGGATACTCAGATGCAGATCTAGCCGGATGCAGAGTTGATAGAAAGAGCACCTCGGGTACCTGTCAACTACTTGGAAGTAGGATAGTGTCTTGGTTTTCAAGGAAGCAAAATACAAGCTCTCTTCTCACAACATAAGCAGAGTATGTAGCACTCGGAAGTTGTTGTTCACAAATTCTGTGGATAAAACAACAGCTAAGAGACTTTGGAATTGAAGATTCATGCACCGAGATTAACTGTGACAACACCAGCGCAATCAATCTCACCAAAAATCCAATTCTTCACTCAAGAGCAAAGCATATAGAGATTCGACATCACTTTATTAGAGATCATGTTCAAAATGGAGAAATTTCGATTCAGTTCGTTGACTCAAAGAACCAACTGGCGGATATATTCACAAAGCCTTTGGAGAAAAATCAATTTGAAATCATCCGCTCCAGACTCAACATTTTGAGGTTTGAAGAAGTTAAAGTCTAGAGACTCTCAGACTCAGACAAACAAGACTTTGACTGTAAGTTATTCTCTCTCTCGAATCTCATCTTGAAAAGGTACGATCATCAACCGTGTTTGATTATTGCTATCTTTAATTGGCGTGATTATTGCAACGTTTCCTTTTCGAAAAAGAAGTTATTTTTGAAATGACTATCATCTAATTTTTCGAAAAAGGCAGTTATTTTTTAAAAATGCATCTTTTTACTTTCTTTTATGATGTTTCGTATGCCTCTCTTTTTAATTGTTTATGCACTGTTGTTTCTTCTTCGCTTTACTCTCCAAAACCCTAAAAAGCATCGATCTTCCATTCCTGTCTTCCTCCCTTGTTTAATCTTCGAAAAAGTTGTCATCTTTCTTGGGAAAGTCAAGCAAGGAATCTTTCAAAGACTCGAGAAAGATGTCGTCTTCAAGAAAGTCTTCGAGGATTGCAAAGGGGGACCACGGCAAATGAGTGAGGGGCCTACTCACTTTGATCTCACCGAGGAAGAGGAGTCACCAAGTCAGCAGCAGAGCCCACAACATTCTCAGCAGCGTCATTCTCCACCAACTAGTCCACAGGGTGTTGGTCATCAACAAGAGGAAGAAATCGTTGAAGACGCAGATCCTATAAGAATTCAAAGGCCCTCTTTTATTTATAAGCTTTATCGTGCTTTAAAGATGAGGTGGTACTCCATTGAACTACATCGATGAGTTTCTCAAAGACAAGGGATATGGGAATGAGTACATCTTTTTGCGAAAAATGGAGTGTTTGGGAATTGCTCCTAAGGGATTGGCAGAAGAAACCCTTGCAAATATCCCAAGTGATCCGCGTGTTGGGGGATTTAATCCGATAGATGGGAATGATGATGACAAATTGTACAATCAGTTTCAACCGAGAATGGGTGTTGCAGCAAAAATTCGGGGAAAAATGACAAATTTGTTTCGATCGGAGGAACAAAAGCATCTCTACTCTAAGTTGTTGAAGCATGGGGTGATAAACCCTAGAAGCGTGGATTTTGATTTCCTTGATGCTGTGAATGTTAATTTGAGGGAAAAATTCAATTTTCTTCAACTTGAGCAGTTCTGTTCTGACACCACAGAAGCCCATGCTGAATTAACTGCATACTTCTATTCGAATCTTAGCTTCTTGGATGCGAATAGAATCTCTTTTAGTGTCCGAGATCAGGACTTTGTGGTGGATATGGATATGCTGGCGGATGTGATTGGGGTTGAAAGAGGGAGATATTAACCCATCAATGTTTCTATTGCTCGTGCTACATTGGAACTTGATAAGGATAGAAGAACAGAGGAAAATATTTCCTACTTGAGGATGAGTGCGTTTAACATTCTACTTCACAAGATTGTCATTAATTGCCTCATACCGAAATCTACTTCAAAGACTGATGTTTCAAGTTCAGAGGCAAAGCTGATGTATGCCATCATCACTGGGAAAAAGTTTTATCTTCCTCACACTATTATGTTCCACATGTATAGAGTAGTGGTGAAGGACAGAGGTCAACTTCCTTATCTAGGTCTTGTGACGAAGTTATTCAGACATCTGAATATTCAGCCTCCACAAATTCTCTATACTCGATCTTGTGATCATATGGTGGTAGGACTGAAAATGGTGACTAAAATGCGTCTGAAGGAACTAAGCAATGCGTTGGAGAAATTCAAGGAGAAGACTCCTGTCAAAACTCATCAAATCTCTTCTGCAGCAAAAAGAAAAGGGAAGGAGCCCATGGTTGCTCCATCCAAGAAAAGAAGAGCTCTCATCGTTGAGGATGAAGATGATGAGGAAAACATCATCATTTCTGCAATGGCATTGAAGAATCTAAGTCGTTCTGTTCTAGAGAAAGATTCAGAACAGAGGACTAGAGAAAGAGAAGAGAAAGAAGTAGAGGAGAAAGAAACAGAGGAGAGAGAAACTGAAGAAATAGATGCTGAGAAGGAAAGAATTGAAAATGAAGAAGAAGAGAAAAGAGATCAAGCGGAAGGAGAACATGAGGAACACTCTTCTCCACCTGAAGGGAAACAGGGGGAGATCATGAGAAAAGAGGAATGTCCTCATGTCCTGCTACTAGTGAGGGAGTCAGTCGCTCTCCAGCAGATCCGGAGGACATTTATGCCTCTCAATTTCCTAAGGAAGGACATGATGTTTCTTCGCCAAATCTACGTGATTATGCTGATCTGCCATCGTCTGCTTTTACTCCATCAGATCGTGCCGAAGCCAGTACGCAGACCGATAATTCAGCAGATTTTCGCAGAATTCTGGATGTTCTCTTGGAAATGCGAGGTTAGATATATGCTTTGGGATGCGAAGTTCAGAATTTGCAGAATGCAGGTCAAGCTTCTTCGGGTTCCTTGAATGATCAGATCCAAGCCATTTCTCTTCAGATTCAGGCTAATGCTAAGGGTGAGGATGTTGCACAACTGAAGGAAGACTTGAAAAGGCTGGAAGGTATTGTCCAGTCAATGGGAGATTTCCAGTTTGTCTGTGTTCCCAAGCATTCTTGACTCTACTCCATTTTCATCTCAACTTTTTTTTTTTTTATGACAAAAAGGGGGAGAGATGCAAGATTTGAAACTTTGAGAACTTTTTTTATGTTTGTTTGACGTTACTTTTGTGTCTGGATGTGGATTGAATTTGGGATTTGGGTTTGACTTGCTTATATTAAGTACTATTGATATCTTATGGATGGCTTTACTCATGCAAGACTAACCTATTTTTCTGTGTTGCAGATTCTAGTGTTATCATTAAGCCATTAATCTTTATAAGATATCCATATTTGCTTGAGTAATGTTTTGCGGGTCAAAGTTATTCAAATCTGCATGAAAGTTTTGTTACCATAAAAAGGGGGAGATTGTTGGAGAAATCTTCGTGAAGTGTTTTGAAGCGACAAAACGTTTCCATCATCTAGTCTAAAATTTGTAGACTCGCTATTTAAAGTCTGAAGACCTTTCGACAGCCAACTCAAGACTCAAAGTCTATCCTCATTGACAGTTTCTAATCCGTTGAAGAAAGGCTATCCGAATGGATGTTTCATTAAGGATGTAACCTTATCGATTGGAGAAGATCTCTTGGCTGGATATGACATAACAGAATCCTTTATTTGATCATGATTGATTCGGAGATTAAGGATCCGATGATTGGCGAAATATTCTTGGAAGGTTCTACTTATGGAAACCGAGATCTTGATTGTATGGGCGAACATGATTGATGGGCTATCGACATGTTCCTTTAATAACTCGAATGATCTTTCTAATTGATTCCGTCCAACAGGTAGATTGGAGGAATTCCTTTGGTAAGTGTCAACGGGTATGATGGCATAAAAGAGTATATAAGGAAGACATTCCAATTGTTTAAAAGTGTGTACGATAGAAGAATTCCAAAGTCTGAAGCTCCTTGTTCTTAGTCAATTTATTTGAGCGAAATCTTGTATGCAAAAGAGAGTCTATATTCGTGAGAAACCTTGAGGAAGTGTAGTAGAATATCTATACTTTTGTGGAATCAAGGGAAAGCTGTCTTTGTAACATCTCTTTTGTTCATAGTAAAATCCAGCCGGTGGGGGTTAGTGCGGAAGAGTGGATGTAGGCTTGGAATAAGCCGAACCACTATAAACCTTGTGTTCAATTTTCTCTTCCCTACTCTCTGCTTTACTTTGATCATAATCTGTTTTGGAGATCTTCCTTTCTATCGTCTGCCTAGTATCGCTTTCGTATCTCGAGAAATTGTTTTTACACCTATTCACCCCCCCTCTAGGTGCTTATACTAGCTATCTCAAACTCTACTCCACAGTCATCTAAAGGCAAGGTAATGGTTATGTCTGATGAGGAATATGCTCGGTACAACAAGTCTCAAATCTCACAGCCTGTTTCTTCCACTACTACTTTGGTACAGACAGGTAATGCTACTACATGCCTTTCGGCTACTTCTTGTCCTTAGATCATTGATTCAGGGGCTTCCAATCACATGTCAGGTCTTTCAAGTATATTTTCCTCTCTTTCTCCGTCTTCGTCCATAGTTACTCTAGCTAATAGATCATCTACACATGTTAAGGGAATTGACACAATTTATCCAACTCCTTCATTGCCGTTGTCCTCAATGCTTTATCTTCCACAATTTCCGTTTAACCTCATGTCTGTTAGTAAATTAACCAAAAACTTTTAATGTTCAGTAACATTTTATCCCCATTCTTGTATTTTCAAGGATCTGGCTACAAAGAAGATGATTGGTAGAGGACGTGAGGTAGGGGGGCTGTATGTACTTGAAGGTGCTCCTTCAATTGCTTGCTCAAGTGTTGCGTCCCCACATCAAATCCATTATCATCTTGGTCATCCTTCTCTACGTAGTCTTCAAAAGTTGGATGCTAGTTTTCAATCATTACATCGTGTTAGTTACACACCTCAAGTCATTAAATGAGTAGCATCTCCCTTTTTATTTGTTCATTCAAATATTTAGGGTCCATGTCATGTAGTTTCTAATTTGGGTTTCAGATATTTTGTTACTTTTGTCGATAATTATTCCAAAGTTACTTGGTTATACTTAATGAAATATCGTTAAGAATTATAATCTATTTTTTGTTCATTTATATCTGAAATTTATACTCAATTTGGCATGCATGTTAAAATTCTGCGTTCTAATAATGCTAAAGAGTGCTTTTCCACATATTTTTCTGATTTTATGACTTAACATGGTATGATCCATGAATCTTCCTGTCATAATACTCCACAACAGAATGGTATTGCTTAAAGGAAGAATAAGCATTTATTGGAAGTTACTAGATCCATGTTATTTGAGATGAAGGTCCCCAAAACCTTTTGGTTTGATGCTATTCTAACTGCTTGTTATCTTATTAATTGCATGCCTTCTTCTGTTTTGCAAGGTGCTATTTCTTTTTCTACTTTGTTTCCTAATGAGACACCGTTTGTCCTACCACCCCGTATTTTTGGTTGTGTCTATTTTGTTCGTGATCGTCAACCTGGAGTATCAAAACTTGATCCCAAGGCAATCAAGTGTATGTTTATGGGTTATTCCCGCACTTAAAAGGGATATTGTTGTTATTCTCCATTACTGAGAAAATATTTTATAAAAGCTGATGTTTCATTTTTTGAATCCACTCCTTATCATGATGTTCCAATTATTGTTGTCTGAATTGGATGAAGACTTGTATGTGACCACCATTCGGTCAACTATTCCAACTGTTTCACCAGTATCTACAAAGGAACCACCTGCTCTCCTTGACGTCCTCGTGTCGCTGTTGCTCCCCCCGCTCCTCCTGTCACTACTACATCATCTTCTGCTCTAGATCCGCCATTAGTTGACAAGGCTTGTATCTTATCTTGATCTTCCTATTGCTCATCGCAAAGGTACACGTACTTGTACCCAACATTCAATTGAAAATTTTATTTCACACTTTTCTGTGTCTCCTACTTTTCGGGCTTTTTTAACTTCTGTTGAATAATATCCTATTCCCAAATTTGTCGCTCAGGCATACAACAATGGAAGAAGAATTAAAGGCTCTCGAGATTAATCAAACTTGGGACTTAGTACCACTTCCTCTAGGCAAAACTGCTATTGATTGTCGATGGGTATATGCTGTAAAAGTCAACTCCGATGGTTCTCTTGCTCGTTTAAAAGCAAGACTTATTGCCAAAGGTTGACTATCTAGACACATTTTCTCCTGTTGCCAAACTTACTTTTGTTCATATTTTGATCTCTCTCGCTACAACATATAACTGGCCTTTGTTTCAGCTTGATGTTAAGAAGGTTTTCTTGCATGGCACTCTTCATGAAGAAGTTTATATGGAGCAACCTTCAAGGTTTGTTGCTCAGGGGGAGTTTGGACTAGTTTGCGAATTAAAAAAAGTCTTTATATGGTTTGAAACAATCCCCACGGGCATGTTTTGGAAGATTTTCTAAGGTTGTACAGTCTTTTGGACTGTCAAGATGTGGAAATGATCATTCTTTCTTTTATAACCAATCTGGAGGCAAACTATTCTTGATTGTGTATGTTAATGATATTATCATCACGGGAGATGACTTGATTGGTATAGCTGAGCTAAAAACCTATCTTCAACAATAGTTTCAAACTAAGGACTTAGGAAAATTGAAATATTACCTAGGAATTGAAGTAACGCAATCACAGAAAGGTATTGTTTTGTCACAGCGAAAATATGTCTTGGATTTGCTCACTGAGACAGGTATGTTGGGATCAAAGCCTTTTGATTCACCCATGGAACAAGGGGTTAAACCGGTTCTTTGATGGAGGTGAAATTCTTAATAATCTTAGAGATATAGAAGACTGGTAGGTAAGCTGAATTATCTCACAGTTACCCGACCAAACACTACTTTTCTTGTTAGTGTGGCAAGCCAGTTTTTGTCTTCCCCTCGTACATCTCACTAGGATGCAGTTATTCGAATATTGAGGTATTTGAAGAAAGCTCCAGGGAAATGAATTGTCTACCAAAACCATGGTCATCTCAGAGTTGAAGGATTTTCTGATGCTGATTTGGCTGGATCAACTATTGGGTATTGTACCTTGGTCGGAGGAAATCTAGTATCATGGAAAAGTAAGAAACAGAGTGTTGTTGCCCACTCCAATGTTGAGTCTGAATGTAGAGCCATGGCACAAGTGACATGTGAATTAGTGTGGATTCGACAGTTATTGATTGAGTTAGGCTTTAAAGATTTAGTAACCATGACTCTATGGTGCGATAATAAAGCTGTAGTGCATATAGCTTCCAACCCCGTGTTTCATGAGAGAGCAAAACATATTGAGGTTGACTGTCATTTTATCTGAGAGAAGTTGCAAAGTAGAGTAATTCTTCCCAGTCATATTCGAACCAGCGAACAACTTGTAGACATCTTCACTAAATCTTTGGATAATGGGAGGATAGAACATATGTGTAAAAAGCTGGGCATGATTAATATTTATGCTCCAGCTTGAGGGGGAGTGTTAGAAGTACGAAGGGTAAACAGGTCTTTATCACTTTTAAGGTTTATTTTGATGTATATATATTAAACTTAATTGAATAATACAAAATTAGTTTTCCCCACATGCTAAAAGCATTAAAGGTGAAGTAGGAGAAAGGGAAAATGTGCCTAATTTCCTTGGACTTAAAAAAATACAATTTTGAAGGCAAATAACACAAAAAAAAAAAAACCCAAAAATACTTACTAGGACACAAATATCATAAATTTTCTTTTGCGTCACCAAAAATCCTAAATTTACCTACTCGACACATATATCATTAACTTTTTTTTTGTGTCAACTTTGTGTCACAATGGACATGTCTAGAGCTTCTAGTGATACAAGAAAAAAATTCGAAATATTTATATCATAATGGGCAAAATTTGAAGTTCTTTTGTGGTATGAACCCCAATTTGCAAAACCTTAAGCTGCTTGAGACGGCAAGGCCCGGCCATCTTGCTGTCTCAAGCAGCTCTCGAGTTGCCTTCAGGACCATTATTGAGCACTCAATGAAGACCTCATAGTCTAGTATAGGGTTCCCTACTGGAAGTACAGGGTGACTACCCTTTCAAGGAAGAGAACCAGCGAATGGAGATGGGCCGGTTGGAGCAAGATGCACTGAATGGCGAAGGTGTCGGAGAGAACGTCAAGACACTGTCTCGAATAAGAGTGAGTTCCGCCAAGGGCTGAAAATGGATTTGTTAGAGAACATTAAACCCATATGTTTTGGGCTTCTTATTTCAAAACTGATCATGACCCATGTTTAAGTTTAAGTTGGCTCGTATGTAATCTATTACAATAAATTGGATTGTGACCCATATTGATAGATTTACCTCCTATTAAGACTTATTCCAAGCAATTTGACCAGATCCTATTTGATAATTACATTCAAATAAGGTATCAACCATCAAAAGCATGAACACCCCACTAGTTTCTAAAAGAAATTAAGATTTATCACAGAAAAATTGTAAAGAAAATTTGATAACAAGTTTTGGTGCCTCTAGCACTGCTCCTAGTACGCTAGGTATACGATGTAGTAAAACAGTCGCACAATAGATTATCCATCTATCAAATTACCTCAGGAAAGACCAGCTAAGTAAAATAAGACACTCCAACTTCCAAAAGAAAATCACTAGACCTAAGTATATGCAAGTGTTTTCCCTTGCTGCCCTGCAGCTTTGTTCAGATAATTTCTGGGAGTACCTCCCGTGGAATTAATCAGATGGTGTCAACGGCGCCTCATTCTCTGCTCAAGACAAATTACCATCCGTAATTTCTTAGCAAAGCAAGAGAATTAGCCAACAGCTGAGGTCAACACAACTATAACGACGTTTTACAAATTGCCAAAAAATGAAGCTTCTTCCTCCCCTGCTGAATTTGAAGCATGTAAACTTGAAGGCTTTCAAGTTTAATGCTAGCGACGAATTCTAAGCATGTAGAGTCCTTCAGAATTGACCTGAGAAAACACTGTTCACTCCCTAGGAATACTGAAATAGCACTTCAAAATCTTAAAAGATTGACAAACAGTAATTTGCATTAAGAGCAAAGAAATGTTCTTGTATTTTTCAGTGCTAAAAAGCATAGTGCTCTGATTCCACCTAGTCTGGTGCTTCTTTATTTTCTTTTTATTAGTTTTTCCTTTCGTTCTCGTTCGACATTAGAATTGCTCTACTAATAAAGTCCTTCATTACTTATTGAATAAAAAAAGCTTCAACATCATATTGAAGATTCAACATGGACAAGTCAAGACTTTCCATGCCACTCTCACACACATAAACCACCATCACCCTTTTTAGTGATGATCAAGAGCGAAGCTTTCTCTATCATACCTGAGATACCAATTGCAAGTACCAGATCTAACTATCTATCCATCTAAACACACAAGAAATATGTTTCATATGTTACAATGTTCACATGATGCAAAATTAGTTATTATTCCTCGACTCGAACATGGCCCTGCATTCAACTACATAGCAAGACAAGTCTTGCCATTTATCCTGAATAAGCGGGCATAGCACTATGCCAGCAGTACACTGAAAGACATAAAGAGTACATTGGGGAAAAAAATATATTAGCACCCTGACTGTGCCAACATGTTGTGGAAGACACCGAGGCCTAAATATGTGAGGTGTCTAGTTCAACAAACTTCAAGAGTCATTTGTTTTACCTCCAGAAAGATAATAAGCAAGTAATCATTAATAGCATGACTTAGGGAACAGGAGCTCTCCATCCAGTTATATGCAGCACATGGAAGAAAGGCAAATTTAACCCAGTGTTTGTCAGTGTTCCAGAAAATGGAACTCAAAAAAGCAGTTCAACTGGTTAAGCGAGATCTCATCCAGTTTCAGACTGTTGAACCTTGAGTCAAAATCTAGCTGGACCAGGGTTGACCAGGTTAATCAGTTTTGGAGAAAAGAAATGATTTGACAGATGGAAATTTTAAAAAATAAATTCCGGACTTTAAGTCCTTGGGCATTCCTTACACGAGGTTTTGGCACTGAGCTATGCAATATAGTAGGAGTTTGAGTCAAAAGGCACATTTACTGAGGAGGAAACACGAAGTCAGTCGTTAGCGTATGATTCAAACTTAAACCAAGCATTCCAGTAAGTAAAATCAAATGAACAGACTTTGAAAAACCCTGAGCGATGGACTCAAATTTGAACAAGTAGTTAATGAGAAAGTTACGGCTTCTGTACAGGCGGAAGAGTCTCTTCAGAAAACACGAAATGTAACGATATGGAGCCACAGGACATAAATTGTAACACAGTCCGGTCAGCTGCATTTCAGGGCTTCAACTAAACAACATACATATCCTGGCTAAAGTAAATGACCGCAACCACAGTGAAACCAAAGAGCAGCAAGACAGCCATAACAATGTTGAACAAGAAAGATTTTCCATGCCATAAACCAGATATTCCCAATCAGACATATTCCATTGCACCCTTTAAATCCCTCCTAGACAGCATGATTTGAAATACAAGAAAGAAACTGTCCTCTAGGTTAGTCAATTCCCTTAATTTATCTCCTGGATATCTACGCTATACAAGCTTTATTTTAATCAGTGCCAGTTGCAGTTTCAAACTCATGATGGACATCTACTATATACTAGCTTTCTTTGAACAGGAAGCCAAATAACTATAAAACAGAATGACAAGCGTGCCATGCTCTTACTGAACCATAAAGGAGAAAATATTCACCTCGAATTCTTCTAAATAGAGCTATCTGTTCCTTCCTCCCGTCAATGGCCATTTATACCCTCCACTCCCGTTCACGTACCATCTAGGCTGCCGCTTGGTCACTGCCCTAATGCCGCTCACATCCATTCTCCTCCTTCATGGTTCCATCAACAAAGTCCACCGCATCTTCAAGCATGCGCAGTAGGATCATCGACGACTAATTTATGGAGAATCCCGTCAATCTAAATGAAACTCCAAGCAGAAACTCCGATTACTTTGTGTTCCTTCACAGTTTTCCTCAGCTGCAAACATCATCCCAGTTGCGCATCTTAGCTTACATATTGGCCAGAAGGATATAGCATCCACTATGTTGAGGTTCTAGTTTGATCAAATGCCTGCCAACTCTTGCCTAACTCAACATAGCCCCGTTTCATATAGCCATTTAACTAAGATGCCCTAATTACACTATCTAGTTCCACTGTCATACTGCTTATCTACACACCAGCCTCTTTGATTTGTCCAGCCCAAGCCAAGAGGCCAACCATGCATCCACAATGCTCAATAGTGGGACCGATGTCATAAGCTTTTCTCACACGTCCAAACAAGTGCCATGCTTCATTGATTAGACACTTCTGATTGCAGGCCATCAGAGCTCCAATAAATGTCGCAGCATTTGGTTTAGGACCCCTATTTTCCATCTCGTAGAAAAGCTGCAGCCCTGTTTCATTCTCACCATTTACGGCAAACCCCAATATCATCGCATTCCAAGTTGTCACATCTTTCAGAGGCATTTGATCAAACAATTTTTGTGTGAAAAATGACGATGACATAGAGGTTGCTAATGCAGTGTCCTGGCTCAAGTTCATACTCAATGCAATTCTAGTCTATGTACTTATGAACCCATATTGCTTCTTCACAGATTCCTCTAATTCCACGCCAGCAGGATCTTTAACCTCAGAAAACAAATCAATGGCCTCATCAAACTGCTCATTCCTAACGTAGCCAGATATCATAAAACTATAGGAAATATCAATTTTTCCCAGCACTGTATTAAACTATCCTCAAGCTTTGTCGACAGCCCACTGCTACAGCAGCCATTGATAAGGCACATGCATGCATGCATGCATATATGCATATATGTATGTGTGTGTATGTGTGTGTGTGTGTGTGTGTGTGTGTGTGTGTGTGTGTGTGTATGTATGTATGATCCATTTATCAGAGAAGCAGAAAGCTTTTCTTGAACTATCTGATGTGATTTGCATATGCATCGACCAATCTGGACTGCCAATCCCACATTGATGCTGCTTTTTATCATATGGGAATAAATCGACTTATCTGAATTCCCAATGTTGAATCATGCAAAATTTTTCAACATCCTCCAAAAATACTACCTAGCAGAATTCCACTCTGCTTTTATAAACCCACGACAACAGAAGAACAATGCAATTCACACATACGCGTGATTAGCATTACATTGATCTGACAGACTACCACTTCAGTAAGATTGCAGCTATTGCAGTTGCCAAAGCGAGAGACCCATGGGATGTCGAAAAGAATATAACGAATATGATATGTTCAACAATCTATGTAAGAATAACAACACTTTCAGAAGAAATCTTACAGGATTGCTTCCATCTCATCGGTGTCCAACGGTTCATAGATCCTGCAAAAAGAAAACATGAAGACAACAACTAGAGGATTAGCATCAACCAACACCAACACTCAGATGGAAGTCACACCATAGAATAAGCAACTTCTGTAATTCTTGCAGCTTCATTGTTAAACGATACCCAACGGAGCCAGCTAGTCGAGGTTCACGAATCAGGAAATTGTCTGAACATTTTTCTTAGAACAAGGAAACAGCGAGGGAAAAAGCAGAAAGCTCAAGGAGCGCTGCCTACAATTTTAGTTACCAAAACAATCATCACGTTAGATATAATCTGAACTCCTTCAAAACTCAGAATCCAAACACTTCAGTAATTAACCACTTTGATCAAAGGACAGCATCGGACTCTGGTTCGGTTCTTCAACATCGCGAGCGTGACGGAAGAGGGATCGGCGAACTGCCCAGTGGAGTGAGAGCGAGAGGCAGCGGAGAAAGCGGCGGCGGCGGCGGCGGCGCCGTCGAGTTGGCTTCCGAACGTGGCCATCTTCTGTGTTTCCTTTGTCGGTTTGGCAGAAAATCAGTAGTTTAGAAAAAGAAAAAGAAAAAGAAAAAGAGAATTTGATTAATTTCCTTTATCGCGGCACGTGCATAGCACGCTCCTTTAAATTTTCACCGCATTTCCACGAACTGTAAAGTTCGGACCACAAAACCAACGGCTCTATAGTAAAGACGACGAACCCAGGCTACATTGTATTCCGTTGTTTGTCTTCTCCTGAGAGAATTACAATTTCCTATATTCTGCACAAACCCCAGATTTCATCGATTCTTTGTTTCGAAGCAAATTGATCTGCTCGCAGGAGGGAATTGCTCCATTTTTCGGTTCGTTTAGTTCTCGGAATTTCCTTTTTTGTCCTAGAGCTTATTTTTCCGCCTATTTCTCGATATATTTCCAAAGTATTTTCTGGACTTTTTTGTGATTGGATTTCAATGGTACACGTGAAAATCCTTTTCAATCCACTCGTGGTAGCAACGTTATGGAGGAGCCAATCTACTGTGGATATAGTTTGAAGCTTTCTGGCTTGCCAACCGCTGTCTTCAAATTCAAGGTCAAGTGGCACCATTTGCTAGACTTCGTTGATTGACTGGGAGTGCCGATAAATTTCCAAGACACTATGCTGTCGGAGTTGAGTCAATCGCTTGAGATGCTACTCTGCATCCTATCATGGCAATCCCTCTGCAAAACACACATGGAAAGAGTCCTCGATACTCTGGGCATTCATCGCGGTTTTTGGGCTGATATTATAAGAATTATTCTGCATATGGTGTATCGAGCATCGGGTAATGGCCATGGAGGGTTCGATATGAACATAAATTTGGAATTGGCCACCCAAGATGAAGTCGAAATGGAAGACACTGGGGAAGTGTTGATGGAGGATATGAGCTGGATCCCGATCAAGTCACATGGGGCGTCTCCAGAAGCACCATTGAAAAGCTTGAGCGTAAGAGCTACTTTATCTTGGATGGTGACAGACACTGTCCTATTTGTTTAGAGGAACTAGATGGGAGAAATAAACTGATGGAGGTACCGTGTTCGCACCTATTTCACTGTAAGTGCATCATCAAGTGACTCGAGAGTCATAATTTGTGTCTGCTTTGTCATAGCAAAGTAGAAGTAGGAGATCCAGAGTAGCAAGTTTTAGTTTGTATGATTTTCTAATAAGAAATTACTTCTTTTTTTTTTTTTTTTTTCCTGATGGATTAACAAATTTGCTGCGATTACTTTGGGCTATGCACGCATGGCAGAAGTCAAAATCAACTCGCGCTGGGCCATGCTTTCTCGATGAACTTGAAAAACTGCTCTTTTCGCCCCTTGCTAAGAATCCATATGACGATCCAAAAAGGCCCTTAAAACAATCAAGACAAATATCGATTATAAGCCAGCCAAATAGGGACCTGAAGTTTTGCAAGATAGAAAAGCAGAAAAGAAGGAATTTTTTTTATCATTTCGGACAATCATCCAGTTATCATCCAATACTAAGGAGCATACTTCAATCCTAACCGTGGCTCACGAGAGGACTTATCTGCATTGCATAACCACTGCATGAAAAACAGATACACAATCAACAAAGCACAGAAAAGAAACCGCAAAAGATTCCAAGTCACCTAGTGTAGAAACTCAGAGAATTTCCAAAGAGTATGGCAAGATTACGAAATAAGAATGATTAACATGCAAAATTGACGATGGAAGACAAACAAAATGTATGGAAACGATACAACAATGACACAAGGTGTATCACCAGGCTACATCAAACCCAACTATGCCCAAGTTCTAAAATTTCATGTGCACACTTTACCCCATGAGTATCCACTTAATAACAAGTCATTCTAACGGTCATTCTTTTGATGTCTAACTAGCAGATAAAGGGGGAAGACAGAGAGTTGAATCTACCAAAGTTGAAGCAGAATAGTAGCTACTTTCTTTATATCTCCGCAGGGAACTTTTCAGAGTTGATTGCAATATTAGCTGCTTCATTATATCCATGCGGCCACACGATAGATGTAAATCAACTACGTTAACAGACATGGTTTCAAATATACAATATTTTCTAGGGAAAGCAAGTAGTTAGGACAATAAGGGTTTACCAATATGCAGCTGCATATTATTTAGGGGCCAGAATGCCAGCAAATTTTAAATTTAATGTGAGTTCATCAAGCACTATACAAAAGACAAAAGCTACTCCAATGAGTCTTCACCCAGAACTAAATATTTAGGGAATAAACATATAGTTATTCAGAGCACAAAGAAATAACCAGATAGTTGTTCAAAGTAACACGACTCAAATTCTTCCAAATCTATATAATTTAAGTCTGGTATCACAATAGACGTTAAATACTTCCAGATCTTCCACATCCAGATGTGAAAGACCATGCAAATCCACACGTTGCAACTTGTAAATTAACCTGAATACAGGTGCTAAAGACCACCGACTACATATTGACATCAGTTCCAGATTGATGCACCAGAACTTGAGAATCACAAGAAAATTTCACAATGAATTATAACCTGATGAAACGAATATTGTAGCTTCCCTTACTATGCAGAATGGTCTTACCTAAGATCTTACCAAGGATAGTAACATAATCGGTCCTCTTTTAAAAGACTAGTCTTGGGAGAAACTTTAATTAGATCCACTGCACAAGTACCTTATTATATCCTCTAAATCATATTACTTGGATTAAATCACTTTTACTTGAGCCTGACAAGAAAAAGTGAAGTCTTGTTTCATAGACTGAAACAAGTGTGCTCTTTTTGGGTTTTTACGCTAAGGAACCCAATAATACAGAAGCTCAACTGTTAGTTGCTACTTTTAGCACTATGAAGTGTAAGTGGATGGCAATTCTGTCGCTCCAGATAAAGATTAGTTCCATAAAACATCCAAGAAGAGCAACTCCTATTGAGTAATATCATTAAAATGATGATCATGATGATGAACACAATAAAGTGAACCTGAACAGCAGATATAATGATGTGGCTCCATCAATAACGCCAGGTCTAAGTCCCAAAGCCTACGACACAAAATTCGCCAATAAACACAAAGGCAATGAAATCAAACGAATTAGATAAGATGCAGAACGATCGATATCGTCAAATTTTTTACAGTTGACAGGGCCGAGGACGATATGCCAGTACAAAGTTCTTCAAGAACAGAGAGAGCAATCAAGCGCGCATGCAAATATACACTCCATCACATTAGTGTTGCGTGTGTTAAAATTCTGGCCAGCCAGTTGATCATATTCGTGTTCACTGTCAGGTGTCTTTTGCTATTCGGACTAGGGTTCAACAAAGATGGAATCGCCTGGGGCATGCTAAAACAACGGGACAGAGATTATTCTTCATGGAAACAGCATAGAGAATCAAGAACACCAAGAAAACTTCGAAATCCTTCATTATCTAAGAGCATGTTTGTTTCTTTAAAAACTCAAGATTTTGAAAATATTTTCCTAAAAATTATTAGTTATATCACCTAGAAAAAATTGGTCATTGTCAATAACAATTTATGCCAAAATATTTTCAAAGATGATGAAAATATTTTTTATCCATTCATTTTTTTTATACTAGTAAACATCAAACATTTCTCAAATTTGGAAAATATTTTGAATAGCCTTGTTCTAAATTTTTTCCGTGAAATATTTCCAAATCTCGAATTCTCTGTGAAGTAAACTCTTGGAAGGAACTTAAGGAATTTTGAAGGCATGGATCCAAATCAGCGAAAGTTGAACAGCCTTGTTCTAAATTCTTCCACTGAAAAGGAACTGCCTTTTTATTTTTTATTTTTTTGGGTTAGGCCTTTTATTTTTCTTTTCTGTTTTCTTTCTCTCTCTTTTTTTGGGACTTTCCGATATATATATATATATATAGTTCATGGGGACTCAATGTAAAACTTTCTTTTATTTCAATGAGTAAAGAGACACAAAACAATGGCTCTAAAATCATTAAAGGCGAAGTAGGAAGAAAGAGTCAATGCATCGAATTTCCTCAGATTTAGAAACAATATAGTTTTAAATGCAATTACTACAAAAACCTCAAATAATATTGACTGAGATACAAATATCTTAAATTTTTTTTTGTCACTATAAATCCTAAATTTTGTCCACTGTGACTTAAACATGCATCAATTTTTTTTTTGTATCACAAAAAAAAAAATCCAAACTTATACATATGTAACATATTACTTTATGGTTTAGTTTTATCAAGAGTTTGGGGTATTTTTGTGACTTCATGTCATAACAGGCATGTTTAGAATTTTCAGTAACACAAAAACACAAAAAAAAAAAAAAAAAAAAAAAAGTTTATTTGTATTAGTAAGTACAATCTGAAGGTTTGTGGTATTATCCCCAATTTCGAAACCAAATATTGTAGATTCTCACGAGAAAAAAAAATTTGTTGTAAATTCCAGTCAAAATTTTGGTTGTTAGCGCAACAGTCAAAATTCTTCTCCACTCGTCAACCTTTCTCTTCCTCCTCTACTTTCCTATGCAGATTCTCTCTCTAAATGGTCACAAGCATCCCTCCTCTTCAAAAACCCTTTTGTTACCCGATCGGACCCCCAAAATCCTAGTCTCCACACTGCCGCGCGGCCTCTGCCGGCGTGTTTGCCGACAAGCCCTCACTCCAACCCAGGAGGACCTAGTCCTCTCATGTGCCTCCCACCGTAAGGCCTGTCTTGCCATCTCAAGCAGCTCTCGAGTTGCTACCATATTTCAAGTTTGAGATGGTCCATATATAATCTATTACAATAAATCTGAATTGATATAGTGGGTTGTGATTTTGACAGATTTACCTCCTATTAAAATTTATTCTCAATTGATATGACCAATAGAATCTGAATTGATATAGTGGGTTGTGATTTTGACAGATTTACCTCATTTAAAACTTATTCTCAATTGATAAGACCCTATTTGATGTTTAAATTCAAACAAGTTATCAATCATCAAAAGCTTGAACACCCTACTAGTTTCTTAAAAAAATCAAGATTTATCAGAGAAACATTGTAAAGAAATTTCCATAAGAAGTTTTAGTGCCTCTAGCTAGCACTGCTCCTGGTATACTAGGTGTATGATGTAGCAAAACAGTCGCACAATAGATTATCCATCTATCAAATTACCTCAGAAAAGACCTGCTAAGTAAAATAAGATACTTCAACTTCCATGACAAATCACCAGATCTAACTATATGCAAGTGTTTTCCCCTGCTGCCCTGCAGCTTTATTCAGATAATTTCTGGAGGTACATCCTGTGGAAATAATCAGATGGTGTCAACGGTGCCTCATTCTCTGGTCAAGACAAATTACTATCCGTCATTTCTCAGCAAAGCAAGAGAGATTAACCAACAGCTGAGGTCAATATAACTAGAACCACGTTTCAAAATCAGGTACAAAATGCCGAAAATGAAACTTCATCCTCCCTGCTGAATTTGAAGCATGCAAACTTGAAGGCTTTCGAGTATAATGCTGGCAATGAATTCTAAGCTTGTAGAGTTATCCTTGACCTGAAAAAACACAGTTCACTCCTAAGAATACTGAAATAGCACTTCAAAATCTTAAAAGATTGACAAACAGTATTCACATCAACAGCAATGTAAATGTTCTTGTATTTTTCAGTGCCCACAAGCATAGTGCTCTGATTCCACCTAGTCTGTGCTTCTTTACTTTTTTTATTAGTTTTTCCTTTAGTTCTCGTTCTGCCATTAGAATTGCTCTACTAATAAAGTCCTTTATTACTCATCGAATTAAAAAATGTTCGACATCATATTAAAGATTCAATGTGGACAAGCTGAGACTTTCCATGCCACTGCACATTAACCGCCATCACCATTTTTAGGATGATCAAGGACAAAGCTTTCTCTATCATATCTGAGATGCCAATTGTAAGTACCAGATCTGACTAACTATCCATCTAAACACATAAGAAACACGTTTCTTATGTTCCAATGTTCACATGATGCAAAATTAGTCATTATTCCTCGACTCAAACATGACCCTGCATTCAACTACATACTGAGACAAGTCTTGTCATTTATCCTGAATATGCAGGAATAGCACTATGCCAGAAGTACACTGAAAGACAAAAAGAGTACATCGGAAAAAAAAAAACAAAAATAAAAATTGCATCCTGACAGTGCCAATATGTTGTGGAAGACACTGAGGCCTAAATCGGTGAGGTGTCTAGTTCAACAAACTTCAAGAGTCCTTTGTTTTACCTCCAGAAAGATAATAAGCAAGTAATCATGATCAGAGCAGAAATACATCCTCTATAATAGCATGACTTGGGGAACAGGAGCTCTCCATCCTAATATCCAGCACATGGAAGAGAGGCAAATTCGTCTCGGTTTTTGTCCGTGTTTCAGAAAATGGAACTGAAACTAGCAGTTCAACTGGTTAACCGAGGTCTCGTCCAGTTTCAGACTGTTGAACCTTAGGTCAAAGTCTAGTTGAACCAGGGTTGACCAGGTTGATTAGTTTCGGAGAAAAGAAATGATTTAACGGAAGACATTTTGAAAAAGAGATTCAGGACATTAAGTCCTCGGACATTCCTTACATAGGTTTGGGCACTGAGCTATGCATTATAGGAGTTCAAGTCAAAAGGCACACTTAGGGAAAACACAAAGTCGGTAATTCTTTCGGCTTTATTGTAAGCGATACCCAAAGAGTCTCCTAGTCAAGGTTCATAAATCAAGAAAATGTCTGAACATTTTCCTTAGAAAAAAGAAAATAGAGAGGGAAAAAGCAGAAAAGGAGTGCTGCCGACATTATTAATCTGCTTTGCTGTCACAGGAAGCAAAGTAAAGAAGAGCTTTCAGAACTATTCATATGCTTTACAGTCACAAAGCTTTCAGCCTCTTCCACTTCTGAGGATAACCAAGTGTACCTAAAAGGCTACCACATTACTCAATCAATGAATTAAGTCTACAGTTGCGCAGCATCAATTCAAAGTACAAACAACTCCGTGCACGTCTGTATATGCTGGTGTCAATTACTGAAAGCTTTTAGTTATCAACTAAAGATCAAGTTTACCTCACTTGTGAATCAGAAACTTCTGTGCATACATTAGGAGGCCAATAATTCATCCAATTGAGTTCACTTACATGAACTGTAGCCTTATAGTTCAGAACTCCATCATTGAGCTTGGCATTCTTCACACAATTGTTAAGGATTTCATCTCCATGATCTAGCGACACTCATTGAGACTATTCTTAAAGTAACAAGAAAGAATGAGTTGCGAAAACGCTAGATTCCTAATGATATTAATGTACGACATGGGGAATCAAAGGTAACCTTAAGAAATAAAACATTCTATGAATTGTTCTAATTGCTAAGATTAGTTTTTCCTTCTATCTTTTTCAAATCGCAAAATGGACTATATTAATATATCAAGACTGCCCTCGATAAATAAATCAGCCAAGGAACTGTACCGCATGAACCTATATATATTTCAAAGAGGAAAACTGCCAGCAACAGATGGTTGTATGTGCCGAAAGAAAATAATATGGTTAGATTCGAGTCCAATATTCCAACCTGTGAAGAATAAGGTCTTAGCTACATGTGAGAGCAGTATGCCAACCGACCATAGCATAAAAATTGAAATGAAGACTGTCATAATAGTAGTACCAAGAGACTTTAGCGGGTGAAATGAAGTAAATGAAGAATTAAAGCAGTCTTAGCCTGAACACTCAGTGAAAATGGATAAGATTCTCTGTAAGTTCCATCAGTACCCTTACACCTCTAGACTGTTCACCTGGTAATTTAACTGGAAGCACTTTCAAAGGACTGTTGCCAAAGTTTCGAAAAGACAGGAATGCTAGATTGAATTGATTATGCACTCCTCTTTGTTTAAATAGGGGATGTATGTACATGTAATGGTAATGATCAGTAAAAGGTTATCCTGACCTTTCAGAATTTGGCAATTCGTATTACACCTAAAATAAGCTCACAAGAAGAAGACACCCATAACAGTCATTCTTTTTATCCTCCATTCACCAATTTTGATTCTCTAAATAACTTGGACACTTCCTCATGGTACTTCACCGCTTAAGAAAACTAAGCAATCTGTGAAGTAAGTTTAGTTTTTTGGAACAGTATCACCTGACATATTTAAGAAAGCAGCAGAACCTAACATACCTGTTCCGGCACCAAGCTCTGACGCAACGACTCTATCAAACTCAGAAGAAGTAGGCATGGTATGCAACACAAAATCAGATAATGCTAATTCAGCTTTCCATCCCTGAACAAATGGACAAAAGTGTTTAGATGTTAAGCAGCTCGCAGGATACCAAAAGAGAAGATTATGAATACAACTAATACCTGCAACCTGACATTCAGGATAGAAGACGTGATATTATGCTGCATGATCGCACTAAAACAATGTGAAGATGGTTCTGCATGTTGGGTAATGTCCGGTTATCATCATTTCGTAGGAAAAGAGGATTCAAAAGCAAACCATGTAGACATTGTACGATAACCGCGAGTTGTTTTGAGCTACAAGTCTCAAACTTCCTGTTTGCAAATACAATTTAATTATTGAAACAATCGTGTTAAGTGTAATCAGAACTTCTTCAAAACTCAGCATCCAAACACTACAGTAAGAATTCTGAAGTACAGAGTTAAATGAGCCCCGGCCATATCCATCATTGCACCAACCCTCTTATTAAGACAGATTCCTCTCTGTGCAGTTCCACAAGGGCGAAATGTTTAAGTTCCAAACACCAAACGATGAACTCGTGATCAACCGTTTGATCAGAGAATAGCATCAGATTCTGGTTTGGTCCTCCAAAATCCTAACTCTCCGTAAGGTAATGCTTGCTCCGGGGAGACTGAGAGGGTCCATGAAACCACCGACCGGAGAAAGCGGCGGCGCCGGCGCCGGAGAATTGGCTTCCGAACGTGGCCATCTTCTCTGTTTCCTTTTTGGTTTCGCAGAAAATCAGTAGTTTAGAGAAAGAGAAATAGAATTTGATTAATTTCCTTTATCGCGGCACGTGCACAGCACGCCCTTTCAAATTTCACCGCCAGTCCGCAAAACAGGAAAGTCCAGACAACAAACCAACGGCTGTATAATGAGACCCACGAACCAAGGCTGCATCGTGTTCCATTGTTTGTCATCTCCTGAGAGAATTACAATTTCCCGTTCTGCACAAACCCCAGATTTCATCGATTCTTGGTTTCAAAGCAGATTGCTCTGTTCGCAAGAGGGAATCGTTTCCATTGTTCGGTTAGTTCGATTCTCGGATTTTATTTTTTTGTTCTAGAGCTTCTTTTTCCGTCTGTTTCTCGATATATTTCCAAAATATTTGCTGCGGTTTTTCATGATAGGATTTCAACATTACACGTGAAAATCCTCTTCAGTCCACTCTCGGTAGCAACGGCATGGAGGAGACAGTGTATTGTGGATATAGTTTGAAGCTGAAGACAAGAAATCCTGATTTTTCTAGCTTGCCGACCGCTGTCTTCAACTTCTCGATCAAGTGGCACCATTTGCTAGTGTTTGTCGATCGACTGTCGGAGTTGAGTCAGTCATTTGAGATGCCGCTCTGCATCCTATCATGGCAATCCCTTTGCGAAACGCATATGGAGAGAGTCCTCGATGCTTTGGGCGTTCACCACGGCTTTTGGGCCGCTATTATAAGAGCTATTCTGCGTACAGTGTTTCGGGCATCAAGTAATGGCCATGGGGGGTTCGACATGAACATAAATTTGGAATTGGCCACCAAAGATGAAGTCCAAATGGAAGAATCTGAGGAAGCCTCGATTGGAGGATACGAGCCGGATCCCGATCAAGTCACGCGGGGCGTCTCCAAAAGCACTGTTGAAAAGCTCAAGCAGAAGAGCTACTTTGTCGAGAACGGTGACGGATGCTGTTCTATTTGTTTAGAGGAACTAGATGGGGAAAATAAAGTGATAAAGATACCGTGCTCGCACTTATTTCACTTCAGGTGCATCGTCAAGTGGCTCAAGAGTAATAATTCATGTCCGCTATGTCGTAGCAAAGTAGAAGTAGAAGATCCAGAGTAGTTAGTTTTTAGTTTGTAAGATTTTCTAATAAAAAATGACTTCTCTTTTTTTCCGATAGATTCATTAATTAGCTACGATTACTTTTGGGTACTCAATGTGATGCCCGCTGCTAGAGCACTGAATATCACCCGTCTAAAAACCAAGATTACTGTGATGTCCCAGCAGAGACCAGAGTAGCCTTTTCGATGAAACCAAGTTAACCAACCATCGACAAAACTCAACCTAAAAACCAAGATTTACCTGCATGTTTAGCTCACTAATCTCCCAGAAACACAAGGTTGAATCTGGTCACAAGAAAAAAAAGTTAAAAAAAAACGAAGGATGGCAGGACAAAACAGGACATCTGTAATTATTATAACATAACGAGTCACTCAAAATTTTCGCAGGACCATCCTGTCTCTCTCCAAAGTATATCAACACTAATACGCGTTAATTACTCGATAGAGAAAATTACATATGACTGCTGGAAATGGAAAAACATAAATAGCAAGACATTATTTATGAACTGTGAGGATAGAATCATGCTTGACAATTCTGTCTCCAATTTTCCATCACAAAGACTGTCTAGATAACTTGACCATCTATTATTATTGATGCCAAACATGAACTGAAAACTGAATCAAATTATCTGGATAAGAAGAATAATAAATGTTGCCCATGAGATTCTAGACCTACCTTTAAACAGACCATAAATCAACAGATGGCCCTTTTTGGAATACTATTATGTTGAATTACGTATACAGTGAGTTTATGAAGTGAGCCAAAATGTGTTAACAGTAGAGAGAGCAAGAGAGATCTGGGGCAGAAAAATAAAGCCGGTGGTGTTCAATAGATGGATTAACAAATGATTGTACCCTAATAAAGGTTTTCAACCAATCGATTGTATCTTAAGATATACCACTTGATTAATTGAATCTGCAAGTAAACTAACTTCAGATGCAGTCATGATATGCAATCATCACTAATTCAAAACGGGAAAGAAGACGAAAGGCAACATGCACTTGCATAATTGGATTTCATTGTTAGTCTCCACTAACTGAAACAAGAAACATTTTCCTCTGCAGTCAAGACCGGAGGGCGTGTTCCCATATGCCTCTCCGGTTTATATGTCGACCAACATTTTCTTTCCCCTCACGAAAATAATTAGTTCCAGATGAGGAACATGGCGACAGATGAAAGGAAAAGACAAACATGAGATGACAAGACCATCATAACTGAAGAATTCTGTGTCCATAGTTAAGGACCTTTGCCCCTCCATTACCATGTGGTCTTCCAATAATTGCGGATGATGGAATCAGAAGAACTGTGCAGATGAAGATCATGCATAAGTCGGTACCTGTCACCCATCAAGAGAGTTGACACCTGAAAGGTTTACCTATATGAAGAGGCTTTGAGACAATTGTCGCAAGGATTAGAACCGTATTTACAGTCTTTCCGATTCAAAGACTCGCCAAAGTGCGCAAGTAAGGTTTGCCGCCGACACTCATCCTGAAAATTTCACAAATTAGAGAGGAAACACGCGTTTATCCATAGACTTTGCTCCATTTAGGCGTGTGGAATATGAGTTTAAGCCCAAAGGGTACATTATTATTTGAAAATGTTGCCAACAGACCGGTCTAATGATCCAGCACCCAGACAGGTTAATGCCAGACTAACACTAACAACAATCAATAGAACAAAGTGGAAAGTATAAACACAAAATGGAAGCATCACTTAGTTGAGATCATCAGAGAGAAGTTGAGAACACAAATTGGATTACCTTGAGTTCACAATATTGCTGCATTTTCCTAGCTTGAGCCATTGCACTTTTAAAGATTTCAGTTTTACATCCTCGACCACTCCTTAACATGCACACAACCCAGCTGAAATCCTTTTTGGCATATAGAGCAATGCACATTGCTGGTAGATTATCTCTTCCTGCCCTCCCTGATTCTTGGTAATAGCTTTCGATTGACTTGGACATTGTATTGTGGATGACAAAACGCTGACCACATGCCACAAAAAAATATTTACTGAACCTCCAAAGTTGAAAAATGATAAAAACATTATAAAAGGAGGACAAATTAGATCAGATTCATTTGCCACTTTTACAGTAAAGAAAAGAACTTTATCCTAGTTTAATTAATTTCAGCACAACAAAGTGCCATGCTTGGAAGAAAGAATTTGACTTGAAAAAAACATATAATTCACCAGTTGCAATCAATAGCCAAGAGTGACAATTTAGCAGGCCATTGGACTATGGAACCAGTAAAGTTTACTTCCAAGCACGCTCACAAACCATTCAGTGAAACTAAAACATTAGAAAAAAAGTGAATTAGTTGAGCATTTGGCAGCTTGTCAGCTTGACTCTACAACTAAAAATAGGCAAAGGCTTAGAGTCCATTTCAACTTACAACATCAGGTTTGTCTATTCCCATTCCAAAAGCAATGGTTGCACATACAACCTGGACCTCTCCAGTATGCCATTTCTTTTGAACAGCTACTCTTTGACGGGCTGCTAATCCAGCATGATAGTACACTGTCTTTATACTGCACTTATCATTCAAGTATTTTGCAACATCAAAGCATTCACTCTTTGAGAGGCAATACACTATGCCACACAAATTAGCAAAACGATTCTTTAGCAGCTCTCCAAGCTGCTTCAGTGGTTCCTTGGTCTTAGATATGACCTCATATTTTAGGTTTGGTCTGTCAAAGCTTGTCTCAAGAACAAGAGCATGGGGGATCCTGAGAGCTTTTAGGATATCCTACAATGGATGTACATTTCGATCAGACCCAAATGATTTTTCAACATAATTTGGAGGATAATGTGCAAGTTTCGTACCTCACGAACTGGCTGGGTGGCGGTTGCAGTTAAGGCCATCACTGGGACATATGGAAAGTTTTGCTTGAGACATCCCAGTCCCCTATAATCTGGACGAAAATCATGTCCCCACTGACTGCAATAGTGACAACCATGAAAGTAATGATCAATAAGCTTTACTGATTTACAATCATTCAAATATACAAGAAAAGCTCCAAACAGCGATACGTTCCTTTCATGAAATCGCACTGGCAGAGCAAGTCCAATAAAGACCTCATAAGAAACACAATCAATCAATGATCACATGCGTGAACTTTGGCTTGATATCTTAAGTTGTTAATGAATAATAAAAAAGTTAAAAGAATATGTAGGGACACAAGAACCAGCTTAAAAGACCTAACGATTGTGCCAAACATGGACACCTTCAATTACATCCAAAAGTAATTTCTGTGGAGTTTAATTTAGTTGTGTGCATTGTGCTTACTATGATTAATGATGTGCCACTGACTTTTCACAAAACAAGGAACTAGATCATTTCCAGAATTAGTTATTTCAACATTGCATTCTGTTATACTAGAACTCCACAGAAGGTCTGGGTTTCAGAAGGTTCAGCATGACACTGACAACATAATTAGGCCAGAAACACAGAAGATGCAAAAATGTTTGAAAAAAAGAGTTTGAGTGAGCATGTATAAAAGTTAACTTGCTTTTTTCTCTGGAACAAGGACAGTAGTTTTGCAGTGGCAACATCATAAATACTTTTTTCCATTTGATGTAACTCTAGCATGATCTTTGCTTCAGATACAAGGATGCCAAAAAGCATACCTCACACAATGTGCCTCATCGACAACAAAACCAGCTAGTTGTGCCTGCAATGTGTGATGGCTGAGTATCAAAAAGTTAAAAAGAAACTTTCAGAAAAAGTTACAGTATATCAGAATTAGTACCTTTCTATGCAAGCATTTCAATATCTCAAGAAATGATGGGTTCCCCACAATCCTTTCAGGAGTTACATACAATAGCTTGCATGATGGTTTATCTTTCCTGAAAAGGAAGGCAAATCAGTGGAGATTAATGACTTGACAATCCCAGCACTCAGCAAAAAAAAAGTTTAAGAAGTCCAATAGAAATCCCATTGGAACAAATGGAGCATAGCCCAACATTTTATGGCGGGACAAAGATTGTATGGTATGATATACTTCTCTCGGAAGGCTAAGATGCTAAAATTTATTTTTAAGGGAAACATCTTAGGCATGCATCTTTTCATTAACCACATAAAAAAGTATGCATTTTTTGCAACAAATGGAGCAAACCATTTTATGGGGGGATAATGATTGTATGGTAGGATAAACTTCAGTAGGAACACAGAGAAAGAGAGAGAGAGAGAGAGAGAGAGAGAGAGCTAAACCTTGCCTTAGTTCTTGGAGGACAGCTGCTGCCTGGGCAGCAGTTTGCTGAGAGTTCAAGAAAGTTGATGGAATTCCGTACTTGAGGGTTAGAGTAATTATTTGATCCTGGATGAGAGATAGCAGGGGAGATATAACAACTGTGACACCTGGTTTAAGAGTTGCTGGCAGCTGAAATGAAGGGTAAAAACATCAGAAGAGCAAATGAAGGGATGAGGGAATAACTCTTTTATTCACCTTTAGCTGATCAGAAAGCACCAGTTGTCACTATTTGTCTCATAATTACTTCAGCTAGAAACATATATGAAATACTTCAAGACTAAACAGAGAACACTTCAGGATAATTTAACTTAATAAATTCAGATTAATATCTTCCTTCTTGATTCAGTGGATCCAATATTTTGCATACTCCCAAGATCCATCTTTTATGAAAAAAGGACATCCATTTCAAACCAATTATTGAAATGATCACCCCTAGTTGAGATGATGACATAGCACATACCTGCATAGGAAATATAGACATCTACAATCTGAATTTGGTGCAATTAATTTGAAAACTTATTCCTCTTTGACTTAATAACCCTTTTGAATTAGACATGAAATATGACTGACAACAACACTTACATGCAAAAACAAGATAAATTTTCCAGTAAGTAATTCAAAGGTCCTAGAAGCATAGCAGACCTCAAATTCTAGAAATTACAGAATGGACAGAGATGGGCGAAGGCAGAACGAGAATGTCCTGTATTTCCTTCTTCTCCAACTGAGTCCAATCCCGTACATTTGAACACAAGGTTATGTACCTGAATCACTTCCTATCGCTTCACTTGCATTAGGAAAACATTTTCTTCCTTAAGTTTAAGCACAAACTTCTCAACGGTGCTAACAAAGCAGATTGCAAGATCATTTTATAGCTTAAATTTCAATATACAGGTCTACCCATCTAGTACGTAATTGGTGGAACCATTTGGCAAAGTGCACAGGGCTTGTGCTCTAAACATTGTCTCCACACATACTTCTACATTCTATCATTACACAAATGAAATAATGCTAACATTCACTAACCTGGTAACATAAACTTTTACCACCTCCAGTGGGCATGAGAATGAAGCAATCTTGCTTGGCTACAGAAGCTTTACAAGCCTGATGCTGCATTGGTCGAAATGCCTTGTTTCCGAATATTACAACATTTGCCAATTCTATGTCATCCAAGGCTTGCAATTCCTCAAAACTCAGAATTCCTTGTTTGCATGTCGAAATCTGAGAGCAACGTCTTTTATTTGAAACTGATGATATCGAACCATGAGTGACAGTGCTCTTACAGTCCTTCAACACAAATAAGCCTCTTCAGCACCATAAATAGTTTCTGATGTGGAGTGAAGGAAAATGAAAATTGTGCACAAAGAAATCCCAAGCCTTCATTTTGCGAAACACACCTATCAAAGATGCTGGATGCTAAATTCAACACTTGGATGATGTACCATACTCTCAAAATATTTGAGAAATATAGGTATTATTACATATCAAAAACAAAAATGAACTGTTCTTATTGACCAAATAGTTGTCATATAAGTCATTTTAGATCTTATAGACTGTGGAAGTAACTGGCAAGTTAGGAGTGTCTATTATACATTTGATCGGATGAGAGCCCTCATAGGCAATTTACTGTCTTAGAGAGATTTCCTTGTGAAGTATCTATACGCATGAGTTTGCAACACGAGCTCACCTCTTTCCAATACGGAGTCAAGTTTCAGTTCGATTATCATTCTGACATTCTAGAGTTTTCGCCTGTCTCTGATCGGCTTCCACCAACTCAATAACTTCTTTGATGAATTGTGTTAAGCATGAGTGGTTGGTACAGATTGGGAATATATATTGTCCTTGCAGGTGCATACTGAAGCACCATCCCATGTTCTAATCATGTTAAACTGTCAATAACCCCCGTCAGGTCGTCTCTGTTTAATATAGTTTGCTGACCTTTTTTCTAACCCCCGCAGCTTTCTATAATCCTTAAGAATGTCATGAAATAGCTTGCAATTCCTTCTACAGAGAGATGGTTTCTCTTTGAATATACATCTTTTGACCAAACACAGGCATCATCTATCTACCATTCACTTGATGTTTAATATTTATAAGTTGATTTACTAATCTGAAAAGTATTTCTTCGAAGCATACCACGCATCTACACAGGCACCTAAACTCTTTAGATCATTGTGCAGCAATCCAGAAAGTCCAATATGGCAGCAACAAAGAAGGTACAATCTCTAGTTGCCTAATTTCCCTCTCCACTCATAATTAAGAGAAGCATTACAGCAGCACTTAAATATTATGAATCATACTTTCATTTAACAGGCTAAGCATTTAGATGCCAATCAAAAACCAAGACAATCTGTTCTCAATTCTTCTCATTTTCCTTGTTGACCCCAATATACCTCAGCAACAAAAATATATAAAAATACAGGTGCAGAATCATTGTCAAAAGAATAAAAGGTCATGCCAAGATCTGCCAACTTTTTGTCAACCTCCTAAACAACTGGACCATTGTGGCCAGACTCATGGGATTTGCCTGGTAGCTATCATGTCTTCTTCAGGTGCCTATAGTTTCTTTACCAAATGGGCAACCCTGTACAATACTGAGACATTCTTCGAGCCACGCGTTTGGTCCAAGCAATTACACAGTCCAATCCCAAGACAAATCTAGGTCCATGAATCAAAAACTTAAGCCACAAACAAAACAACTATCAACCAAATTAGTTTTGGGCATGGGAAAAAACATGCCAGGCCACCCTGCTTTTCTTTCTTTTTCTTAATCCCTTCAAAACTGGTTAGGGCAGAAAGGAGTGAGACAACTTCTCAGTTTTCAGAAGCATACCATTGAATCTAAAGATTGTCTGGCCAGAAGTTGAGTGGACGAATTGGTTCGAGCACTGCCAAATGTATCATCTTCGTCTTCACTTTCAGTAGAAGAATCCACCTCAAGAAATGTTTGATTTTTCTCAGGTTGTGGAGAATCCTCTATAATATTAACATCATGCACAACATTGCATTCGCCGTCATTAGGGACATCTTGGCCAAACATATCAGTCAAAACTCCACAAGCTTCTGATTCCGCAGCTTGCAAATCATCCCAATCCTCAGTATCTTGCATAGTTTCGGCAAGTTCTGCTAGAAAATCATCGCCACAGTGCTCCACGGTGATAAACTCTCGACCTTCGTCACCTTAAGAAAACCAAAAGAAGAGAGAGATGATTTTGCGAGTTCCATGACAAAAAGAGAGAAAGAGAGAGAGAGAGAGATCAAATAAATACAATCTACTATATGTAATCTGCAGTTAGTACAGTGACACACCATACTTAATCGTAGGCAAGACACCATACGTAAATTCGCATTCAGTTCAGAAATAAGTCAGACATTTCGCCAGTCAATAAGACTACTCCACAAAACCCACAGAGAAATAGGGATGGGATTAACGCTCAGTGAACTACATTTAATCAGCTCCTCCGGTCCATTCAAATCCGAAAGGTCGACTATTCCATAGCCACCGTCAGAATAAAAGCCTAACCGCAATAAATCTCCTTCTTTAGCAACCACGACCATTCCCTAATCACCAAGATACCACGCGATTCGGCTAATAACCAGGAAAAACCACCATCCGAAGCAACCTCGACGCATCGAACCGGAACCGCACCAGACACTTCGCTCGTCAGCAAGACCACCACTAACCTAAAGCGGACTATTCCCCAGCCATCATAGTCGTGGTGGACGATGAAACAGCCTACATGACCTATGCAGCGCTAATCAGCATGAGAAATCGGGCGCGACGAAGTAAGCGATTGGAGTTACCGTAGAGGGAAACGAGACGGTCCAAGCAGTTGCTGGCGGACTGCTCGTCGAAGCCGAACTCGAGAGCCAAGCTCAGCAACCGAGCTCTCTCCACCTCCTGCGAGCCCCGATCCGCCATGGAATCTCGACCCGCCCGGAGCGATTCGAGCGATTCGAGCGAGCGATCGATGGATGATGCAAGAGCCGCAGTCGAATCGAATCGAATCGAATCGAATCGAATCGCTGTTCTCGAGAGAGAGAGCGCGCGTGCTCGAAGGGCTCTCGTTCGAAAATCCTTGACGGCGATGGCGGAATTGATGTTTTTCTTTTGCCTTTTCGAAAGTTGGAGGGAGCGAACGGAGGAGAGAGATTGGAGCCATTTTCTTTTAATTCTTCTTGGCAATTCTGTTTTCCGCCCCTGAAGTTTGTTTTGAGTTCTATTTTGGCCACCCTCGTAAGTCATCTTGGTTTCGTTTGACAAAGTTGGGGCTGTTTGGTGGGAAGAAATATCCATCAATTGTGCCTCTTTGCAAAATTCAAACAGATTATAATTATTTTAATTTAAAAAAATCATTAAATCATTATGTATGATTGATTCTACAAATCAATATCTACATACTGTGAAGAACTTCTTCACGTTTCACATTAAAAAAGCCAGAACAGAATCGCAAAATTTGTTTAAAAAAAAAAAACTATTCTAAATATTGACATCAGTTGAGTATTTTAAGAAACTAGAGACCACATCGTTAGCAAAAAAAAGAAAAAAAATCTTTAAAAAAGGATATTGGGTTAAAATTGATGTTTATCTCATTTGGTGAGAGCCTTGTTGACTTCATCCTCGTTGTAATATTTTTACCTTCATTTATGCATACCTTTCACTAGAATATCAAATAATTTGGAAAGATAGGTTTCCACCGCTACCATACTGTTTGGTGAAAAAGGAAACACTACTTCCTTGTGAGGATGGAGTCATCGAGTAAGCAATCGGATGGGTCATATTTGCAGAAATTCAAGTTTAAAATAAGAATTGTGCTTAAGGGCCTAATTATGGGCCAAATTACAAATTCACGGAATCGAAGAGCCAATCTGCAAAATCATGGGAAATTGAGGGCATAAGAGTGAAATTGGTACAGTGAGGATCTTAAAACCAATCGCAGGAGATCCAAAATTGGCCAGCAAGGGGTCGACCCGACTTGCCTTGCCAGCGGCCGGTAGGATCAGTCGAATTGATTCACGTCGATTTGATCAATTCTTGACTATTCTTAATTAGTTTTGGCTGGTTCTTATTGTTTTACACCTTTGTGGCTCTTGTAGGTTTAAAATTTATGCAATCTAATCCCTAAATAACCAAATTGAAGAGAAAACTTGCCCAATTTGAGGAGAAATTGTTCGATTTTGATTCACTTAAGTCAATTAATCATAAATGTAAAATATGGACCCACTATTGACTTAATTGAACAATTATCATGAAAAACAATACACCAAAACCATGGCTAAAAGCGCAAACTAATTGAAATGTCATGCGTCAAATAGTTTTGCTCGTGAGGCCTCAATTGTCTAGACGCATAGGCCACCACTCTTCCATGCTTCATCAAGACATAGCCTAGTCCCTTATATTAAGCGTCACTATAGATCTTATAACCTCCAGGATCAGACTATACCATCAATACTGTGACAGTAGTCAACTTGTGCTTGAGCTCCTAAAAACTCTTCTCACATTTATTTGTCCATTTGAACTTTACTTCTTTCTTTAGTAGTCGTGTCAGGAGCATAGCTATTCTAGAGTATCTTTTCACGAATCGCCCGTAATAGCCAACCAATCCTAGAAAACTATGAACTTCGATCACCATTATTAGTCTTGGCCAATTCATGACCGCCTCAATCTTTATTGGGTCCACCGAAATTCCTTTGCCGGATATTATGTGACCAAGAAAAGCTACCCGACCTAGAACTCACACTTACTAAACTTAGCGTAAAGTGCGTTTTCTTAGGGGGTTCAGCAATACTATCTTCAAATATTGTTCATGCTCTTTTCGGCTCTTCGAGTATATCAATATGTCGTTGATGAATATTATGGCGAATTGATCCAAGTACGCTTTAAATACTTAGTTAATTAAGTCCATGAAAGGGAGAAGAACACCTAGAGTGCCAAATTTGGCACGAGGGGACACTTGAGTACCAAAAGTTTGGAAATATACACTTAAGTGCCAAAATCGGAGTAAAATGGATCAGTTAAGTGCTAACGGCGAAAAAATCAGGCCAAAAAACTAACATGGTATTTTTCCGATGAGACAAGTGCAAAATAATGACGGGCTATATAAGCCAAAAACGGTGTCATTTTGCCTCGGATTTCAATTTTACTATAAATATTAATTAAATTAAATTTAAAACTAAATTTATAATAAATAAAATTTAAAAGGGGGAGGAGTTGCAAAACAACGAGGGTTGGGCAAGCCCTCGCTGATGCTTCCCCATTGTTGTCGGGATGGGCTAGCGACAATGGGAAGAGGGTCAGCTAGGGTCATCAAGCCCTTGGCAAGGGCCTACAAGCCCTTGCCTAGATTTGAGGCGAGGGTCGCGACCTTCCCCCAAATCCAACGATGACCATCGCCCCAAATTCGGCGAGGGTGCCCAACCAGGCTAAAGGCTGACGACCCGCCCAAATCTAGGGCGAGGGTTGCCGGCCCCCAGCCCTCGTTGCTAATGACCCCAACCAACCCTTCCTGGCGACGGTAGGGCAGCGACAACAAGGGCTTGCATAGCCCTCGCTGTTCTACAACTCCTCCCCCCTTTTTAAATTTAGTTTTATAATTTAATTAAATTAATATTTATATTAAAATTCAAATAAGAAGCAAAATGATGTTGTTTTACCTCTATTTTGCTGACTCGGCTCTTTGGCGAGCTATATAATAAAAATTATCATGTAGGATTTCCTACCAAGGTTGTCGGACTTAGCACTCAAGTGTCTCATTTTCAAAGAAAGTGGCACTTATGTGTATCTTTTGTAACTTTGGGCACTTAAGTATCCCTTGTGCCAAGTTTTGGTTAACCCAAATGACATCACCGTAAACTCGTAGCGGCCGTATTGCGTTCAAAATGTTGTCTTTGGGATATCTTCCTTCTTGATTCTCCACTGATGCTAGCATATCCTTAGGTCTATTTTGGAGAATACCAAAGCTCCTTGAAGTTGATCAAACAAGTCGTCGATCATTGGTAGTGGATACTTGTTCTTGATTGTCGCTTGATTGAGTTGTCGGTAGTTGATGCATTGACACAATGACCCATCCTTCTTCTTCATGGATAGGACCTATGCTCCCCATGGCAATGCACTAGGGCAAATGAATCCCTTATCGAGCAGCTCTTGCATATGCACCTTCAACTCCTTCAATTCTAACAACGCCATTCGATAAGATGCCTTGGAGATTGGTTCCATTCTGGGGGCTAACTCAATGACAAATTACATTTCCTTTTTGGAGGCAATCTTGGTAATTCCTTCAAAAAAATGTTTGTGAAGTTTTGGGCCATTGCGATATCTTCCAACTTTGATTCTTTCATTGTCACATCCATCACCTTTGCCAGATAGCTTTGGCAACTCTCCTCTAGTAGTCGTACTACCTCAAGTAATGTAAATAAGGGTATCGAGGGTCCTCTCCCGTTCCCTATGAACTTGTAGCAAGAACAACCAAATAGGTTGAATTGTATTACCTTACTATAGCGGTCCACCATGGCTCATTGCTTCTTGAGCCAATCCATTCAAGTAATGACATCAAAATCATACATGGTCAAAATAGCTAGGTTTATCAATTCCTTCTGACTACTGACAACAATCTTGCACTTTCAACAGCCTAAGACGGGTAACACCTTATCCTTCATAGGGTGGAAATTCTTAGTACCATTTCCAACTGTTTCAATTCCAATCTAGCTAATCTAACAAACTGCTTTGCTACGAGCGAATATGTAGCTCCCATATCAAACAACACATAAGTAGCATGCTGGTGTAAGGAGGTTGTACTTGTGATTACGACTCGGGAGTCCTTCACATCCTCTCTGGTCACCGCATACACTCTTCCTTAAGTTGGGGATTGGTCAGGATTGTTCTATGATGTAGTCCCAATTTGTAGTCCCATGTGCAATTGTTGGGGTTGTATCTCGGCTGGTTGACGCAGGCAGTTTCGCACCTAATGGCCGTGCTGGCCACACTCGAAGCATGCTCCAGTTTGGCTAGGCATGGTGCTGTCTTGTGTTGCCTACCACAAAACAGGCACTTGCTATTAAGATTATGCGCCGGCTTCCCAATACCATTTTTTCTTGTTGGGAGGGATGGAGTGATTTCCTCCTATCATTGACTTCTTTCCAAACTGATGGTGGTCCCAATTAAAGGCATACCGCGATCCGAGTGCAACTATTCGTTCGACACATCCCTTTCAATCAACTAGACATTTTCATATAACTTGTTGTAGTCTTTAAAGTTCAAGGGCACCAACTAGCTGCGGATTTCTAGCTTCAAGCCATCTCAGAATCTCCTCGCTCTATCTACCAGGTCCTTGATCATCTTGGTTAGTACTTTGATAGCTTAGTGAACTTGGCTTTGTATGGACATATGATTCTAGTAGAGTCAGAAATTCCGTCATCTTTTGTTCTCAAGCGCACTCAAAAAAGTACTTTCTGTTGAATGCTTCAACGAAGCCTCCCTATGTTGTGGTTGTGCCTTCAGAAAAGACCCTTCCTCAAGTGGCTTCCCACCAGTCACTGGCATTACCTTAAAGTTGGTACACAACCAATGTCACCTTGTCCTCCTTAGTGCACCTCAATAATGCAAGGTCTTCTGTATCTCCTTGACCCATGAGGTTGCAACCTCAAGATCACTTTTCCTGGCGAATTGCGGCAACTTCAGCTTTATAAACTGCTCACTAGTTTATGAATTAGTCAGACGCCATTCCTGTCTTTAGCTAACGAGGCATCATTATGAGCAACTGCAACGGCAACAACAGTAGCCTAATTATACGCCTACGGTCCCATTATATTTCAAATTGCCTCTAAGGCTTGCAGAATCCATCTATTTGGGATTCCCTTGTGCCTTTCCTCTAGCACTTGTTTGGGCCGGAGTTGCCCTTCCTCTAGGCATTCTCAGCTCTAGGTTATTCATCATTTAGAGTTATAAAGAGAGTTGGTTCTACAATCCCAACAACCCGGTTAAGAATTCAGAACCATAATTCAGCAAAACAATCAGCAATCACAAGCATGGAGTGTGTTCCTAACTAACTATTCCAAAGTCTTAGCGCACCTTATCACTCTAGGTAATGACCAAGCTTTGATACCAAGAAGACACAAGATGTCATGCCCTAACACTTGGGCACACACGACGTCCCTTCTTTCCTTTGTTCATTTAATTGTGACATCCTATTAAGAAATAGACTTGAGAATTCGACCCAGGGAATCGGCTTCTCGACCGTGTTCATTTTAGAGTCATTCTTTGATCTTTCACTAAATTGGAAAATTCTCGTCGACCGGCAAATTTGATTTTTACACCTTGTGTTGGTAGTCGAGCGGAAATGGAATTAATTGTGGCACCGACCCATTTGGATGGAAATACGTTAAAATCAAATTTTATCTTTCGATTAAACACAAGTCCAGAAGCTGGTGTTGACCGTGAGGCGGAAATGGAATTAACTCCCACCGATCCTTCACTGTGAGTTTCAGTCTTCAAGCCTGTAGGATTGAGGCATTCATACCCACATCAATAGGGAATTATGCTTAAGGTTGGTTAGATTTAATTAAGTGTAATAGGTGGTTAGATTAGGTTAGAACAATTAATTTAGTGACTTAATGATGCATGTTAGGTGGTTAGACCTAGCTAGCAAAAAAATTAATTATTTTCACATCAACAAACACTTTTATACATATATACGTATATACATTAACTTAGTACATTGGAAGTTCAGTAGTTACACATCCACAATGCAGATTCTTTTCGATTCACCAAAAAGTGTTGGGGGTTAGCCTAGCTCCTCTATCCTACAAGAGCAACCTCAAAAAGTGGTATCTCCTTTACGTGCCTAGTACGCACCCACGTCAAAGTACCATGGCTCGAGCTTGGGATCGGGCTCTAGGTCTAGGTTCGTCTCTAGGTCAATGACAGAGTCATCGGGGACGTCCATGGCCATGGGATCCCAGATGGCACCCCCGAATCCCCCACCAAGTGGTCTGTCAAAACCCCATAGAGGGCCGAAGAACTTCCCTTTGAACCATACGTACCACGCCACGAATCAGTGAGGTACCAAGTTCGTCAGCTCCACATGCACCTAAATGGTGGTCATATACTTCTCGTACATGATGTCAGTCCCCTCTATCAAAAGGGGGTCACTTTGGGTGTCCTGATCTACTAGCACCCCAAATCACACGTGGCAAAATGGACTACTCATGGTTAAGGTCTGAAAATTTTAAACCACAATGGGTGAGAAAAACTCAGTAAGTAAACTCCTTAAATCTCGTGTAGGAGAGTACTTCGCCTTGGAGACACCCTATATGTGCAACTTAATTGTAGATGGCATATCAATAGCAAAACCTTTACTCTGCATCATCTATAAGCATGAAATGAGCAACTCACCATATAACGCCCTAAAAACGTAACTAATAATTACATGAATAATTATCTACGTGAATCCACAATTCTAGTAGGCACATGACAAATACAACTAATAATCCAAACAAAATATGTACAATGTGTCCACAAGAGTCCAGATTATTATGATCTCTCACAGTCACAATCGACACTCAAGTCGGTGGTTTTCCGATGTTACTGAGCATCGTCCTATCCTATTAGGCATGACAATGTCTCGACCTCACTTGAAGATGACATTCAATTAAGAGCATTGCTCCAAAATCCATCCATGAATGACATCTAGACCTCCACCGGGCATCCAAAATCCATTAGGCATTGTCCTTCATGGTCATGTGAATACGGAACCATTTATGTGATCACATGAGCATACCAACCACTCAAGCCAATTTTTATCTTACAATTTAACCAATGCAAGAATATTTAGTGTTCGCATGTTATGCACTAACAATTTTTACACACCAAATGCCATAAAATAATCATAGATGATCACCCATTGATTAATTACTCACCAAAATAAGCATATGAAAACCTCCTAGCAATCACCCCTCAATTCCACACAATATCACACCAGGGATTTACTTCAAAATAACTTATCACTTTTCAAAATAAAATATCACAAGCACTTATGACTTTCAAGATAAGCTATCACAAACGCTTATCACTATCTAAGATAAGCTATCGCAATCACTTATCACTATTTAAGATAAGTTATCACAAGTACTTATTACTATTTAAGATAAGCTATCACAAGCACTTATCACTTATCGAGATAAGCTAACACTCTTACTTATCACTTATCAAGATAAGTTATTACCCTTACGTATCACTTATCAAGATAAGTTATCACCTAATACACCTATCTTTTAATATAATTATCATTAATCTTAATCCTAACCCTAATCCTAAGCATAACTACCATCCTAATCAAGATTTAGGAAGTCACTCACGGGACTAGCTTCTAAGCTTTGATGGCGAGCGGCAACGACGACGACAACACGCAGCTCACAATGGTGGACAGTGGAGAAGGTGGTTGGGGCGCATGGCAAGGGAACAGTGGTGATGGCATCACGGCGTAGTGGCAAACAACCTTGGGTGGCGGTGGTATGTCACGGTGGTGGATGGCAACGACAACAATGGTTCATGGCCTTAGGTGGTGGCGCGTCACGGCCCGGCAACGAATGACTAGCAAAGTGCGAGGACGGCGATGAGGCGGCAACGACAACTGTAGCGGGGATGGTGGGGGTGACCGAGGAAGAAAGAGATGGGGAGAGAGAGAGATGGTGTGAGGGACAGAGAGTGTGAGAGTCGATAGAGAGAAATTTGGGTGGGGGGTTTTGTGGTGAGAGAGAGAAGAGGGAGAGAATAAGAGAAATGAGTGAGAGGATGAGGACTTCTCTTCCAAGTTTTAATTTCAAGCATTAATGAACTTGGTACAAATTTTCTCGAATCGCTCTTGGCCAAGTGATTCGAATGGCCACAAATTACTCTTGCAATCTTTCTATCCAATCTTCAATTAATGCAAGATTTCAAACATGTGTTATAATTGCAAATGAACTAGGAAAGCTAACTTGGTTGGTCTCTTGCCTTTCTTCTTCAAATGGGCACCCACCCTCTCTTTGAAGACAACAATTTTGTCTCATTAGGCCAACAAGCTTCTAGAAGGGATAACTTATGGATTTAATTAGACTACAGTGTAAAACACTATTCATGCACATGGGTAAATTAATGTGCAAGCTTCCAAAAGAACAAGTGTGAGCTTAAATAGCTTTGGTGGGCCCTCTTGGTCGTCCATGGTGGGCGTGAGGCCCATTGGGCTAGCCTGGGGCTTGGGCCCTCATGGCTCCTTGTTCGCAGCCCATTTTCACTTTTCCCAAAATTCACGGTCCATCGATGTAAAATTGAATTTTTATCCTAAGATGACCGTCCTTTGCTTTTCCATTATTCATCGATCATTATCGTAATTCTACTCCTTAGATAGAGGTCGGATTGAGGATGTCACATGATGGCACTGCTTGAGAATTTTAATTACAGTTTCAGTGAGTTAGGGCATTCTCTTCCATGAGGAAATTGTGGAATTTCTCATTGATAGAACTTCGAGCTGCTCTCGTTAAAAAATACTGACATAAGCATCATTTTGCGACACAAAGTCGGGCAACATCACGACCTCGAAGCGTCCTATATCAATTTTCCTCTACAATCAAACAAATAAAGACAGTCAGAAAAGAGACCATACAATTGCTGGTACACAGAATCTTCATAGTCATAGCAATGAGTTGTTATAGAATCTTAAAAATATAATGCACAATGCTGAATGCCATTTTTTTTTTTGCAAATGCCATCTTGTTAACTAGCATATTAAAAATTTAAAGGAAACAAAAGGAGAATTTCCAATGTTTTCACACCAACTTTTCCAAATCCACGACTGCTCCTCAATGTCGTCTTCTTCGATCAAGCCCGGAACCACAAACTCCAGGCCAGAGCACCTCCCTACCATAGTCGGCCGAACACACGCATTTGCTGGACTGATGTTGCTGGCGCAAAACCAACGGCCACCATTGGCCACCGGCCACTCTCGAACACGAATACAATGATGCCCATCATAACAAAACAAAACCATAAAAAATCCAATCAAACATCATAAGGAACTAGCATTCACTAGAAATCTTCATTTTATTTCTTCACAAATCTCCATTTTATAGCCCTTTCCTCCACGAATTGAGTTGTGCGAACGACGGTCCCTTTCTTTCCTCCCACTCTACCGCTGACTTGTTACTCTAAGTTCTTCAACTTGACCGACCACCTTGAGTTGTCAAATCGGCCGAAGCTTCCTTTCTGTCAGTCCTTGGAGCGTCGGCGGTCCTCCACCTCACTAGCAGTCCCTCGGGTGCCCTGCCTTGCACGGTCGAGCGAGAAGGAAGAAGAGAGGGGAAAGAGATGAGTGCGGGCCGGGCCGATGAGGCAAGGAAGTGGGCTGGCCCAAGCCAGGGGGAAGGGGGGGAAGGGAAACAAAGGGAGGCCGGAGTCAGGCCGACCCTCTCCTTGGTTGCTATTTTTATTTTTATTTTTTTATTTTTAGTTAATTATTGTTTAATTTTTTATTTTTTTACGAAATTAGTAAATTTTAGCACCATTGATGCAAATTATCCTAATTCCTACATGCTGTGTAATTTAATGAAAATTCTTTTTGTTTAGAGGCTAAAAATTAATTCGCAATTTTCTATGTAATTTAACCACAACTAACTAAGTAAAATATAGGTGTTAACAATTGCAAGTCATTCTATATGGTCTAACATAGTCTGATGATAATGAGCACAACTTGATTTCATGTAATAGATTGTCATGATATTAAGTCCCAGAAGGTGCTGGTCACTTGCGCATTTGATTGCAACGTTGATCACAACAAAAATAACCGTTTATAATTGTGCATATGTAAACATACACAAAAGTCATGTAACTTTTCTATGATGACTTTGTAACCAACTTACATAGTCTAAGGTAGCTATATAACTTTTCTACTACACAAGTCATATTTGTCACTACTCATTTTGTAGCTGATTGATTGCGTAATAAGTTAATTTTTTGACTAGTAATTTCTATTCAACAATTTCACATACGATACACTTGTACATGACATTTTTTATTTTTTATTTTTTTAAGTGTTCATGCTATCATTTCAATTAATTCCCACGATGCATGTTACTTGTCTCGTGTCACACATATCGGATAAGACATCATTTTCTAAAACGATGGGCATGTCTCCCCATTAAGTCATCGGCGGGGCAATAAACCTTTCATTTTAAAACTCTTGTACATTTTGCATGGACAAATACCATCACTTGCCAAATGAGAATTATTACTAGTATGTCCAACAAAATCTGCATGTACTATCGCAGAAAGGTTTCCAATAGATGAAGATATTTAGTGAAATCTCTAGTGTTAAGGCATTGAGCGATAAATTTCAAGATTGACTCTTTCCTATGAATTGGTCCGAATGATTGAGTTTCAACCACAGTCAATGACTTTATATCATCGTGTGTGGCAAAAAGAAAAAAAACTAAAAAGTTGTTCTAAAAAAAAATCCAAAAGAAAGAAAAGATGGTTGGTGGCTTTCTTCTTACCCTATTCTTACTCTTTTGTATGAATTGGTTTGGATGATTGAGGTTCAACCACGTTCAATGACTTTATGTCACTCTATGTGGCAAAAAGAAAAGAAAAAAGTAAACAGTAGCTCTAAAAAGAAACTCCAAAAGAAAGAAAAGATAGTTAGTGGCTTTCTTCTTGCCCAATTCATACTCTTTCGCATGAATTGGTTCGGATGATTAAGGTTCAACCATGATCAATGACTTTGCATCACTCTATGTCGCAAATAGAAAAAAAAAGTAAAAAGTAGTTCTAGAAAGAAACTCGAAAAGAAAGAAAATATGGTTAATGGCTTTCTTCTTGCCCAATTCTTACTCTTTCATATGAATTGGTTTGGATGATTGAGGTTCAACCATGGTCAATGACTTTATATCACCTTATGTGGCAAATAGAAAAAAAGAGAGTAAAAAGTTGCTCTAAAAAGAAACCCCGAAAGAAAGAAAAGATGGTTAGTGGCTTTCTACTTGCCCAATTCTCACTCTTGTGATATTTAGAAGAAAAGAAGAACTTGAAAAGTAGACTAGTGTAGTTTCTAAAAAAAAATCAGCTAAATGACGATATAAGCAGCAAAATCTGCTTCACTAATTTATAATTCAACCGCAAAGACTTACATTCAAGTTAAAAATTAATTATTTGGTAAAATCATCCTTCCTCCTCTTTTCGAAGCTAATCTATCTAGAAATCTTAAGGTATTTTAAGTACATAAAATGAAAAATCCCTCTATACCAACATAGTAGCAAACGTGCACTAGAAATCATAAATCTTTGCGTAGAATGCATTTTAGTCCTAATTACTTGATGACCCAAATCATCCTTTGCAAAGAGTAAAATCAGGTCATTTTCCATGGAGAATGTAGAGACTTGCTCAAATAGCACTTGAAGGCTATGCGGTAACCTTTAATTTCATTTCTTAATATAGGTTTAGACTTTATGACATGATGACCACCCACATAATGGTTTTAGCATGCAAGTTCCTCCATTTGGACCTGAATATTCAACCCAATCAGGAAATTTTCGCATCCTTTTCTTCCGTGAATTAAGCTTACTATGCTGGAGTGCTTGTCAAATTTCATAATTCCACGAAAAGAATACATATTTAGTCAAATCTAACTCAATGACCACAAGTACTAGATTGAAAGTTATGCTGGCCAAGTTGACAAGGACATCGACCCATAACTTCATTAAAGCACCAAAGGAGACAAGTGCTTTGAGGAAAATAAGAGACAAATATCATAAATATGGCATAACTAATGTCATGGCAGAACAAATACGGTGCTTCAATTACTTCCCATGATGAACGTTAATTGCTTCATGCCACATATATCGAATAAGACATCGTTTTCAAAAATAACGAACATGGCTCCCAGTTAAAGTCATCAATGGGGGCAATAATAAGCTTTCATTTCCAAACTCTTGTATATTTTGCATGGACAAATACCTTCACATGCAAAACAAGAAATATTACTAGTATGTCCAACACAATCCCCATGTACCATCACATTAGGTTTTTGACTGGGCGATAAATTTCAGGATTAACACTTTTCGCATAAATTGGTCCAGATGATTAGGTTCAACCATAGTCAATGACTTTATATCACTCTATTTGGCAAAAAAGAAAAAGGTAAAAAGTTGCTCTTCAAAGAAAGTACAAAAAAGGAAAAAGAAAAGATGGTTAGTGGCTTTCTTCTTGCCCAATTCTTACTCATACAATATTTAAAAGGAAAGAAGAACTTGAAAAATAGACTTGTGTTATTTTGGCAAAAAAATTCAGCTAAATGACGATATAAGCCTCAAAATTTCCTTTAATGATTTATAGTTCAATCGCAATGACCTATATTCAAATTAAACATGAACTTATTTGGTAAAATCATCCTACTTCCTCTCTTTCAAGCTAATTTGTATAGAAAAAATCCCCCTACACCAACATAACAACCAAAGTGCACCAGAAATCTTAAATCTTAAATCTTTGCACAGAATACAATTGAGTCCTAATTACTTTATGACCCAATCAAGTCATCAACCTTTACAAAGAGTAAAATCAAGTCTTTTCTATGGAGAATGTCGAAACTTGCCCAAATAGCACTCGAAGCCTCTGTGGCAACCTTTAATTTCACTTCTTAATATAGGCTTAAACTTTATGAGTCGATAATACCCCCAAAATGGTTTTAGCGGGCAAGTTCCTCCATTTGGACCTAAATATTCAACCCAACCCAACCAGGAAATTTACGCATCCTTGTCTTCCGTGTTTTAAACTTACTATGCTGGAGTGCCCGCATAATTCCATGAAAATAATACATATTTAGTCAAAATCTAACTCAGCAACCACAAGTTCTAGTGGATCGAAAGTTTCGCTGGCTAAGTTGACAAGGACATCAACCCATAATCTCATCCAAGCACCAAACGAGACAGGTGCTTCAAGGAAAATAAAAAACAAATATGGTACATAGTCTCCAAAATCTTGCATTATTTCTATTCATTACTAACGAGCAATGCACTCTTGAATCATTGATCCATATTGTGATTAACGATATACTTTAGATCAACCGATAATGTGCACGTCTCAATACACACATCAATGTCGTGGATAAAATTGAGAATGCAAACCTAGCTAGGTTAAAAGAAATATAAGTCTTCATTATCGGACGATGGTACATGCTCCATTGCATCACATCCACACAACAATCAAAGATGAACAAAGATGCACACAAATTCTAGAACATACACCAAACTAATTGGAAGACCATCTAAAATTGTCAAAATACTAATGCGTCAAACGATGTACTCATTCATTACTTTTGGGCATTGAAATGTCAGGTTTAAGGAGAAAAATATAATTGACTTTGCCTCCCAGCTAAGCCTCTTGCATCCCTATATGCATAGTAGGAAATTTGCTACTATGGAGAGCCTTTTACACTTAGGTGTTGCAACCTTTCTCTTTGCTGGGCAGGAATGATAGACCCTCTTACAAGGCAATGCTTGCGTTTAATCCGGGCTCTCCCAAGCCCATTCAACTGCAACTTGAGTTCTTGATTGAACTTGCAAGTAAACTTACCCTAGAGCCGCCACCAATATATTATGGATCGATTAGAAATCCAACTAAGGTATAACAGTCTATCTTACTTTTGCAAACCAGAGATTAATGAATATAATGAAGGCCAAGCCTGCGGTTCCTCTCATTTGCAATGACACTAGAGATGATCAACTTCCTTCAAAGGCAACTTCTCGCAGTCCCCCTCATCCTCGCCCCTCCATTGAATGAGCAAATCTGCTTGCCTCTTGTTAGTTGCAAGACTCTAGATTTTTCGCTCCATTCTCTCGAGAAACATTTTCATCAATCAAAGGACTCTCAAGTAGATTTCGGAGAAATGGGGGTCTGACAGAATTATCAATTAAAGTGCTTATGGATATTAGAATCAATCACATATAGAGGATGATGATGCAGGTACTATGGTATAGTAATTGGTAACCGAGGAAGCCGTAGTCATCAAAATATTAATGCATCGCAAAATGTCCAGATTCATTAGTATTAGGCACTGAAATGTCAGGTTTAAGGAGAAAAAGAAAATTGACATTGCCTACCAGCTAAGCTTCCAAACCAGGACAAAACCCCTTACTTTCTATAAATTATTGTGGTCTTATTCTTCGTCAAGCTCTCACTCGAAATCATATCAAATGGAGAATGCGGGAGGATTTTTCACTATGGTTCAACAGAAAGTAGTGAAGTTTTCCACGGATTTTAATAGTAGAGATTTCAAAGCCATTGTCCTTATCCTTTTTGGACAAGAAGCCTAAAATCCTTGTTGAAGAGAGAACACATACACGCACAAAACTCACGTAATTTTCTCCATCAAACATCAACTTTATCAAATTGGTGTCCGTGATGCATTTCATTTAAATTAATTAATGAAAGGATGACAATAAACATATCAAATACATTATGATCTAATTAGACCAAATGAAAGTTGTGGCACAATGTTTCACATTAATTAAAAGTGATTTAATTGAATCGATTAAAAATTCAAATACGACAAGACACATGGATAAAAGTTGATAGACTACTAGTATCATTATCTCTTCCAACATTAGAAACTTCCAATCACTCCCCACGGGAAGGTTACGGCATTCATCACACAACCTTTTCACATTCATGCCTTGGAGCATTAGTCAAAGGTCCATTTATACCCTCGTGGAGTTGAAAATAAGTGTGTACATGTAAACATAAAGAAGGGGCTACTAAATTAAACGTGATTGAAGGGTTCTCCAACTTCCCCTCGTTCACGGAAGATCTCACTACATGATTATAAATTGGGTTAATTTGTGGGGTATTGTGAATAGCATCCTTTTAAATATTAAAGAGCCAATGAGTTGGGATTATCATAATAGAACTTTTACGCTCAAAACAAAATTTCAATTTATGAGTATATCTGAAATGTGGATCGTATAGTTTGTCAGGTCCCTGACATTGAATAGCAACCTACTGTTTTTCCGTAGAGACCCCATGTGGGGAATCATTTGGTAGTTTGTCTTTCTTTACAATTTTTTTATTATATAAATTGAGACAATCATTTGGTTCTTTTTATATTAAATACTGAGAATAGGTCCTAATTAACTAACCTTCTACTGAGGCACTCAAAAGATACACCGTTCATTATGGAGAAGTTCATCTTCATAACATTTCTTAATGTTATCTTGGCTTCCTTATCAATGTTTCAGCCCGTCTTCTGTTCTAGCAACTTCACTGATCAAGTGGCTCTTCTCCACTTCAAATCGGCGATCGAAGTCGACCCGACAAACACGATCAAAGGTGGCAATTGGACCACCGAAGCAAATTTTTGTGAATGGATCGGCATCTTTTGCAGCAACCATAGGCAGAGAGTCACAGCTTTAGACCTCTCGCACATGGGTCTCCAAGGGAGGCTTTCTCCTTATCTAGGCAATCTTTCTTTCCTTGCTTCTCTTGATCTTCGCAACAACAGTTTCCATGGGAGAATTCCTATAGAAATTGGTCGTTTGCACCGCCTAAAAGAACTCTTGCTCCAACATAACCAGTTTGAAGGAAACATTCTTTTTGACTTAGCCCAATGCCAAAATCTTGAAGAGATGTCACTCGCAGGGAATAGGCTAACGGGTGGCATACCGAGAGAATTCGGCGCCTTCCCTAAGTTACAACTACTATATCTTAGCCTCAACCCCTTATGTGGTCAAATTCCAAGCTTCCTGGGCAATATATCCACATTGCAGTTCATTAGTTTGTCCTCGGCCAATCTCACAAGCTCGATTCCTCCGACACTTTTCAATAAATCACTCACCATTGTTGACTTGATGCATAATGATCTCTCAGGGGGTCTTCCCTCCAATCTTTGCTCCTGCTGGCCTAGCATTCAGATACTTGAACTATCTGATAACCAGTTCAACGGCGTGATACCAGAGACGCTAACCCAATGCAAAGAGCTTCTCATATTGGCGTTGTCATACAATCGTTTTCAGGGAAGCTTTCCTCGAGACATTGACAGGTTGCAAAAGCTACTGGAGCTCTACCTCAGGAAAAGCAACTTGACTGGCACGATTCCTCGAACCATCGGTAACATGTCAAGCCTGCAATTTTTGGATGTAACATCTAACTATATCGGAGGTGACATTCCGAGTGAGATTGGCAAGTTGGTCAATCTGAAATATTTGAGCCTTCAGAGCAATTTGCTAACAGGCAAAGTGCCTCAAGAAATTTTTAATGTTTCTTCTCTACGAAAACTTGATTTGGCCTCCAATTCCTTCTCTGGAAGCTTTTTCCCGGGTAACGAACAGAGCCTTCCAAATTTGGAAATGCTCTCTTTCAGTTTTAATAGTTTTGGTGGCAACATCCCACAATATATTTCAAATTTTACGAACCTAATACTTTTCAGTGCCGGGTACAATCAACTCAGCGGACCCATACCCATGAGTTTGGGCAACTTGAAGAACCTCAGATTCTTTGAGGCTGGATCAAATCAGCTAACAGGTGAGACTCATAGTTCGGAGCTTAGTTTTCTATCTGCTTTATCAAATTGCCAATCGCTACGATTGTTGGCTCTGGGAAGCAACCCCCTTTGCGGCTCCATACCAAAATCTATCAAAAACTTCTCGAGTTCCCTACAAATTCTAGATGCTCCCAACTGTCAAATTAGAGGTCGCATTCCTCAGGAAATGGGTTCCTTGAAGAGATTGACTACACTATGGTTGAATGACAACGATCTAGATGGCAACATCCCATCATCAATCAGAGGACTAGAAAGCTTGCAAAGGCTGCATCTCGATAACAACCATCTCGAAGGACCGATCCCCGACGAGATATGCAACTTGACAAGTTTAGGAATTTTGTTTCTCCAACAAAATAGTTTATCGGGATCGATCCTGAATTGCATTGGAAACTTGAGCAGCCTTCAAGAATTTATAGTAAGTTGGAATAACTTGACATCGATCGTACCAGTTAGCCTGTGGAGTCTTCAAGGACTCATCTTCCTCAATTTGTCACACAATTCTTTCATTGGAGATCTACCATTGGATATAGGGAAAATGAGAGCTATGAACGGCATCGATCTTTCTCAGAACGGACTTACCGGCACCATACCTAGTTCCATCCGGGGGTTAGAGAGTCTTGTTTCTCTCCACTTGTCAGGGAACTCGTTTGAAGGATCAATACCGCCATCGATCGGTGACCTCAAAGGGTTGGAGTTCCTCGATCTCTCCTACAATGAGTTGTCAGGCGCAATACCCAAGTCCATCAAAAAACTTAGATTTCTGCAAAATTTGAACTTGTCATTTAATAGGCTGTCGGGAGAAATTCCTAATGGCGGATCCTTTGGAAATTTCTCAGCTCTCTCCTTCATTGGGAATGAAGCGCTCTGTGGAAATGCAATATTTGAAGTCCCAACTTGCAAAGTAAATGAAAAGAAATCAAGGGACAAGCGGCTATGGTTACTATACGTTATGTTGCCAATTGCATCTGCTATACTTTCGGTCATTGTCATTTGCTTGCTTAGAAAGAATGGAAACACGATTAAAAGAGCTCCAGTTTCGGTGGGCATCCTGCTTGGAATTAACCACCCAATGATTACATATCGGGAGCTTTGCTCAGCTACGAACAACTTCAGCGAAAGCAACTTACTCGGAGCAGGAAGCTTTAGCTCTGTATACAAAGGGACTCTGGCCAACAGGACTGACGTTGCGGTCAAAGTACTAAATCTCCATATTGAAGGCGCCTTGAAAAGTTTTGATGCAGAATGCGAGGTTTTCCGTAAAATCCGGCACCGGAATCTCGTCAAGGTGATTAGCTCTTGCACGAATGCCGATCTAAGAGCTCTGGTGCTCCAATATGTGCCCAATGGGAGCTTGGAGAAGTGGCTCCACTCCAATAACCGCGACTTGGGTCTCCATCAGCGAGTGAATTTAGTGGTCGACATCGCAACGGCACTCGATTATCTCCACCATCGCCAACCAGAACCCATTGTGCACTGTGATCTGAAGCCTAGCAATGTTCTTCTAAATGAGGACCTGGTCGCACAAGTCTGCGACTTTGGAATTGCAAAGATTTTGGCTAAGAACAAGCTTGAAACACAAACCCAAACTCTCGGCACGATTGGATACATTGCTCCAGGTATATTTGTCAAAATTTTAGCTAATTTGGGCTTTGATTCCCAGTATAATGGTACAATATAATAGAGATACATTAACACTCATATGCCTCTCGGTCTTATTATTTATGCCCAAAAAGAAAAAAGATCCATCGCTGATGTTCTTTTTGGATCTTTTTTCACAAACTATGACGCTTGCAGAGTACGGTTTGGAAGGAAAAGTCTCGACAAAAGGAGATGTTTATAGTTTCGGCATATTGCTGTTGGAAGTGATAACTAGTAAGAAGCCAACCGATGAAATGTTTGATGCGGATATGAGCTTGAGGCAATGGGTAGGTGCAGCGACTCCAAACAGAGTGCTTGACATCATGGATAGCAAACTCATTATCATGAAACATGAAGATTTGACACCTCCGGAACTCGAGAGTATAGTTTTATCGATCCTAGAGTTAGGATTAGAATGCTCGAAGGACTTGCCTGAGGAAAGAATGGACATGAAAACTATCATGGTTAAGCTCAACAAGATCAAGTTGTCACTACTTGACAAGAAAATAAGGTAGAGAGCAGTACGTAGAATATGGGCATAGTATCATCTTAGTTTGTACATGGTCATTTCCTTTTCACGGCATTCTGTATAGCCATCTGCTATAAAGTTTCTAATCTTCCGAGTTTTCTGAATCGGAGAAAAACACTTAAAATCGCGATAACATTTTCATGCGTTGACATTTGACCCAACGAAATTCTCAACTCATGTCCGACTTCGGAAGGTATAACACCCATCTCAATGTCAGAATGTCGAAATGAATGTTTAGAACTAATTCTTCATTGCGACATTCAGCAGAGCTTCGATATTTTCGGTTTCTGGATTGCCGTACAGACTTTTAAAATCCCTATTTTTAGTATAATCACCACCTAATCTACAAGACCTCCCACCTTATTGTAAGTCATAAATAAATTGAACACGACCTTAGTGGTATAAAAAATAGGTCTGCACTGGAAAATTTCACTGCCGCTATTTTAAATTACATTATAGTTCAATAATGTCATTTTCGTATCAAACAGTTAAAAAACACAAAACAAAACAAATGAAGAAAATTCATTAGTATGACATAAAAAGGCATAAAAAAAAAACTTATCTAGAATAAATCATCGGCTGTCATCTCGACATCTTGATTGAGATCGTAACTGGCCCATCGGCCTTCCTCATCGAATTCATTATCAATCACAAAATCATTATTAGTACTACCAACAAATTTGTCGCTTAGGTGATATCTGGAGTTTCGGATTAAATATTTTAGGCTGGGCATTACTAATTTTGACCCAAATTTAATTTTTGTATGGGCTACTTTTGTGATTTAACGTTCAGGAATAAAATTTTAAGATCTTGACGGGCAATCTAAAATGGTTTTTATCTCTAACCCCTTTTCCATGTGATAGGGATCGTTTAGTAGATTTGGGATCGTATGTCATTGATCGTACAATCTTGAACCACAATTTTAACAACCATGTCGTCGTATGCTACTAGCAGTAGCACCCGGAATGACGTGCTTTATCAATTGTAGTGCTGTGCCTATATTAAGGGTGAATATGTGACCGGTGCACTTGAGGGATTCCCAATTCAAGAACTACAGGTTATCCATTTAAGAGAAAATTTCAAATAAGGACCCGAAGTGAATCTATTTTCTCAAATAAGGACCCAAAGTGAACTTTGTGTCATATAAGGACCCAAAGTGGACCCATTGTTTTAAATAAGGACCTCGAAGTGAATTTTATATCAAATAAGGACCCAAAATGATCAAGTTAATCTCTATTGAGGACCTTAATTTGCCGGCAGACATTTTTTGGCGATTAAAATGGGGGCAGTTTTGTCATAAATTTGTGATTGGAAAAAAAAAGGAAAAAAATATAAATTAATTAAGTTTACCTTTTCTTCTTTCTTCTCCTACGCTGCTCCTCAACCAAATCGTTGTCCGGTCATCATCGCGACTAGATTCTCGTCACTCCTCGCCTTGCTCGACTGGTGGAGAATTTGGGTCTCCGCAAACAAACAAAGAAGCATATGGTTTTTTTTTTCTTGTTTTTGAATTTGTGCCTCAACCAGCGGAGAATTTGGGTCTTCGACTTTGCAGAGGATGGGTACAAAGAATGGGAGAACTTCGTTCTTTGACTTTGCAGAGGATGGGTACAAGGAACGGAGAGACCGTAGAAAACCTAGGGTTTGTTTGTTTCTGTTTTAAGATTTGTTAATTTTCCCTTTTTTTTTGGACAAATGGACAAATGAGAATTATTAATGTCCAACAAAATCTGCATGTACTATTGCAGAAAGGTTTCCAATAGATCAAGATATTTAGTGAAATCTCTAGTGTTAAGGCATTGAGCAATAAATTTCAAGATTGACTCTTTCCTATGAATTGGTCCGAATGATTGAGGTTCAACCATGGTCAATGACTTTATATCATCGTGTGTGGCAAAAAGAAAAAAAACTAAAAAGTTGTTCTAAAAAAAATCCAAAAGAAAGAAAAGATGGTTAGTGGCTTTCTTCTTACCCAATTCTTACTCTTTTGTATGAATTGGTTTGGATGATTGAGGTTCAACCATGTTCAATGACTTTATGTCACTCTATGTGGCAAAAAGAAAATAAAAAAGTAAACAGTAGCTCTAAAAATAAACTCCAAAAGAAAGAAAAGATAGTTAGTGGCTTTCTTCTTGCCCAATTCGTACTCTTTCGCATGAATTGGTTCGGATGATTAAGGTTCAACCATGATCAATGACTTTGTATCACTCTATGTAGCAAATAGAAAAAAAGTAAAAAGTAGTTCTAGAAAGAAACTCTAAAAGAAAGAAAAGATGGTTAATGGCTTTCTTCTTGCCCAATTCTTACTCTTTCATATGAATTGGTTTGGATGATTGAGGTTCAACCATGGTCAATGACTTTATATCACCTTATGTGGCAAATAGAAAAAAAAGTAAAAAGTTGCTCTAAAGAGAAACCCCGAAAGAAAGAAAAGATGGTTAGTGGCTTTCTACTTGCCCAATTCTCACTCTTGCAATATTTAAAAGAAAAGAAGAACTTGAAAGGTAGATTAGTGTAGTTCAAGAAGAACTTGAAAGGTAGACGATATAAGCCACAAAATCTCCTTCACTAATTTATAAATCAACCGCAAAGACTGATATTCAAGTTAAAAAATAATTATTTGGTAAAATCATCCTTCCTCCTCTTTTCCAAGCTAATCGATCTAGAAATCTTAAGGTATTTTAAGTACATAATTTGAAAAATCCCTCTATACCAACATAGTAGCAAAAGTGCACTAGAAATCATAAATCTTTGCATAAAATGCATATGAGTCCTAATTACTTGATGACCCAATTGAGTCATCATCCTTTGCAAAGAGTAAAATCAGGTCATTTTCCATGGAGAATGTAGAGACTTGCTCAAATAGCACTTGAAGGCTATGCGGCAACCTTTACTTTCACTTCTTAATATAGGTTTAGACTTTACGACTTGATGTCCACCCACATAATGGTTTTAGTAGGCAAGTTCCTCCATTTGGACTTGAATATACAACCCAACCAGGAAATTTACGCATCCTTTTCTTCTGTGAATTAAGCTTACTATGCTGGAGTGCTTGTCAAATTTCATAATTCCATGAAAAGAATACATATTTAGTCAAATCTAACTCAGTGACCACAAGTACTAGATTGAAAGTTACGCTGGCCAAGTTGACAAGGACATCGACCCATAACTTCATCCAATCACCAAAGGAGACAAGTGCTTTGAGGAAAATAAGAGACAAATATCATAAAAATGGTATAACTGATGTCATGGCAGAACAAATACGGTGCTTCAATTACTTCCCATGATGAACGTTAATTGCTTCATGCCACACATATCGAATAAGACATCGTTTTCAAAAATAACGAACATGGCTCCCAGTTAAAGTCATCGGTGGGGGCAATAATAAGCTTTCATTTCCAAACTCTTGTATATATTGCATGGACAAATACCTTCACATGCAAAACAAGAAATATTACTAGTATGTCCAACACAATCCCCATGTACCATCATATCGGGTTTTCAAATGAGTGATAAATTTTAGGATTGACACTTTCGCATAAATTGGTCCAAATGATTGAGGTTCAACCATGGTCAATGACTTTATATCACTCTATGTGGCAGAAAGAAAGAAAAAGGTAAAAAGTTGCTCTTCAAAGAAAGAAAAAGAAAAAGGAAAAAGAAAAGATGGTTCGTGGCTTTCTTCTTGCCCAATTCTTACTCATACAATGTTCAAAAGGAAAGAAGAACTTGAAAAATAGACTCGTGTTATTTTGGCAAAAAAATTCAGCTAAATGAGGATATAAGCCTCAAAATGTCCTTTAATGATTTATAGTTCAATCGCAATGACCTATATTCAAATTAAACATGAACTTATTTGGTAAAATCATCCCACTTCCTCTCTTTCAAGCCAATTTGTTTAGAAAAAATCCCCCTACACCAACATAGCAACCAAAGTGCACCAGAAATCTTAAATCTTTGCACATAATACAATTGAGTCCTAGTTACTTTATGACCCAATTGAGTCATCAACCTTTTCAAAGAGTAAAATCAAGTCTTTTCTATGGAGAATGTCGAAACTTGCCCCAATAGCACTCCAAGCCTCTGTGGCAACCTTTAATTTCACTTCTTAATATAGGTTTAAACTTTATGAGTTGAAAACACCCCCATAATGGTTTTAGCAGGTAAGTTCCTCCGTTTGAACCTAAATATTCAACCCAACCCAACCAGGAAATTTACGCATCCTTGTCTTCCATGTTTTAAACTTATTATGCTGGAGTGCCCGCATAATTCCATGAAAATAATACATATTTAGTCAAAATCTAACTCAGCAACCACAAGTTATAGTGGATTGAAAGTTTCGCTGGCTAAGTTGACAAGGACACCGACCCAAAATCTCATCCAAGCACCAAACGAGACAGGTGCTTCAAGGAAAATAAAAAAACAAATATGGTACCTAGTCTCCAAAAGCTTACATTATTTCTATTCATTACTAACGAGCAATGCACTCTAGAATCATTGATCCATATTGTGATTAACGATATACTTTAGATCAATCAATAATGTGCACATCTCAATAGACACGTCAATGTTGTGGATAAAATCGAGAATGCGAACCTAGCTAGGTTAAAAGAAATAAAAGTCTTGATTATTAGACTATTTGGTACATGCTCCATTGCATCACATCCACACAACAATCAAAGATGAACAAAGATGCACACAAATTCTAGAACATACACCGAACTAATTGGAAGACCGTCTAAAATTGTCAAAATACTAATGCGTCACACGATGTACCCATTCATTAGTTTTGGGCATTGAAATGTCAGGTTTAAGGAGAAAAATATAATTGACTTTGCCTCCTAGCTAAGCTTCTTGCATCCCTTTATGCATAGTAGGAAATTTGCTACTATGGAGAGCCTTTACACTTAGGTGTCGCAACCTTTCTTGAGGTGAATTGCTGAGCAGGAATGATAGACCCTCTTACAAGGCAACGCTTGCATTTAACCCGAGCTCTCCCAAGCCCATTCAACAACTTGAGTTCTTGATTGAACTTGCAAGTAAACTTACCCTAGAGACGCCACCAATATTTTATGGATCGATTGGTCCAAGTCCAACTAAACCAGAGATTAATGAATATAATGACGGCCAAGCCTGTGGTTCCTCTCATTTGCAATCACACTAGAGATTATCAACTTCCCTGAAAGGCAACTTCTCGCAGTCCCCCTCATCCTCGCCCCTCCATTGAATGAGCAAATCTGCTTGCCTCTTGTTAGTTGCAAGACACTGGATTTTTCACTCGATTCTCTCGAGAAACATTTTTATCAATCAATGGACTCTCGAGTAGATTTCAGAGAAATGGGGGTCTGACAGAATTATCAATTAAAGTGCTTATGGATATTAGAATCAATCACATATAGAGGATGATGATGCAGGTACTATGGTATAGTAATTGGTAACCGAGGAAGCCGTAGTTATCAAAATATTAATGCATCGCAAATTGTCCAGATTCATTAGTATTAGGCTTTGAAATGTCGGGTTTAAGGAGAAAAAGAAAATTGACATTGCCTACCAGCTAAGCTTCCAAACCAGGACAAAACCCCTTACTTTCTATAAATTATTGTGGTCTTATTCTTCTACAAGCTCTCACTCGAAATCATATCAAATGGAGAATGCGGGAGGATTTTTCACTATGATTCAAAAGAAAGTAGTGAAGTTTTCCACGGATTTTAACGGTAGAGATTTTAAAGTCATTGTCCTTATCCTTTTTGGACGAGAAGCCTAAAATCGTTGTTGAAGAGAGTCCACATGACACGCACAAAACTCACGTAATTTTCTCCATCAAACACCAACTTTATAAAATTGGTGCCCATGATGCATTTCATTTAAATTAATTAATGAAAGGATGACAATAAACATATCAAATACATTAGGATCTAATTACACTAAATGAAACTTGTGGCACAACATTTCACATTAATTAAAAGTGATTTAATTGAATCGATTAAAAATTCAAATATGACAAGACACACGGATAAAAAGTTGATAGACTACTAGTATCATTATCTCTTCCAGCAATTTAACTTCCAATCACTCCCTATGGGAAGGTTACGGCATTCATCACAAAACCTTTTCACATTCGTGCCTTGGAGCATTAGTCAAAGGTCCATTTATACCCTCGTAGAGTTGCAAATAATTGTGTACATGTAAACATAAAGAACGGGCTACTAAATTAAACATGATTGAGGGGTTCTCCAACTTCCCCTCGTTCACGGAAGATCTCACTACATGATTATGGTTTGGGTTAATTTGTGGGGTATTGTGAATAGCATCCTTTTTAAATATTAAGGCTGCGTTTGGCAGTCGGGATAAAATTCGGGATAGGATATGATAAATCATATCCTATGTTTGGTGCTCGCTCAGGACATGATAAAGTCGGATATAAGGGGGATATAGACAGGATAAAATTATCCCATGGGAGAGGTGGAATAAAGGTGAATAGGATTTTTAATGTCCATATTAGGAAGTTATTTTTTTTAATAATAAACTTATTAAATTAATAAAATTGAAATTATATTTCAATATAAATAATATTTGAATTATAATTTAAGAAATTAAAAATTGAAAAAATAAAAATGATTATTTGAAATATAATTTAAGAAATTAAAAATAAAAAATAAAAATCATTTTGAATTAATCCTATTTTAATTTATATATTCAACTATAATTCTATCTTATAATAAACATTCAATCTATAAATTAAATATTTATATTTATTATATATTTTAGGTATTTTTGTATTTTAGGTATGTTAGTATAGTTTACTATTTGATAAAATTTTATTAAAGAATGATGAAAAGGGAAAAAAAGAAATAATATAAAAAATAATATAAAAAGAGGAAAAATAAAATAATAATAAATTAAGGAATATTGTTACGAGAGATTTTCACAATATCCGTTTATGAACATTTAGGTTCATTTATAATGACATGTCGTTTATATAAAAAAAATGTACATGATATGATGTAAACATATTCGACTTTAATATTGTGATTTACCAAATAATGGACATGATATAAAAAAATCCTAGGATTTCATATCCTATCCTATCCCGATTAGAAATCTGGACGACCAAACGTAGCCTAAAGAGCCAATGAGTTGGGATTATCATAATAGAGCTTTTACGCACAAAACAAATTTTCAATTTATGAGTATATCTGAAATGTGGATCGTATAGTTTGTTAGGTCCCTCACATTGAATAGCAACCTACTATTTTTCCATAGAGACCCCATGTGGGGGCATCGTTTGGTAGTTAGTGTTTCTTTACAATTTATTTATTTATTTAAATTGAGACAATCATTTGGTTCTTTTTTATATTAAATACTGAGAACAGGTCCTAATTAGCTAACCTTCTATTGATGCACTCAAAAGATACATTGTTCATTATGGAGAAGTTCATCTTCGTAGCATTTCTTGATGTTATGTTGGCTTCCCTATCAATGTTTCAGCCTGTCATTTGTTCTAGCAACTTCACTGATCAAGTGGCTCTTCTCCACTTCAAATCGGCAATCGACGTCGATCCGACAAACACGATCAAAGGCGGCAATTGGACCATCGAAGCAAATTTCTATGAATGGATTGGCATCATTTGCAGCAACCGCAAGTAGAGAGTCACAACTTTAAACCTCTTGTAGATGGGTCTCCAGGGGAGGCTCTCTCCGTACCTAGGCAATCTTTCTTTCCTGGCTTCTCTTGATCTTAGCAACAACAGTTTCTACGGGAGAATTCCAATAGAAATCGGTCATTTACGCCGCTTGAAAGAACTCATACTCGAAATAAACCAGTTTGAAGGAAACATTCCTCCTAACTTAGCCCAGTGCCAAAATCTCAAAGTCATTTCACTCACAGTGAATAGGCTAACGGGTGGTATACCGAGAGAATTCGGCACCTTCCCTAAGTTGCAACTACTATATCTTGACCTCAACCCCTTACGTGGTCAAATTCCAAGCTTCCTGGGCAATATATCCACATTGCAGTTCATTGGTTTGTCCTCGGCCAATCTCACAGGCTCGATTCCTCCGACACTTTTCAATAGCATGAAACATGAAGATTTGACGCCTCCGGAACTCGGGAGTATAGTTTTATCGATCCTAGAGTTAGGATTAGAATGCTCGAAGGACTTGCCTGAGGAAAGAATGGACATGAAAACTATCATGGTTAAGCTCAACAAGATCAAGTTGTCACTACCTTGACAAGAAAATAAGGTAGAGAGCAGTACGTAGAATATGGGAATAGTATCATCTTAGTTTGTACACGGTCATTTCGTTTTCACGGCATTCTGTATAGCCATCTGCTATAAAGTTTCTAATCTTCCGAGTTTTCTGAATCGGAGAAAAACAATTAAAATCGCGACAACATTTTCATGCGTTGACACTTGACCCAACGAAATTCTCAACTCATGTCCGACTTCGGAAGGTATAACACCCATCTCAATGTCAGAATGTCGAAATGAATGTTTAGAACTAATTCTTCATTGCGACATTCAGCAGAGCCTTGATATTTTCGGTTTCTGGATTGCCGTACAGACTTTTTAAAATCCCCTTTTTTAGTATAATCACCACCTAATCTACGAGACCTCCCACCTTATCGTAAGTCATAAATAAATTGAACAAGACCTTAGTGGTATAAAAAATAGGTCTGCACTGGAAAATTTCACTGCCGCTATTTTAAATTACATTATAGTTTTTTTTACATTATAGATCGAAAATTACATTATAGTTCAATAATGTCATTTTCGTATCAAACAGTTAAAAACACAAAACAAAACAAATGAAGAAAATTCTTAGTATGACATAAAAGGCATAAAAAAAAAAAACTTATCTAGAATAAATCATCAGCTGTCATCTCGACATCTTGATTGAGATTGTAACTGGCCCATCGGCCTTCCTCATCGAATTCATTATCAATCACAAAATCATTATTAGTACTACCAACAAATTTGTCGCTTAGGTGATATCTGGAGTTTCGGATTAAATATTTTAGGCTGGGCATTACTAATTTTGGCCCAAATTTAATTTTTGTATGGGCTACTTAACGTTCAGGAATAAAATTTTAAGATCTTGACGGGCAATCTAAAATGGTTTTTTTTTTTTTTTTTTTTTTTTTTTTTTTTTTTTTTTTATCTCTAACCCCTTTTCCGTGTGATAGGGATCGTTTAGTAGATTTGGGATCGTATGTCATTGATCGTACAATCTGAACCGTAATTTTAACAACCATGTCGCCGTATGCTACTAGCAGTAGCAACCGGAATGACGTGCTTTATCAATTGTAGTGCTGTGCCTATATTAAGGGTGAATATGTGACCGGTGCACTTGAGGGATTCCCAATTCAAGAACTACAGGTTATCCATTTAATGTGTGCAAACTACCCTGTGTCAAGGCTATCCATAAATCCAAGGTGCCAACCCAAATGGTTTATGGGGCTTATAGAGTATTTGAAGCTGAGTCTGCACCTCCATAACCCAGAAACAAGGAATTTTCATTCAAATTAAATGAAATATTTGTGCAATTAATTCATACTGATATTTGAATTATGATATTGTCCATTACATTCAACGTACCATTACAATTTATCTCTAATGACTATAGAAAACGTCGTTTTGTTATGATATAAGTAAATATCCTATATTTTTCAATAAATTATATTCACACAGAGCATTGGTTGTAATAACAAATATTCAAAACAAAACTCAGAGATGCTTGGATATGCTTGGATGGACTTATCGAAAGTATTCACAACGATGTATCCAAATTTAAAAACTATTTTCTTTCAAAAGTTTACCAAAAGATTTTACACTCGACACTCGTTGACTGCATGTCGGGATGTGTCGGAGCATGTCGAACACGTGTCGAGTGTCGGACACGACACGAAGGCTTTCGGAGAATGTCCGTGCTACATAGCATATGAGAGTATAGGTAAAAAGAAGGTAAGGCAAGCAAACAACATTCTCTTAATTTTTTGTCTATACCACCGGAAGTCTGCGAGGAAATGGCTCTGTATTTTACAAATGTCATAAAAAAAATTTAGGTGAATTATTTATTGTCTTTATATCATACATTATTTATTACCGTGGCAAATTTATGGTGTTACCGAAGTTGTTATAGACCGCAAAAATGGGTGAGCACAAGTAGAGCGGGCCGCGCAGGCCTCATGTAGATTTTTTTAAGCCCAGTCTAAAGATAAATACAATGTTCCATCGAATTAGACCGAGTTGGTCCGAGTGTAGATCGAAATTATTTTTGAAGTGTTTAAAAAAGTTTAACCCAAATTAGCTATTATGCTTTTGGCTAAAAATGATATTTTTTATGTGCTTATTTTTTTAAACTTATTTACAACTTTATTAAAGTGTTCCAAGTATAATAATATTTCATTATTATTTGTCTTTGTTATATATCATAATTACATTATATCTTTCATTTAAAAAAAAATAGATTAGGCAGGTTCGCGCTATTTGTGTAATATTTGACTTGGTCAAATAAAGAAGGTAAAAACGGAGATTTTTTTTTTTTTTTTTTTTTTGGGGTCAAAAAGTGGCCAACTGAAATGAGTGTTACATTGATCACATCCTCTAAAGTTCCCCCAAAAAGGAAGCCATATTAGGAAAAATCCAGGCCCGACACAAGTTTTGCGAGGAGCACTCGTCTCTCAAAGTAATTACTGGAGATGGAATTTCAAGCAAAATTCAAACCTTCTTTCTCCTACCTCTCCATAAATCTGGAAATCCCTAAAGGTAGGAATTTTAAAGATCAACATCAATGGCTCTTTCGAGGAGGGCTCCATGAAAGGCGCTGTTGCATGCATATGCAAAAACTCGAAAGGAGTCCTCATTGATTCATCAATCGTGCATGCGGAATACTTGGCCCTATCTGAAACCCTAATTTTTCAACTCCCTCTAAGACTTGAAGACCTTGGTTGGAGTCTGACAATTTAACTCTCTTTAGACCCGTCAAAATGTGTCATAAATCAATTTCTTAACAAATATATGATGGGTTGAGTATTTAAATGGGTTAGTTATATTTAGTAAATGGGTTTAGATATAATGTGTATTAAATAAGTCATAAATGGGGTTACCACTTATTTAGACTAAATCTACCTCTAGAACTCTCTCTTCATTTTTCTCACCCTCACTCAATCTCGCGCTCACTTACTCTATACTCTTACATCAATTTAGTTATGAGCTTTCCTAGATTTTTTTTTTTTTTTTTAAGAAATGAGCTTTCCTAAATTAGGTTAAACTTGAAAATGTTTTAGCAATATAAGTTGAGTATTGTTTGGGTATTGGTCAAATCTGGTCTTGGTCACTAGACTTACATTATATGGAAATAGATTAGAATGAGTTATATAAGTCAATTTAGGCTAGATCATTTTCTACTCGACCCACTTGTTTGATGGGTTTAACTCTACTTGATGTTTAGATAACTCACCATACATACCATGAGACGCACATGCAATTATCATTCAATGCCTAGAGTTGTTACCCTACTTTTTCACTAAGAATGAGCAATTCCAAGTTTCATTTGGAATCTATGTCAAAATAGGTTCCCTAATTTTGGAACCTGAAACCTACTTTATATATTCAAGAACTAAAAACTTACCATATCACAAGTTTTTCAAGGTCTATCAAAGTTTCACCTATATTATTAGTTGAATGGTTATAGTAAAGCATTACCTCTAATAACTACCATTTGCTATAAATACACTGACCACAACTTATATTTTGACTCAGGAAAAATATAGAAGATTAACAAAGTAAATGTCGACTATTGATGGAAATGGAAGCTCGGACTAATGATTTTAGATTACATACTTATCATTGGATGTCATGGAATATCATAGGATTAGGCAAAAACATATAACAAGAAAAATACAAACACTTCTTCAAGGTTTCAAGTCCGAATCTACTCATCAGAATAGATTCCTCAAATTTTAAAACCTGAATCTTACCCTGTATACCCTAAAACTCTAGAACTTTGAACCAGACCGGTTCGCATGGTCCAGTTTTCAGATTCCAATTCTATTATTAAACCATATTCATCCCTACTTTTCACGTTTGCATATCGCTCATTGTCTACGGGAAGCAAACTCTACTGCCAACTGAGCTGCAAAAGCCCAGCGGAGGAAATCTCTCTCTCGGAATTGGGTCTCCTCTCCACCCCAAATTTTGTTGGACTCGTTTTGTAATGAAGCCCATTTTAAGGGGCTCTGCGGTTTATTCTTGAATAAAGGACATCGGTTTTCAGACCCAAAAAAAAAAAAAAAAAAAAAAAAAACTAAAACTAAGCCGTATTACAAATTTCTTAAGTAGAACAGAAAGACAACTTCACCCACTCTTTAAAAGTTTGTGCATGCCACTTTCTGATTATGTCCCTTTTGATATATTTACAATTGAGAAGTCAAAGATTAAATTATTCGAATCCCGTGTGATTAATCACTTAAATGAAATGAGATCACCCTATGTGAGGCCATGGTTTTTTTCTCTAGAAAATTAGTGAGAAAATGTCCATCAGCTCCCTCTCCAACGAATTAAACGATCAAAGCAGCATCTGTCGGTCCCTTCTTGTTGCGAGTTTCTTGGTGGGGGGAGAGAGAGAGAGAGAGGAAAGAGAGGACGTTTAGCTTTTCGTCTCAATCTGGAGATCAATTCCTCCCCTCTCTCTTTCTCTTTCTCTCTCTGTCTCCCTCTTTCTCTTCCTTCCATCCACCGTATATCAAAGACTTCACCAACCGGACCTCTCGAAATTCAGGTATTAGATCTTTTCTAATAAAACCCAGATTGAAATGGGCACGTTTGAGAGTTTCAGGAAGGCCTATGGAGCGCTCAAGGATTCCACCAAGGTTGGCCTGGCAAAAGTCAACAGTGAATTCAAGGTGGCCTCGTTTCCTTTCCCTTTATCATCCCCATTCGAACATCTTAATCGATTTGTTTCAATACGTTCTTCGTCAATGTGGATGACCGTGCTTCTTTTCTCTTGGGTGACGTTTAGGATTTGGATATAGCGATCGTGAAAGCGACCAATCATGTTGAATGTCCGCCCAAGGAACGCCACGTTAGAAGTGAGTTGAAAGGGTCACCCCTAGAATAATCTCATTCATGATTCCCCCTGCCATATATCTATACCGGATCATATCAATGAATGAGCTCCGATGGTGGATAAAGAGAACGGGATTTGGACATTTTCATTAACTGTCTTGATCTGGAACAGGAGCACGACTTGTTTTCTCAAGGAATTTTTTCATGTTAGGTTAATTTCATGACTAGTCTCATTGTTTTTTCCTGAATTTCACCTGCAGAAATCTTTTCGGCAACATCAGTCGTGCGGCCAAGGGCAGACGTCGCATACTGCATCCATGCGCTTTCTAAGAGACTATCCAAGACACGGAATTGGATTGTAAGGACTTTCCTTATCCCCCTACATAATTTGTTCATTGCTTAAAGATAACTTTTTAGCCCTATTACTTTGTAAATTTGTGAAAATGAACCCTTTAAGTCCAATTTTCCTCGAGCTTCTTAACGAATTCCGAAGATTCCATGTCACCTAAACGTCGTAAGAAAACCCAATGAGAAGAGCAGATCAGAGAATCATTTTACGATGTGTGTCGATCGATATCACTGACCCCAAAATGCATAGGACGATCTACCCTTTCCTTTGTTAGTTCCAAAATGCAGGAAGCGTTTGAACTTTGGCAATAGAATGGACATCTTAGGATCTGTAAATTCAAGATTATAAAATGAAAAAGACGAAAGTTTTAATCACGGGAGGAGGTTTAATCCATTTTAATTTTCCATTAGGGTTTTCATTGTTCTTGCTATATTGTGATATCCATACTTTTTAAATTGATTCTAGTATTTTATTTTTATTTTATTTTATGTGTTTCTTCTGTAAGGTGGCGTTGAAGACTTTGATAGTCATTCATAGGACATTGAGAGAGGGAGACCCAACATTTAGAGAAGAGCTGTTAAACTATTCACATAGAGGGCAAATTCTCCAGATTTCCTATTTCAAAGACGATTCAAGCCCCCTTGGTAAAAAGCTGCTCCCAAATCTCACCAATTTAAATTAATATACATGTTGGAAAATGATTTCCTTTCTTTTCTCTTTTCGGTAGCATGGGATTGCTCTGCGTGGGTACGGACTTATGCTCTCTTTCTTGAGGAACGACTCGAGTGCTTTAGAATTTTGAAGTACGACATTGAAACCGAGCGCTTAACCAAGTCATCTCCAGGATCAACAAAGGTGCATATGATTTTCATTTCTATCCTCTCTTTTATTTTTTTTTTCAATCGAATCGCTTATATGAATCTCTAACATGATTGAAATATTTCTTTTTCACCATATCTTATTATAGGCACACAGCAGAACGCGACTTTTGAATGGGGAGGAATTGCTAGAACAATTACCAGCATTGCAACAGCTTCTTTACCGCCTTATCGGTTGCCATGTACTTAGATTGTTATAATTCTTGGCATTGATATTGCTTTAGGTAATTGCCATTTCACTGTCTCACTCATCTCAAAATTTGCAGCCTGAAGGATCAGCTTACTGCAATTATCTCATACAGTATGCCTTGGCCTTGGTACTAAAAGAGAGCTTCAAAATATATTGTGCCATTAACGACGGAATCATCAACCTCGTGGACATGGTACGGCGCCAATATATATATTCGCAGAAAGAACATTAGATATTTGTTAAACTATTTCATCATTGCCTTAACATAATATTTGATTTCCTGTAGTTTTTCGATATGTCAAGACATGACGCTGTCAAGGCACTCAATATTTATAAAAGAGCTGGACAGCAGGTTACTTCACCCGTCCCTTTCATAAAATATTGTGGATTTTACTTCAAATTGGCTCCCATATATATATAAGTGCAATTGCTTTTGCTTTCAGTTTTTTTTTTTTGTCCCATTTGATTATTCTTCTTTGGTTATGTCCAGGCTGAAACTTTGGCGGACTTTTATGAGTACTGCAAGGGCTTGGAGCTGGCAAGGAATTTTCAATTTCCAATGCTAAGACAGGTGTCTAATCATGTTTAATGACAATTGAGTTATTTTCATGATCCTCAAAGCAGTATCTCAGAAAGCCTTCTTCCTTTCGTTTTCGTCTTAATGGCATGTAACAGCCACCTCCATCATTTCTTACAACCATGGAAGAATACATTAAAGAAGCTCCTCAGACAGGTTCTGTGAGCAAAAGACTGGTAAGCATAATATTGTTATTTGGATTCAACTTGGTGAATGTTCTCGGCTTGTGTTTACGTAACAATATTGTTTCGCTAGGAATATCGAGAATCCGATAACCTATCAGTAAAGACAGAGGAACCTGCGGAACCATCAGAAAGCGAAAAGCAAGTTGAAGAGGTTGAAGAGAAACATGAAGTGGTGGAAGAGGAGGAAGAGAAGCAACCCAAGGAAGAGGTTGAAGATGCGCCAGTGATATCAACAGCAGATACCGGCGATCTCCTTGTAATTACGAATAAATACATTGCGTTTCCTTCTGGATCGAAGTCAAAAATACATGCGTTGAACTTTAGATTTCTTGCAGGGTTTGAATGAAGTAAACCCTAAAGCTGCAGAACTAGAGGAAAACAATGCTTTGGCTCTTGCAATTGTACCACCCGGTCAGTCATCTCAACGAATTCATGACCTGGTTAATAGCACTTATTTTCAATAAAAATCCTAATACAAACTCCATGACATTTTTGAAGTTGAAAAGATGGCACCATTGTAGTTTTCAAGTTCTTTGCAATTTGTTTCCCAGTAGTTTTGTAGACTTACAACATTTTGCACAATCAATTAATCATAGAATGACAAGCATCTTGTTGATTATCGCATAACCTTAAAGAATGAGATATGTTCAACCTTGCTTATTACTTTCTATATGCTTCTATGAAATGTTGCTTCTTCCCGAATCGGCTCCAACGATGATTTTGTGTGCTTCATGTTGAGATGCTGACAAAAATTTAAACAATTGTAGGTGGCAATCCCCTATCTTCCGCAAATCAAGGACTAAGTTTAATGGACATGTCAAGTAGTTCTGGCTGGGAGCTAGCACTGGTTACCACTCCTGCCGTCGACATCAGCAAACCCGTGGAAAGGAGAATGGTTTGTATTAATAATCTCTACAATTCTCTACATTAACTAATGCATTTAGTCAAGTATATCATAGAGCTGTCTTTTAGAATCTTCGTTACCGCAGACGTCTGTTATCGCTTAAATCTTTTCATTTAGCTGCGGTTTCTCCGTTAGATAAGCTGCCCATGTTTTCCCAAGAGTCCTTAGTAACTTTATGTTGTTTAGGGAAATGTCACATATATTCGATAGGCAGATTAGCATGTGCATTCAACTTAGGTGAAAGAGTATAACTAAACGTGGTAAATAATATCTATAGTAGGTAATCCGAGTGCTCAATCTTTAAACTGGTACAATTAAATCGTAGTTCTTTTTTTAAGAAAAATGTAATCAAGCCACTCCCATCATCCATATTGAAAAAGGCCGACTCGAGAACCACAACTTGCATAGGTGGCATCCTTAAAAGTTGTCGCGTACGTGAAATCAGGCCAAGGATGACTCTGTATTTGATCCCCCTTTCAGAAAAGGCTCAAGATCTGATTGCACCAACCTTGAAGCTTAGTACTCTATTTGTTTCATGACAGATTTAGGACTTCTGGAGTACTAATTCAACAATCATACTATGTTAGCGGACATAAAATAGTACCTTATGCATAATTATTTTTACTTTGATGATAATTCGACCTGAATAGTGTTTTGGCTCAACCGGAATAACCTTTTGGTTCAGGCCGGTGGATTTGACAATCTATTGCTAGATAGCTTGTATGATGATGAAGCTGCGAGGCGACAGATTCAGTTGCAAAATGCAGGGTACGGACAGGGAATGGCCGTGCAACTGCACAATCAATTCGATCAACATCCTCATCCTCATCAACCACAACCCGACCCATTTGCGATGTCCAGCAACATAGCCGCCCCGACCAATGTCCAAATGGCCTTGATGGCTCAGCAGCAGCAACAGCTGTGGCAGCAACAGCAGCAGCAACAGCACAATGCGATGACGATGGTGCCGTACGACCCGGCCATGCAGTATTCTCAACAGCCTCAACCCATGCCGCAAACAGGTGGTTCTTCCAATCCATTCGGAGATCCATTTCCTTCCTTTCCACAGCATTCAATGCAACAGCAAGAGAACCACCGTTTAATTTAGGGCTATGTTTCACCTGCTCTTTTCGCTAATTTTAATCTGAGATATAATTAGAAAGCCTAACTATTCTTGAATTCATTGTTGCCAGTCATCGATCCATTCTTGTATAAAAATCGGGGTCAATTTCCATGAAGTATGTGCATTGTATTCCTCATTAGCACAAATTTAGGAAAATATTTTCTTTGCTTCCCTGAATTTGGACAAGGCTTAAATTTTATCATGCTTGGCATTTATGAAATATGCTAGTACTCTGGCTCTCTAGATGCACAAAACTTAACAATAAATTTCTTTGTATTCAGCTGGAAGGTAAAAAAACAATCTAGTCATAAGCAAAACTCGTGCTTTTGGCGCTCCCTCGATCTCGGTTGAATTGCCATCTCTTATTGAACATATATACGCTGCACAATCCTACACCATTGACTTGCTCTTCCAGGTGCAACAAGAACATTATGTTTCCACGATCTAAGTGTCCCTTTTAACTTGAAAGTCCTACGAAGAATCCTAATTTAGGACTTCGGATTTACTTGAAAACTTCTCTGGAGAGCAATACCATATCTGTGCTCTACAATTGCTTATGCATTCTATAGTAGTAGAGTATCTATAAAGCTTCAGTTTTTCTAAACCAGGGTCCAATTACTCTTGTCACATAGGTTTTCAATTAGAAGATTTGTGGTGTTGTCTGTACATTACATGCTACCATATCTCCACCTCCATATATGTTAAACCGAAGCATTCATAGCAATTCCTCCTGTAGCATATCCCCACCTCCATACATGAAAAAACGAAGCATTCAAACGGTTCCTTCTATTTCTTTTGGTGACATTCCAAGCACCACAAGGATAATTCAGCGTGCTCTTAACACCTAACCTTGAAATGCGGGTCATCCAAGGCACACTAGCATGACGTACTTCTCTTGCTTTAACCGGGATTGAACTTGAAGACTTTATTTGATTTGGGCTTAAGGCCCGTCCGCCCAAGTTGGGCCCAGAAAGCCCGGCCCACGGGAATAGGGCCCGTGGAAAGAAGGGGGTATAAAAGGGAGGAGAGAGAGAGAGAAAAGGTACCGTTTAATTAAAAAAAGAAACGACGTGCGCTTCTCTCCCTCCCTCTCTCTGTCGTTTTTCCTCCAAAAGGGAAACAAAGGACTCCCGAAGGCGTTTTGCTTCACCGGATCAACAGGACCAAGATTTCTCTTCCTCCATTGGCGTCGGTGTTTAATCTGTGGCTAAAAGGTACGCTCGAATCTGTGGTGTGCTTTAGGATCGGTGATACGTGTTCGAATTCCGGGCTTGTCTTCCGCTTGAGTTTAGGGGTTCGATTTAGTGTCGAATCCGGTTTTTCGGGAATCGAGTCATTCCCAACATTGGTATCGAGCCCTAGTTCACGTTTTCCCGATCAATTTCATGTTCTTTGATTGAGTTTTCACGAAGAAACTTTCGGCCGTACGGATCGGGACAAAATCCCGACACCCGAGCGTTCTTCGGCCTTTTACCGAGTTTTCGTATGTCGAAACTGTTTTACGAAAAGATGGGGAGAAAGCCGACGTCGAGACGAGTCTCGGAGGTACGCCGTGCGCCGCGTGGGCGTGGACGCACCGGGCGTTGCGTCACCCGGCCACAGTGCGGCACACGCGCCGGTCGGCGAACCGGCGCGTGCGCACCGCCGGCGGGCGAGCCGGCACGCGCGGTCCGCAGACGACGCATGCTGACGTCGGCATGACGTCACCCAACGGTCAATAACCGCTAGGGTGACGTCATTGATGATGTCAAAGACGGCGACGTTCGCCGGGACGGTCACGGCCGGCGACCCGACCGGCGACCCGACCCGCGCGAGACCCGACACGCGCGGCACATGCCGGCCGACGTCTGCGTGACGTCGGCCACGCGCACGCGCTGCTGCGGGCACGTGCCGTCGATTCACGACTGGGCCCACCGGCCCGACCAGCTTAGCCGGCCCGACCGGTCTGACCGGTCTGCCGACCGACGACCGACGACCGTTGACCGACGTTGACCGTTAACCGCCGTTGACCTTTGGCGACCGTTGACCGTTGACCTACGACCGTTGACCGTTGACCAAAAAAAAAAAAAAAAAAGGAAAAAGAATGTGTTTCTTTTTCAATTAAGTCTATGTGGATTATAATGTGATCCCTTGTTTGTTCTGCATTTGTTGCGGAACAATGCCTCCTCGAGATTACGCGCACCTATTCGTGCAATTACCGATGAGCAAAAGGATAGGTTTTGTCTAAGTTGATAATTTGGCCGACGATCATCGATGGGAGAGAGGTAACTTAATTGATCATGTCCTTGAAGTCAACGGAAAATTCAACAGGTCATATGGAATGGTCGTCCAATGTCACAACGAAATGGTGCGATTTTTCATAAACACTCTTCCACCCGAATGGCAAGATGTGTTGAATCGCATATGGGATGTCAACGGAGCTTCCTATAAGAAAATTGTGATGGATTTTGTAAATGAATATTACTGTATTGTTTCAAGGGAAAAGATCAAGAAATTGAATAAAATAGGATCTTTCCCAGTTTATGTGCTGACTTGGTGTTAGTTGTATTGGCTGATATATATTAAGTGTGCTTTGTGGACAACTTAATGTAATGTTAACTACCTGATTGTTGATACTGTAGCAACTTACATGTTATTGTTAATTGAAAGCATTATTGTTTTATTGGATGCCTATAATATCTTGCTTTCTACATTATTGCTGGTTCTTTGTGGGTAATTAGTCAGGTAGTTTTAGAAGTTTTGTAGCTTTATAGAATTGATTTTGCATAAGACAATTATATTGATGATAGTTTTAAGTTAGGATTTTGGAGGATGATTGGAAACATAGTGACCTTTTGATACTAAAACCTTACTTAAAATTATTCATTAATATGATGGGTCTATGTAAATAGGGATGCATAAATGATAGGCATTAATAATTCATGCATATTTGTCGATTTGTTCAGATCAATGGCTTCACCACAAAGAGCATAGTTAGCCGAGCCGAACAAAGGTGAAAAGCTCAATGGTGACAACTATGAAATTTGGCAAATGAAAATCCAGTATGTCTTTGGAAGAGCAAGAAGCACTTGAGGCTCTTGTCATGACCATGGTAGAACCCGAAGAGGGAACCACCGCACAGCACAAAAGAGACAAAGAAGCTTTTTCTGCGTGGAAAAGAATGAACTCTCTAGCTCGCATCACGTTACTGAGCAGCATGGAAAATGACGTCATGCGAGAGTTTCGGCGTTTTGACAATGCCAAGGAAATGTGGGAGGCATTGGTAGCTAGATTTGGTCATACTTCAGTGACTAGACTGAGGCAGTTCACTATCAGGTTTGACTCTTATAAGAAGCCTCATGGTCGACCATGAAGCAACATCTTAGAAAGATGTCAAACATGATAACGAGCCGAGAGATGCTGGCCATGTCCTCACGGATGAGCAGCAAGTGCAAGCGGTGATTCGTTCCTTGCCTCGAGTTGGGAGCATATGAAGGTGCACTGACTCATAATGAAAATATCAAAACCTTTGAGGATGCAATGCGTCATCTTGAGCTGGAAGAGGACTTTTGTTGGCGGCTAAGCCGGATGCTGAACTTTATCATGCTAGTTCTAGCTCAAATGGAGCTTCGAGCTTCAAGCGCAAGTGCCCTAACCGGTTTGATAAGGGAAAAGGCAAGGAAGAAGCAGGTCCTTCAGGAAGAAACCCAAGTTTAACCAACATGAAAGAAGGAAGCGTCCCCCGCATGAAAAAGCTTGCAAGGGTGAAATGCTACAACCGTGATAAGAATGGTCACTATGCTCGCGACTGTCGTGAGCCAAAGAAGGTATACACCCCTTGTACTTTTCAGAACTTTACTTTTGTGTTGTGTTCTGTATTCTTAACTGAGTCTAATCCTTTGTGGACTGTGGATTCAGGAGCGACGGACCATGTAGCGAAGGATAGAGGATCCTTCGTGGAATTCCGACGAGTACCAACTGGAACTAAGTGGATCTATGTGGAAACAACTCAGCTGAAGTGAAAGGAATTGGCACATGCCAACTGAATATGCGTGGTGGACACACTTTGTTCCTTCATGATGTCTTTGTATGCTCCGAGATTCGTCGAATTTAGTGTCTCGTATTAGTGTTGGTTAAATTAGGTTTTAATATGAACTTCTGTAATAGAGGTGTGAATTTGTTTTTGGATACAAATTACTATGGTTGTGGTTATTTTCTGGATGGTTTTATTGTATTAGATATTGATTATGTTAATGCTAATGTTTGTTATTCCCTTCTCACGTCTCCTAATAAATATGATAATGATGTGAATGTATGGCATGCTAGACTTGGTCACATTGGCCAACAGCGTATGAATAGACTAGCCAAAGAGGGCTTGTTGGGCAATATTGAAAAAGTCGATTTGTCCATATGTAAGCATTGCCTAGAAGGGAAAATGACAAGGAAACCATTTGGAAAAGGAAAAAGAGCTGAATTTCCTCTGCATTTAATCCATTATGATATCTGTGGTCCAATGAATGTGAAAGGAAGGCATGGGGCTGTTTATTTCATCACTTTTATAGATGATTATACTCGATACGGATATGTCTATTTGATTTCTCATAAATCTGAAGCAATAAGTTGTTTTAAAAGGTTTATGAACCTTGTAGAGAATCAATTAGACAAGAAAATAAAAGCATTGAGATCCGATCGAGGTCGAGAATATTTATCTGATGAGTTCAGAAAATTATGTGATGAAAAAGGAATAGAAAGACAGTTGTCTATTCCGTACACTCCTCAACAAAATGGTGTTGCGGAAAGAAGAAACAGAACCCTACTGGAAATGGTTAGGTCAATGATGGCGCATGCTAACTTGCCTATCACCTTTTGGAGTGATGCATTGTTAACTGCTGCGTATATACTTAACCGTGTGCCTTCCAAATCAGTTACTTCCACTCCATATGAGTTATGGACGGGTAGAAAACCGGACTTAAGTTTTCTTAAGCCATGGGGTTGTGCTGCCTATACACATGAGTCCTCTCACAAGTTTGGGAAATTAGGTCCTAGAGGAAAGAAGAGTATTTTCATAAGATACTCGGAACACTCAAAAGGGTATGTATTCATTGATGAGCAGGAAAGTGGGAGTATAACTGAATTTGAATCACGAGATGTCACATTCTTAGAGGATGAGTTTCTAAGAAGGGCGAAATAGGGAAGATCACTCCCTATTCGAAACCTTGGATCAAGATAATGACCTTAGTGGACTTCATCCAAGTGGGAGCACAATGGGAAATGATGTGCAAAGTGTACAATCTCCCATATGGCGAACAAATCGCCAAAGTATTCCTCGTCGACGTTTTGACATTGAAGGGGAGACTTTTATGGTTGCTCCACAAGATGAGGATGAGCCAAGAAATATCAATGAGGCCCTGAATTGCCCTAGTAAGGAAAAGTGGATTCATGCAATGGAAGAGGAGATGGAGTCAATGAAATCAAACCAAGTCTGGGAAGTGGTTGATCTTCCAAAAGGACGCAGAGCTATTGGGAACAAGTGGGTTCTCAAAATAAAGCGAAAGGCTGATGGCTCGATTGAAAGGCATAAGGCTCGCCTTGTGGCGAAGGGGTACAATCAACAGGAAGGAATTGATTATGAAGATACGTTTTCTCCTATAGTGAGATTTACCTCGATTCACATTATTCTGGCAATAGTGGTTAGTCTGGATCTTGAATTACATCAAATGGATGTAAAGACTGCTTTCCTCAATGGAGAATTAGAGGAAGAAATATATATGGAACAGCCTGCTGGTTTCATAGTGAAAGGCCAAGAAGAAAAAGTATGTCGACTTTTGAGGTCGATATATGGTCTTAAGCATCATCAAGACAATGGTATATACGTTTTCATAATGCCATAATGGCATATGATTTTACAATGATTGATGAGGATCATTGTGTATATATCAAAAGATCCAAGGATCAATTTGTGATCATATCATTATATGTTGATGATATACTAATTGCTGGAAGCAATATGGAGTTTGTTAAGACTGCCAAGAGTTGGTTGTCTTCCAACTTTGAGATGAAAGATATGGGTGAGGTTGCATACATTCTTGGAGTTAAGATTTCGAGAGATCGTTCGAAGAGATCGTTGTCTCTTTCGCAAGAAACCTATATAAATAAGGTTCTTGAACGATTTCGTATGCAAGACTGTAAACCTATAGACACTCCTATTGCAAAAGGTGAAGGATTGAGCCATAGATCGTGTCCGGACTCCACAAGAGAATGAACAAATGAAACATGTTCCTTATGCTAGTGCTGTTGGGAGCTTGATGTATGCTATGATGTGTACAAGACCCGACATATGTTTTGCAGTTGGAATGGTGAGTAGATACCAATCTAATCCAGGTCTAGCACATTGGAAAGCCGTTAAGAGAATACCGAGGTATCCAAGGGAACTGCTGATTACAAGTTGAATTACCAAGGAAAGGATCTGCGACTTGAAGGTTATTCAGATGCTGATTGGGGAGGAGATTTAGATGAAAGAAAATCTACCTCAGGATTTGTTTTCTTACTGAGCAATGGCGCCATATCATGGAGTAGTAAGAAGCAAACATGCATAGCCTTATCCACAATGGAAGCTGAGTTCGTGGCATTATCACAGCAGCAGACAAGAAGCAGTTTGGCTTAAGAGATTCTTGGATCATTTAGGTGTTATTGAGAAAGCTGCAAATCAATTATTAGTTAATTGTGATAGCCAAGCAGCTATAGCAAGCACCAAAGATCCAAAGTATCATGGCAAGACCAAACATATAGATACCAAGTATAACTTTGTCAAGGATATGGTTGCACGAAAGGATGTGAACTTACGGTACATATCTACGCATAGAATGGTAGCAGATCCTATGACAAAGCCAATACCTAGAGATGTGTTTTGTGGTCATGTAAAATCTCTAGGATTGCGTAGAGTCTGATGTACTGGATTGTAATTTCCTTGAGTTGTTCACATTTATGAACTAGTGTTGTTTCATTATTAATGCCTATGAATCTTTGTTTGATCTTTATGCATCTCAATACTCAGTGTATTATTTTAAGTTGAGTAAGTATGTCGGACAGATAAAAGATTAGCCCACTCACACGGGTAATCGCCTATTTACTTGTGTGATGAATAGAGATGAGACTGTTTTTAAGCTTATTATCTAGGTGATAATCGAGAGCTCAAGCTTAAAATACGTATGTCGCCGTAACTGAGTGTTAAGATGAGGACATAATACTTACGATGTCCGAAAGTAACATACCCCACATATTTTACTTTATCTGTCTAAGATGCCAGATGTGAGTTCTGATGAATTTTGTAAAAAGAGTAGGTACGTGAACTCAAGTTAGACATTGGGTATGTCTGAACTATCATCTGTACGGTATTGAAAGGTGTAGACATACGCTCCATGGGAAATGAGTTAATACCGTAATACGTATTTCATACTACGTATGCATGAGCCGACCAATAAGAGTGGCAAAAAGTTTGATTTCAACTTTTATGACGTGTGAGACTCTTGAGGAAAAGAGTTCCTCAATTTTAGTGCCCTCATGACTTTTACTTATTCTCAAGGTTTCTATTTAGTGTTTGCTATCTTAGGATGTTGCCAATGGTCATGAGTTGATTCGATCTAATGGGACATTTCTAGAAAAGCAAGCTGGACTGAAATTGAGAGTTTGAAGGAAAGAGGAAGATCGATTTCGGAGAATCACATTGTGGTTTTGTATTCACTGGTCGACCAATTATGAGTGTCTTTGTGATAATTATAATTGTGAATACAATATATATATCATGTTTAAAAGAGATCAAGGGAGATATAAATGTGATCAATCGATCTAAGGTACTGCATACTAAATCTACTCAAAGTGTGACGCCCAATTATGAGCTGCTACATATTCCTAACGATGTATAGCAACGAGCTCAAAGTATGCTGGTCGCACGGATTATTCACCGATATGAAAGTTGAAGAGAGGTAAAGAGAATCCTGTTCGGCCCACCATGTGCGAGTGGGAGATGAAGACTTTATTTGATTTGGGCTTAAGGCCCGTCCGCCCAAGTTGGGCCAAGAAAGCCCGGCCCACGGGAATAGGGCCCGTGGAAAGAAGGGGGTATAAAAGGAGGAGAGAGAGAGAGAAAAGGTACCGTTTAATTAAAAAAGAAACGACGTATGCTTCTCTCCCTCCCTCTCTCTGTCGTTTTCCTCCAAAAGGAAACAAGTGACTCCCGAAGGTGTTTTTGCTTCACCGGATCAACAGACCAAGATTTCTCTTCCTCCATTGGCGTCGGTGTTTAATCTGTGGCTAAAAGGTACGCTCGAATCTGTGGTGTGCTTTAAGATCGGTGATACGTGTTAGAATTCTCGGGCTTGTCTTCCGCTTGAGTTTAGGGGTTCGATTTAGTGTCGAATCTGGTTTTTCGGGGATCAGTCATTCCCAACAGAACTCAAACCTCTCCTCCCAAGAATAGATCAGCCAATTTGGGTGAGATCATTATGCATATATTTGACTCTCTATTCACTCCTCGGACATTGAGCTTGATTGGTATAACTTCATCATGGCAACACCTCCAAAGTTGCAGGAGTGTATAATAACTTTTAGAAAGCCGCCTCACCATGTATTCCTAAACAAGAAATTTACGTTTCACAGCACCAGCGGCGGAGCCAGAATAAATTTCCATAGGTGTCAATCGACAGATCCAAGGCACAACATCCTTATTTTTGTTCTTTTCTTCTCCTCTGTGCATACGCGAAAAACAAAAGTGTTCCGCTTTTACAGAACACCTTATGCTTCAGCACGGTGGGCCAATCTTTTCTTTGGGCTCTGATATTTTAATTTCACTCAAAAAGAAACTTGAAATTGAGAGGGTCTAGACTCACATGAAGAGCTTGATCTTCGTAAAATCAACAAGCAACTCAATATACTAGTAGGAATTATTCCTCTTTTGTGTGGGGCAGCTGCAATTCGGCCAAAACTGTACCAAACGAATTTTGAAGAGAACTTCATTTCACGGAAAATAATTTCTAGGAAAACATTTTTCGGATTTTTTTTTGGCGTTCATTTCATGAAAAATGAATTCTTTGGGGAGTTTTCCATGAAAGACAAAAAGTCTTCTAAATTAGGGAAAATGTTTTCAATTTTGAAAAGTGAAAAACATTTTCCTCACTTGATCTCTCTTATCTTACACATCTACAAATCATCACTTCCTCCTCACCTTTCTTATTATTCTTTTATTTTTTATTTGAATTATTTTTTTTAATTCGAATTATTTTTAATTTCCTTTTTCTTTTTCTTTTTCTTTTCTTTTCTTTGTTTTCTATCTTCTTTTTCTTGGTTAGTCGTCGCCGTCACTAGGCGAACCTCGAGTTTATCGATCTCAAGCTCGCACTTGTTCATTCGACAAGCCTCATGCTCGTCAACCAGCTCGAGGCTCATCGATGGCCGGTAGCCGGCTAAGAAAGAAGGAGATGAAAACAAAGAAAAAAAAAAAAAAAAATGAAAATGAAAAATTATAATAGATTTTAAAAATTAAAAATAATTAAAAATCAATTTTTTAAAAATATGGAAAATCCATTTTAAAAAATAAAATAAAGAAAAAAGAGTATATGAAGGAAAAGATTTTCCTTATCAACAGTGAAAATATTTTCTACTTCATTTTCAGGTTTCATCCGAATACCGGAAAATAATTACATTTTCTGAAAAATGACTTCCTAGAAAATATTTTCCAGAAACGTCACATTTTCCGCAAAACGAACGGGCCTTAGTCTCAAAAGTTTTGCCAAACAAATTATGTTGAACCTATTAAACACTACTAGATATCAGTCTTTCTTGATTCTATAGTAGCGACGAACTCGTGCCTTTGACAAAATAGAATAGCAAAGAGTCACGACCTATATACACGGGCATTGACAAATACATATCAATAATTTTACTAGCAATTTCACCATCACACATAGAACTCAAAAAGCAATTCAAATACGTCCAGGATGTTCATAATCAACCATAATCAAGTTTGCCATGATCTCTTTTCTTTCAGTTCCAAGAAATCAGTGGATCCGAACAATTATCGCATACAAATTTTGAATCTTGACTCCATTTAAATATGGACCAGAAAATCTTAGAAGTATATCCAGTTCGGTACATAGTAGGCCTTAGCCATTAATGAAACTAGTATCAAATCAGACTTGTTCGTGAGAAAAAAGAATGATTAAAAGAGTAATGCAGTTCTGAGAAGGTGCTTCTTGATTGTATCCTCTATCGTGCTGTGGACCAGCATGAGGTCCATTGTATCCTCCCCATCTTCAGCCACAAAAACCATGTCCCCTTGCCTTTAGCATAACCTTGGTTATGGTCACAACCTCCATCGTCACAACTCAGAATTCATAAAACCATTCCCTGAAACAAGCAATATTATAGGTTGTTACCGAAAGCAAACATTTGAAGGATTGCAGATGCAGCAGCAGGGGTATTGCCATTTACATATTCCTCAAAAAGTACATGAGCATTTTGGTGCCATTACAACCGAGTATGAAAGGAAATTAGTTAACCATGATGCAAGATCCTACATCTAAAACACTCCCTTCCATGTGATCTACAAAATATTCAGTTTTGTGAATGCGATACCTCTAGCTCTTGGTCTTCCTCTGCCACCGCAACCTCTTCCTTGCCCATTAGGTGATCCTCCTATTTAAACGAGGAATAAAATTAGAAGAAAATTAGAGAAACGACATAACAGTCACCAAGAGACAATAGCGACAGAATAATTTCTAGAAGTACCCCACTTATACTAAAGCTCTGATGATGTCCTCACCATCTCAACAGGAGGTTGATGCCTGCAATAGAGGGCATTTACGGCTTATGATGGATCAAATACCAAGCTCTTAATATGACTAACCCTGAATATGAGGAATCAATGACAAGAGAAGAACACCATCAACTCACCCCACTGCCGATGCATCCAGTTCCTTCTTTGAAAGAGTTACTGTTATTATCACACATGCCTTGTGGTCTCCAGCCAATCCAGACAAGAGAAAGACATTAAATGGGGAAAAAAGCAATTTTGAAATTGAATATTTATGAACGATGAGTTTGCAACTCTACTTACACAGCAATTTCCTGTCTGAATATCAACTTGCAGCTCCAAAAGAACAGATCTCCAATCTTGGTTAAGCAAATAGGCTGGAAAAATTCTGGGCAGAAGCGCCAAAATGATGAGCACCAATCAATCTGTTGAGTTCAACGGATACCATGCCAATTGGCAAATGGCTCAGAGGTTTTGGGTGCTGGCTTAGCCACTTCTGGTATCCCAAATACTTGACAGAACATTAATCTTTCATCTGCCGCTGCAGATGCCACCATGCATTCATTCGGACTCTGCAGCAATGAGAATCATCAGCAATGAGAATCATCAAAACGATCAACTCAAAAAGCAAACTTCGAAAGTAGTTGCACCGACGGATGACTGGTAAGCATACAAGTAGTACCTGTGCCAGGAATAAAACTCTAGGTGTCTGCCATCCTCGCATAAAAGGATATTTCCAGAGAATGAGCCGGTTCTCAGTAGGCCCGTGAGAGCTTAGCAGTTCCCTCTCCCTCTAGTTCCTCAACAGTGCACAAACCTGAAAACCAGTGTCCATTCAATTCAGACGCGCCCGTACACGTGTTCCAAAATTTGATGCACCAGTCACTCCCTCCCGAGGCCAGTAAGTTGCCATGAAATGGGCACCATGTGAGGGCTTTTGCAGCAGCTGTGTGGGCTTCAATCTTGTGAAGCCACTGAGTGCTTGAAGAGTCTCTGGACCTATCCCACAAGTAGAGGAGATTGTCGTTTCCTCCGCTAGCCAGCTGTTTTCCGGAGGGCGAACATTTCAGCCGGCAGACTTCTTGGCGATGCCCCTTGTAGGTTCCAACAATGTGGGATCTAAGTCTCACATCATTGTTGATGACCTTACAATCCATGCCTCCTGTAGTGAGTATGTGATTGTTCCAGGTTAAAGAACCAATTCGGAGTCAATGGCCTCCTATTAAAGTTCTCAGCTGCATGAGAGGAAGCAAAAACAAAAAGCGAAAAACTCAGCTTGAATAAGAACCTGTCAGCCACAGACGAAACACTAATGCTATCAAAACAACAAGCAACCAGCTTACCTGTCTCAAGGATGGAAGACTTAATGAGGATGTTCACTGCCGTGGAGCAAGAGCGAGAAGAAATTGCTAAACTCTCACGGGTTTTCTAAGAACCAGCTCATTCTTTGGAAATATCCATCTAAAGATGGCGGAGCTCACTAGTCATCCATCTAGAGTTTTATACCTGGTACAGGTACTACTTGTATGCTATCATAGTCATTTGCAATTCGGCTCAAGTAGTTTTTAAAGTGTGCTCGTTGAGCTGATTGTTTTGCTGCTTGTCGTTGCCGAGAACTTGTTTCGCAGAGTTCGGACAGATGCGCGGTGGCATTTGCAGCAGGAGATGAAAGATTAGGCAAACATTACTCATTCTCCTGAACGAACCGAACACGGAAAGATGAGAAAAATGTTTTCATCCAAACAAATGGAGCCATATGAACATATAATATTTTCTTAAGGTTTTCCTGAATTAAATAAAATATACCATTTTTCCCATTTTAATTAAGTACATGCGGTTGAATTAGATAAAACATGTCTTTTGATAAATAAATAAATAAGGTGTAATATTCAAGAACATATTTTATTCTTTGTCGATGAGTTTTGCTAAATTACATAAATCATATCATTTCTTTCATTTTTTTAGTCACATAAATTCAATTGAGTTAAAAAAATTGTGTCACTTAAAAATAAATTTAAGATATTTTAAGTTTATCTTTCTTGAAAATATAACCCTAACAAGAGATGGAGCTGAGGGGTTACAAATTAATAATTGATACTATCAACTCCGATTGTCATTCGACCAATAAAAACTCCGGGTTTGATTAAAAAAAAAAAAGATACCTTAATTTTAGGACGGGCTATTGAGTTTGGGTTGCCTACTGCTAGATTTGGTGCTCGCGCCCAGTATTAACGAAAAAAAAAGGAGGCAAAGCGGAAATTATTAATAAACTAAATAGAATTTTTTTTTCAAAAAACTAGGTAGAAAATTGAAAAGGTGAACTTGTTGAATGTTGATATTAACCTTTTGTAGCGCACGTATATGTGGGCTGAACCCAATTACATAAGACCGCATAAAAAAAAATGAGACGAAGGCCTATGTTGTAGAAATGAGTCTTGTTGCGACCTACCCTCGTGGTGCATTACTTAGAAATTTGAGCCTAAACTTAACTCGAACTCTCTTAAGTCCATACCAATTCGCAACTTAAGATTTAAGTTTTATCATGCAAACCATTTTCATTTTGGAGTCGTCATAACTAGCTTACGGTGAATCAATTAGAACCCAAATAAAGTATCGAGAAAAATACTTTACTACCGTATTACTAAGAACTAGAGATTATGGGTATGGATACTTGGTTACACTAGCATCCTCTAATACATTTTCAATACCGTTCTTTTATGAAATAATATTTAGTAGACAGGTTGGACTCCATTTTATTACTCTTTAATATGTAAGGTGATTTTACGAGTGTGCAAACCACAAATTTAACACTTAATAAGGCGATAAATAAATTATAGGACTTACCTCATAGTAATAAAAGCATTTGCAATGTTAAATCAAAATTTACATCAATATTCATAGATATGATTTCTAATTAACATACAATCACTCACATTTATTTTGGATTTTCATTTATTTAAATGAAACCTAAAAAGTACATGCAAGGTAATGCAATGACATACAAAAATGCTTAACTAAAATGACATGCAACATGCAACTTAACAACGAACTATATGTCACGCAACATTAATTAAATAACCTAATCTGATGACGGGAAAATATTAGATGCAACTATCGTAACATGTCATGCATTTTAATTTAAATGTCCCTAAACGTGCAATTTACTATATAATGTACAATATGCAAACTAATTCTACATGACGCATGCATAATTTTTTTTTTTTTTTTTAATTAAAATTCAGAATAAAAAATACCTAATATTTAAATATACCATCTATTCTAAGAAAGGAAATCTAATTCATCCTAAAGCAATATTTTTTGGATTTTTCTTTAAAATTTCGGAAAAAGAAATTGCCAGATTTAAAATGCTATCTAATCTAAAATAAGCAGTATTCTAGCAAGAATCAAATCCAATTTTAATATTTTTTAGGTTTTCTTTTTAAGGAAAACAATCAAACATTGGATAAATATTTTGTTAGATAATGCAATTCACAAACGTATATTATCTATATGTAAATTTGGTAATGAAATAAGCCAATGATTATCTCCAAATGGTTATGGATATTTATGGAAAGTTGTCCGTTCAAATTTAGAATATGGGTAAATTGGCGATTGTATCAGGTGGTTATAGATAGGATGGAAGATATTCCATGCCGCTGGATATTGAATCTTTGTAGTTAGAGATTAGATGGCTGTGTGTGTGTGTTTTTTTTTTTTTTTTTGGGTCAGAAAATATAGTTGAGCTTCATTACTTAACGCAAAAAACTTGGGCCTCAGAAATAATAAGGTCCCATAAAGTACTAGGAGGATTAGTAAGCCAATCTTTAGGAAGATAATTACCTCTATGGGCTTTAGCTACCCAATCCGCTACTTTATTTGCTTCTCTTGGGCGATGGGTTATAATCAAGCTTTCAAATTGGTTTGGCCATGTGTTGTTAAGTTATGAAAGTTTCCTAACTACATCGGGACAAGGAAGGTTCGGGCTTTAGTTATCACTCGCTCAAGATGCTCAAATAACAGCATATCTCACGACTCCAGCGGATCTGGGCAAACCTAAATACTGGTTGAAGTCGAATAAAGTTGCGTGTCGAGTACAATATCAAATGAATTTCACTTTCCGCTTGTACTTGGTTTTGCGATTTCGAAGATTATGTTAAAGGTTGGGCTGCATTGAAACTGTAAGTGCTCCACTCATTCTACGTGTCTGGAGTGAGTTTTTGCCAATGAATCCAATTATATGCTCAAGAATTGTTGGGAGCATCGAGTTATCGCAACCCAAATCTAATGTAGCAAAAAAAAAGAAGAACTGCAATCTATGTTTGTCGGACTGGTAATTATGGTTTTGTTTCGTTTGGTCTCTTTTTGGAGTAGGAAACGAATGGAAAAGTTCTATCAATCGCTACTGAACCAAGCTCATTATAATTTGGTAAGGTTCAATTGCTACTGAACCAAGCTCATTATTATTATTCTCAGTTACATCGAAATAATTGAGTAGTAAGCAATTAATGCGTAAAAGAATAAATTTGGCATTGCGTGACTCTTCACATTAGTCTTGGGGTTTCCAAATTTATCTGGAGTTTTAATTCAAGAAACCAAATTCAACAAAAAAGCAAGTTCAGTTGGTTAACAAATCATGAACAAGAGATTCGGAAAAAAAAAACTATGAACTAGCATTAGATCTTTTTTATTTTTCATTCCTCATTCACATTGACCAATCAATACCCAAAATTTAAATCAATCACTTGAATGCTATCATTTTCACAAAATTTTAACCACAAGCATCGAATATTTGGATGCTATGTCAGATTTTTCAACAAAAAAATAGCTAACATCACTCAAGTCAATGCTTTTAAAAAAAGTTATAACATTTAAGCAATCAATTGAAAAAATTTATAGCACAAAACACATATACTTTGTGCCATAATTTCTAGAGCTTGTTATCGTTGCCCTTGCTTTTGTTGTGTATGGATGTCCAATATGGTTGAGCATTGTTCCAAGACAGAACTAAGAAACTAAGAATTGGACACACGGGAACATGTCTGGTTTTAGGTTCTAAGATATGTAAGGTAGGTTATAGGTTCTAAGATTGAAGAATTTATTTCAACAAATAGATTACAAGTTTTAGGTTGGTATAATTTGGAATCTAGAACCTTTAACTAAAAACCTGAAAGAAGTTTTATGTTTTCCTTAGTTTATGTTTTCGTGTGATCCTACGATATTTCATAGCATTCATTAATGAATGTATAATCCGAAACCATTAGTCTACCATTTTATGAAGGCTTACTTTATTAATGTTTCATATTTTTCATGTGTCTAAATATAAATATGATCAGTAAATTATAACAACAAATTGTGATAATTAAAGATGATAATTTACTATAATCATTCAATTAATAATTTAGATAGAACTTGGGTAGATCTTGGAGCCGACCTTGGGGCAAGTTTCAGGTTTTAAGCGGAACCTCTACAAAACTTGGAAACACTAAAATCGAGAATTGCTCACCCATAGCGCATGCACTTAATCCAGTAATTCATTTTTGTTTAATCCTTTTTGTTCATTTGAATCAGTTCTCATTAATCCATCCAAATATATGTAGTACAAGAGAAGTAGCCCGAGCATATGCAACTTAGTTATCTGAGTCTCTAACAAAATAGAGAGCGAGTATGACAAAATGAAAATGAAAGAGACCATTCATTCAATATATAAAATAGGTAGGATAGTCTAGGAAGCCATTACAAGATCATCTAGTAAAAACCATGAACTTCCTTCAGCATGCCAAATTAACTGTAAAACAAAACAATGAGCCTGCCATGCTCAAAACCAAAACGTAAAGAAGAAAATTTACACCATGAATTCTTCTAAATTGAGCTCTTTTTCATTTTCATCAGCCATGGCCAATTATACCCTCTTCTCCTGTTCACGTACTGTTTAGACTGCCGCTTCATCACGGCGCTAATGCCGCTCCCGTATGCTCTCGGCACTAGCTTTGCTTTTGTCGAATCGAACCTAACCAGATATTTCCCAAGATAGAATAAAAAGGACGATCTGCGAAGCTCAAAAGTCGTCTCCAACAGTCAAGCAAGAGAACGAGTTGAGGTCTTGGGTCCATTGGAGACGGCAATTTGACGCGTATTAGGCACTGAGTGACTTTGTTTAATTCGAAGTCAAATCAGTCCCTATCAAAATTTAAACTTTCTTTTTTTGGTCGGATTTCAAAATTAAACTTGACTCAAAAAAAAAAAAAAAAAATACACTATTTTAAAATTTTTCTCAAGACTTTTAATACCCTTTAGAGGGATGTGCCTGGCCAGGGTTTAAGGGGAAAAGGGAGATCATAAAGGGAGGTGGGGGGATTTGAGGGTTTAGGGGATGTGATTTTATGGTCATATCTCACCCATACTTGGGTAAGGCACCAATGGCACATGGTCCGTATGATATTCCCATAAATCACGTCCATTCCCAACTTCGGTCCCTTCAAAGACGAAACTCCTTATATCTTCACAACATTCAAATGTTAACAGGTATATTCGTAGACTAGTTTTTTCATAACGTTTTAAAATTTGAGTTACATTTTAGATTTTGGCAAAGAAAGCCGAAAAAGTTGACTCTTAATGAATGTAATCATGTTACTTGTCAATGCCTTATATATTTTAATGTCGAGACATATGAAATAAAATGAAAGTCAAATTATAAATGCCAAGAGTAAAATAAAATCTAAAGGTGGAAAGAAGTAATTCCATAAACACGAATTGCGACCTCTAAATTGGCTAACGAAATTGAAGTAATTCGGGACTTTTTTTCCGGTAAAAATAGGGAAAGAAATCACTTGTGGGAACTGAACGTCACGCGAGGTCGGTGCGAGTGGGGAATGCAGCAACGTGAAAATGAGCACTATAGTTAAATAATCAGCATCAAAATACCTAACCACCCTTTCTTTCTATAAATAAAAAAGAACACCGTTTTTTTGGGGCTGGGCTTAAAATAGCAAGAGGGAAATTATTAATTAAAGCAGTAATTAAATGATCTGAGAGAGAGAGAGAGAGAGAGAGAGAGAGAGAGAAGAGAGAGAGGGAGAGAAATTAATAAAACGCAGGAAATTAATAAGATCTGCCTCATACGTTTCGGACAGTCTAAGGAAGGATCGGAACATCCCTGCACACAATTCCATCATAACCAACCTCTGTTCTCTACTCGATGGAGAGTCCATTGGTGGGCCGTGCTCTAGGCACCGGTAACCCGAAATTTTTAAAATATTATTAATAATAAATTACTAGATTAAATCCCAGTTAAGAAGGGGCTTTGAAAATAGGGCATTAAAAGTGTGTCTATTTCAATTTTCGCAAAGGGCCACAAAGGAATATTGGAGCTTTTGACAAGTATTTTAAAATAACTTCTAGCCAAATGCATGCCAAAAGCTTAATGTTACTCCCACTCAACATTTGTAGAATGCTAAAATTAGAATTAAAACATTTTTTCTTTCAAAACTGCTCTCATTGATTATTTAGTTTTTCGATTTTGCTCATTTCCTATAATTGTTCATTTTCTTCATGCAAGGGTAGTTAGTTAGTGAAAGGACGACGAGGGTCGCACAACCAAACGACCTCTACTAGAGGTCCCACATCCTTTAGTGGCCCTCGCTTGGGTGACACGACCTTCATCGAGGACCGCTTAAGGTTACTTAAGGTCAAGCAACGTCCACTGATGACCACTAGAACTAACGGTGACTGGCGCCAAATCTGACTCATTGGCAGCCGTAGCCCTTCATTGGCTCTAGTGAATGTATAAGTTCTTTTTTAATATATATACAGTAAAAATTCATTGCAAGAGTTTTTTTGCCAAACACTATTTAAACCCAAAGTCTTTTTGCAAAGAGTTTTTACCAAATGCAATTTGCATTTCCCTATTTTGACTTTCAACATTTGTATTACACCTAAAATCTATTTGCAAAGTTGAACTAAATCCACCCTAAATCCAAGGAGGAAGGGCAGGGCGTGGGAGCGTTGTTAAAGCATACAAGATAACGAAATCTTGAGCATCCAATGTCCACCAGACCAATAATTGTAGAAAAGATTGTATATGACATGCTAGCTGAAAGAAGGGGGGGGCGCTCTCCGACCACTTTTTTAACATATGCAACTCCTTTTCCCTCACACCCAAATTGGCACATGCTGCTCAATGCAGTGAGCACAAGATATTCTCCAATAAAAGGCGAAATAATAATTTGACCTGTGCTCACCGCATGACTGCGTGAAAACAACAAAGTTACATGCCATTGCGTCCCCTCCCTAATGAGGATTTGGGTGATGGGTGCTCTCAAGAACCCTAATTTGGCAACCGAATCGAAGAGATTACAGAGTTTTCTCAATATTTATTACCCTTTTACTGTGATGTGCACAGTCAGGGCTTTGCACCCCATCAAACAGCAAAGCTTATCTGCCAAATGGGTGTCGGTGCAATAAGGATTTGGTGATGGGTGTTCTCAAGAACCCTAATTTAACACCCATGCCCCCTCTCCCTCTCTCTCTCTCTCTCTTTCTCTCTCTCTCTTAATATTCAAAAGTCCAAAACCCTTTCCCCTTGTTGTTTTCTTTATCATTAGCGTCCTTCCCTTGTAACGGGAATATTATTATTTTAAGCCAGAGCCAATCGCCCTCGTCCCCAAGACCAAGACCGAGAGGTTCCTTTTTTGAGAGGGAGAAATTGGTGGAAGAACAGTGCGTGATAGACTAATGGCGACGACTCCCGTCTCAGCAGCACCCACTCCACCCCACTTTTTGACTTCTGAATTGAGAGAGGGGGACGGGGGTCAAGGGGGTCGTTCCTTAGTGGACAGTTTTCCCATGACGTCTTACGAAATTGACATGAATCAGATTTAGGTCCACTTAGATGCATTTATGAATTTCTGAGTACAAGACTGACGCATGAAAACAAATGTTACACAAAACGTGTGGCGAAAAACCGAAACTTCAAGGACCACGTCGAATTAGTTATCTTCGGATCATGGGTTGGTTTCCTTTAGTCCGGATTTTATACAAATATTATCGTGGCCGTGCCGTGGAATTGAGCGGCCTGTTCTTGAGCACTTCCACGAAGAAAAGTAAAATAGGAAAAAAGGAAAGAGAAACGCACCTTCCCCGTTCCACCTGTGGAGTCCAAATGGAATCTCTTCTCATTAAAATCGAACACGTGGTGGTCTGCTGCTGGCTTTGAAGGGGACCGGCATGGCCTCTTTTCTGCAATCGACCTTCTAGATGGGATTGACCCTTCGTACACGACGTGTGCGATTAAGGTGGAATAGCAGAAATCTTAGATCGTCCTTTCCCTCGTAACCCTAAAACTACCCTCTCTCATCATCCCATTCCCAAAACCAATCTCTAACTTTGACTCGCGCAGAGGCGCACGGATCGCGCAGAAATGAAGTTGTTCTGGACATCCCTGGCCTCCCTCCTGGGCGTCCTGGTCTTCTGCCAGACCCTCCTCCGGGTGGTGTTCCCGCCGGAGCTCCGAGTCGCCTCCCTCCACTTCCTGAACCAGGCCCTCAACTGCTTCTCCTCCTACCTGGACTACATCATAAATAAGACCAACGAGATCCGCAACAAGAACCGAGGACGCCTCCTTTATATTCATTCGCGCGGCCACCCGTGGGAATCCGAGCCGTTCAAGCACCCGAGCACCTTCGACACGTTGGCCATGGACCCGGAGAGGAAGAGGGACATCATGGAGGACCTCCGCTACTTCGCGGCCGGGCAGGCCTTGTACCAGCGGGCGGGCCGGGCCTGGAATCGGGTGTACCTGCTCTATGGCCAGCCTGGGACGGGGAAATCGAGCATGATCGCCGCCATGGCCAATTTCCTCGGCTACGACATCTACCAACTCGAGCTGCCCCATGTGCAAACCAACTCCGAGCTCCGGAAGCTCCTCATGAACACCAGCTCCAAGTCCATCGTCGTCGTCATCACCGGCACCGACTGCTCGGTCAGTCTGTCCAACAGGTCGGAGGCGCCCTATGCCACAGCACCTCGAAGCTACTACGACCCCGGAGCGCCTGAGGCAACCCGCGGCAGCGACGAGGGGAATAACAACATGGTCACCCCCTCAGGGCTGTTCAACTTCACCCATGGCCTGTGGTCATGCCGCGGGAGCGAGAGGATCTTCGTGTTAACCACCAACCACATCGAGAAGCTCGATCCAGCATTCCTCGAGAGACGCCGGATAAACATGCGCATCCACATGAGCTACTGCTCGTACCCGGCGCTCAAGATCCTGCTCCGGAACTATCTGGGTAGCGAGGCCGAGGACCTGAGCGAGGTGGTGTCGAGCGAACTCCGAGAGGCGGTCGAGAAGGCCAAGATGACGCCGGCGGACATAAGCGAAGTCCTGAGGAACAAGGAGAGAGCCGCGAGCAAGTTGCTGGAGGTGTTGAAGGAGAGAGCGGAGAGGAACTACAAGTGCGAGCTGAACACGGTGGAGGAGGAGGAGAAAGAGGAGCAAGAAAAGAGGGCTCTGGAGAGCCCGAAAGAAGGGAGCGACTGCGGTGACGCTTCCTGCAAGGTGGAAGAGGATGATGAAGAGAAGAAAGCAATATGAGAGGGAAAAATCAGTTCGTCCCTTTTTCCATTTTCTTTTCACTTTTATCTTCTCTCTTTTTTCCCCCTTTATTTTCTCTTCTTTTTGGGATAGAAATGAAAAATGGGAAAGCAATTTGATCTGTTGGGAACAGATGGTTGATTTTTGCTCCTGTGCAAGAATTTACCATTTTCCAAAGCAACATATCAAATGAATTTCACTTTCTGCTTGTGCTCTGTTTTGTGATTTGGAAGATTATGTTATAGGTTTGGGCTGTATTGAAACGGTAAGTGCTCCTATGCGTCTAGAGCGAGTTTTCGCCAATTAATCCGATTACGGTTCCATTCTATGCTCAAGAATCGTTGGGAGCATCAATCTATCGTAACCCAAATCTAAAGCAGCAACAAAAAAAGAAAAAAAGGAACTATAATCTCTATTCGTTAGACAAGTAATCATGGTTTTGTTTAGTGTAGTCTCTCTCTCTCTCTTTTTTTTTTTTTTTCAATTACTATTGAACCAAGCCCAGTATAATTTGGTACGATTGGATGTGATTATTATTATTCTCAGATGTATGAAAATAACTGAGTAGTAAGCAATTCATTAATAAAAAGAACAATTTTGACATTCTATGATTTTTCTCATTAGTTTTGGGGTTTCCCAATTTATTCGGCTTTCTAATTAAAGAAACCAAATTCAACAAAGTAGCAAGTTCGGTTGGCTAAGAAAAAACTATTCACTAGCGATTAGGTTTTTTATTTGTAATTCCCCATTCAAATTGACCAATCAATACCCATAATTCAAATTGATGATTTGAATACTATAATTTTACAATATTTTAACTACAAGCATCAATTATTTTGATGCCATGTCCGATTTTTTGGTAAAAAAGTAGCAGATATCACTCAAGTGAACTTTTTTAAAGTTATAACACATAAATAATCGATTGAAAAAATAATGTTACAAAATGCGTATACTTTGTACCATAAATTTCTAGAGCTCAATATCATTGCCCTTGCTTTTGTCATAGACGGATGTCCAATAACAAAGGGCGTGTACTTCCACTAATTCTTTTTTTGTCCTTTTTTTTTTCATTTGAATCATTTCTCATTATTCCATCCAAATATATAGCACAAAAGAAGTAGCTCGAACAAACCCAACCTTTATAGCTTTCTCTAGCTATCCGAGTCTCTAGCAGAATAGAAACAAAGTATCACAAAATGAAATTGAAGGAGACCATTCGATATAGAAAATAGGTAAGACAGTCCTGGAAGTCACGCCCCTAATGCTGCTCCCGTATAGTGTCGGCTCCAGCTTCCCTTTTGTCGAAGCGAACCCAACCAGAACTCCTAACTTCATCATCTTAACATCATCATCCACAGCTGCCTCCCCTCCTCCAGCGCCACCATCCTCCTCCTTCTTTCTCTGCCGTTCCATCACGATTCCATCAACAATGTCCATCGCGTCTGGGAGCGCGTGGCAGGATCATTGGCAACAAATTTATGGACAATCCCATCAATCTAAACGAAACTCCAAGTAGAAACTATGACTACTTTATTTTCCTTCATAGATTTCACAGTTGCAAGATTTCATCCCAATTGCCCATCTTAGCATATATATGTTGCCTGAAGGATATAGCGTCCACTATGTTGAGGTTCTAGTTTTGGATCAAATGACTGCCTACTTTCTCTCCTAACTTAACATAGCCATGCATCCTACACCCCATTCACCAAAGATGCCTAAAATGCACCATCTGGTAAAATTTTAGAGATGAAGGGATGAAGACTAAAGAAGGCCAGACATCGTAGAACAATTAGTTAATTCTTATCTTCAAGTAACTTTTACCAGGAGTCAACTTAGTAAATAAGTTATATTTGGTGAAACACATGCAGAAGAGAAGTCATGATGAAGCCAAATGAAGAAAGCTAAGGATGGCTAATCATTAGTTGTGTGAGGAGATAAGCTAGCAATACTCATAAAGCTTGTCACCAATCTCTATACGGAAGAAAGAATGGCCAAAAGAACCTATTCTCCGATCAAGTCTAAAATGGTTACACGACCAGAACCTAGCCACAGCGTTGGTCAGGGCTTGAATAGAAAATAGCAATGGACAATAGTATAATATGAAGGAAGCGCACATCAGAAGGTCAATCGTGTTGGTCAGGGTTTGAATAGAAAATAGCAATGGATAATAGTATAATATGAAGGAAGCGCACATCAAAAGGTCAATCATGCATGGAAGATTTATGAATGAAAAGGAAAGGTCTTTTGATGTAAGATATGATTTGATCAAAAGGGAAACGGTCGTTTGATGAAAAGGTCATTAACATGGTCCTTATTGTAGTTTGTATCAATGTGACTTGGTTTGGCTCAACATTCAAACAACATCTTACTCATCCTAAGGACTATCAAAAACTTGTGACATCACTTTTTTCTTCCAAAACTGCCCTCATTAATTGTTTAGTTTTCCAAATTTTGCCCCTTTCTTATAACTATTCATCTTCTTCATCCAAGAGCGACTAGTCTAGTGAAAGGACGATAAGGGTCGCACAACCCAAACGACCTCCGCTAGAGGTCCCACATCCTTGAGCAGCCCTCGCCTAGGTCACATGACGCTCACCGAGGACCACCAGAGGTTACTTAACGTCAAGCAATCTCAATCGACAACCACTGGAACTGACAACCACTGGCGCCAAATTTGACTCATTGACGGCCGTAGCCCTTCATCAACTCTAGTGAATATATAAATTCTTTTTTACTAAAAACATATAAATATAATATAGTCAAAGTTCATTGCAGAGTTTTTTTGCCAAACACTATTTAAACCCAAAGTCCTTTTGCAAAGAATTTTTACTAAATGCAATTTACATTTCCCTAAAGAATTGACTTTCAACATTTGTATTACACACCACCCCATGTGGTGGCCGCATTGGCTTGGGCTTCCATTCCCCTCACGAAGGGGATGAGTTCAAATCCCAGCGTGGTCACTAGTGGTATTAAGCGTGACGCCGTAGTGGTTGGTCGTGCGCTAGCGTCACCAAGGGGTTTACGGCGCGGCTGTCGGCTGCAAGCCGGTTCCTCCTGTCTCCAAAAAAAAAAAAAAAATTTGTATTACACCTTGAACCCATTTATAAAGTTGAAATAAATCCACTGTAAATCCAAGGAGGAAACGCCATTATCAATGGAGATGGATTAATTGTTGGGGGGCCGCTTGAGATCTGGTTCCTCTAGGGGCAGAGAAAAGCTGAGAAAGGGCAGGGCGCGGGAGTGTTGTTAAAGCATACAAGAGAACGAAATCTCGATCATTCAATGACGACCAGTAAAATGGTTGTAGAAAAGGTTGTATATGACATGCTAGCTGAAAAGGCGGGAGGGGGGACGCCGCTCTCCGACCCCTTTTTAAACATATGCAACTCCTTTTCCCTGGCACTCAAATTGACATATGCTGCTCATTGCAGTGGGCACAAGATATTCTCTAATAAAAAGCGAAAGAATAATTTGACCTGTGCTCACCGCATGACTGCGTGAAAACAACAAAGTTACATGCCATTGCATCCCCTCCCTAATGAGGATTAGGGTGATGGGTGCTCTCAAGAACCCTAATTTGGCAACCGAATTGAAGAAGTTACACAGTTTTCTCAATATTTATTACTCTTTTACTGTGATGTGCACAGCCAAGGCGCACCCTATCAAACAGCAAAGCTTACCTGCCAAATGGGTGTCCCTGCAATAAGGATTTGGTGATGGGTGTTCTCAAGAACCCTAATTTAACACCCATCCTCTCTCTCTCTCTCTCTCTCTCTCTCTTAATATTCAAAAGTCCAAAACCCTTTTCCCTTGTTGTTTTCTTCATCATCAGCGTCCTTCCTTTGTAACGGGAATATTATTTTAAGCCAGAGCCAATCGCCCTCATCCCCAAGACCAAGACCGAGAGGTTCCTTTTTTGAGAGGGAGAAATTGGTGGAAGAACAGTGCATGATAGACCAATGGCGACGACTCCCATCTCAGCAGCACCCACTCCACCCCACTTTTGACTTCTGAATTGAGAGAGGGGGACGGGGGTCAAGGGGGTCGTTCCATAGTGGACAGTTTTCCCATGACGTCTTACGAAATTGACATGAATGGGATTTAGGTTTACTTTGATGCATTTATGAATTTCTGAGTACAAGATCGACGCGTGAAAACAAATGTTACACAAAACGTGTGGCGAAAAATTGAAACTTCAAGGACCACGTCGAATTAGTTATGTTCGGATCATGGGTTGCTTTCCTTTAGTCCGGATTTTATACAATTATTGTGGCCGCGCCGTGTAATTGCGCGGCCCTGTTCTTGGGCACTTCCACGAAGAAAAGTAAAAATGGGACAAAGGAAAGAGAAACGCACCTTCCCCCTTCCGTGGAGTCCAAATGGAATCTCTTCTCATTAAAATCGAACACGTGGTGGTCTGCTGCTGGCTTTGAAGGGGACCGGCATGGCCTCTTTTCTGCAATCGCCCTTCTCTCAATCCCCCGACGTCTTCCCAGTACAACAGTTAATAAATTTCCGTGCCCGCGTGCTTCTAGATGGGATCGACCCTTCGTACACGATCGTGCCAACAAGGCGGAGTAGCAGAGATGTTAAGATCGTCCTTTTCCTCGTGCCCCCCAAAACCAACCTCTCATCATCCCATCCCCAAGACCCAAAACCAGTCTCTAACATTGATTCGCGCAGAGGCGCACAGATCGCACAGAAATGAAGGAGTTCTGGACATCCCTGGCCTCCCTCCTGGGCGTCCTGGCCTTCTGCCAGACCCTACTCCAGGTGATGTTCCCGCCGGAGCTCCGGGTTGCCTCCCTCCACTTCCTGAACTACATCATAAATAAGGCCAACGAGATCCGCCACAAGAACCGAGAACGCCTCCTTTATATTCACTCGCGCCGCGGGTTGCTCTATTCCCGGGGCCACCCGTGGGAATCCGAGCCGTTCAAGCACCCGAGCACCTTCGACACGTTGGCCATGGACCCGGAGAGGAAGAGGGACATCGTGGAGGACCTCCGCTACTTCGCGGCCGGGCAGGCCTTCTACCAGCGGGCGGGCCGGGCCTGGAATCGGGTGTACCTGCTCTATGGCTCGCCCGGGACGGGGAAATCGAGCATGATCGCCGCCATGGCCAATTTCCTCGGCTACGACATCTACCAACTCGAGCTGCCCCATGTGCACACCAACTCCGAGCTCCGGAAGCTCCTCATGAATACCAGCTCCAAGTCCATCGTCGTCGTCATCACCGGCACCGACTGCTCGGTCAATCTGTCCAACAGGTCGGAGGCGCCCTATGCCACACCACCTCGTAGCTACTACGACCCCGGCGCGCCTGAGGCAACCCGCGGCAGCGAGGACGGGAATAACAGCATGGTCACCCCCTCCGGGCTGTTCAACTTCACCCATGGTCTATGGTCATGCTGCGGGAGCGAGAGGATCTTCGTGTTAACCACCAACCACATCGAGAAGCTCGACCCCGCATTCCTCGAGAGAAGCCGCATAAACATGCGCATCCACATGAGCTACTGCTCGTACCCGGCGCTCAAGATCCTGCTCCATAACTACCTGGGTAGCGCGGCCGAGGACCTGAGCGAGGTGGTGTCGAGCGAACTCCGAGAGGCGGTCGAGAAGGCCAAGATGACGCCGGCGGACATAAGCGAAGTCCTGATCGAGAACCGGAGGAACAAGGAGAGAGCCGTGAGCGAGTTGCTCGAGGTGTTGAGGGCGAGAGCGGAGAACGAGAAGTACGAGCTGAACACGATGGAGGAGGAGGAGGAGAAAGAGGAGCAAGAGGAAAGAGAGAAGAGGACTCTGGAGAGCCCGAAAGAAGGGAGCGACTGCGGTGACGATTCCTGCAAGGTGGAAGAGGATGATGAAGAGAAGAAAGCAATATGAGAGGGAAAATCAGTTCGTCCCTTTTTCATTTTCTTTTCACTTTTATCTTCTCTCTTTTCCCCCCTTTATTTTCTCTTCTTTATGGGTTAGAAATGAAAAATGGAAAAGCAAATTTGATCTGTTGGGAACAGATGGTTGATTTTTGCTCCTGTGCAAGAATTTACCATTTTCCAAAGCAACATATCAAATGAATTTCACTTTCTGCTTGTGCTTGGTTTTGCGATTTGGAGGATTATGTTATAGGTTTGGGCTGTATTGAAACTGTAAGTGCTCCCCTCATTCTATGCGTCTAGAGCGAGTTTTCGCCAATTAATCCGATTACGGTTCCATTCTATGCTCAAGAATCGTTGGGAGCATCAATCTATCGTAACCCAAATCTAATGCAGCAACAAAAAAAGAAAAAAAAGAACTATAATCTCTATTCGTCAGACAAGTAATCATGGTTTTGTTTAGTGTAGTCTCCCTTTTTTCCTTTTTTTTTTTTCAATTACTACCTAACCAAGCTCAGTATAATTTGGTACGATTCGATGTGATTATTATTATTCTCAGTTGTATGAAAATAACTGAGTAGTAAGTAAGCAATTCATTAATAAAAAGCACAAGTTTGACATTCTATGATTTTTCTCATTAGTTTTGGGGTTTCCCAATTTATTCGGCTTTCTAATTAAATAAACCAAATTCAACAAAGTAGCAAGTTCGGTTGGCTAAGAAAAAATTCCCCATTCAAATTGACCAATCAATACCCATAATTCAAATTGATGATTTGAATACTACAATTTTACAATATTTTAACTACAATGATCAATTATTTTGATGCCATGTCCAATTTTTTGGAAAAAAAAAATAGCATATATCACTCAAGTGAACTTTTTTTTAAGTTATGATACTTAAATGATCGATTGAAAAAATAATGTCATAAAATGCGTTTGTGCCATAATTTCTAGAGCTCGATATTGTTGCCCTTGCTTCTGTCGTAGACAGATGTTCAATAACAAAGGGTGTGTACTTCCACTAATTCTTTTTTTGTCCTTTTTTTTTTCATTTGAATCATTTCTCATTATTCCATCCAAATATATAGCACAAAAGAAGTAGCTCGAACAAACCCAACTTTTACAGCTTTCTCTAACTATCCGAGTCTCTAGCAGGATAGAAACCAAGTATCACAAAATGAAATTCAAGGAGACCATTCTATATAGAAAATAGGTAAGACAGTCCTGGAAGTCACACCCCTTATGCTGCTCCCGTATAGTGTCGGCTCCAGCTTCCCTTTTGTCGAAGCGAACCCAACCAGAACTCCTAACATCATCATCCACAGCTGCCTCCCCTCCTCCAGCGCCACCATCCTCCTCCTTCTTGCTCTGCCGTTCCTTCACGATTCCATAAACAATGTCCATCGCGTCTGGGAGCGCGTGGCAGGATCATTGGCAACAAATTTATGGACAATCCCATCAATCTAAATGAAACTCCAAGTAGAAACTATGACTACTTTATTTTCCTTCATAGTTTTCACAGTTGCAAGATATCATCCCAATTGCCCATCTTAGTATATATAAGTTGCCTGAAGGATATGGCGTCCACTATGTTGAGGTCCTAGTTTTGGATCAAACGCCTGCCTACTTTCTCTCCTAACTTAACATAGCCATGCGTCGTACACCCCATTCACCAAAGATGCCTAAAATGCACCATCTGGTTAAATTTTAGAGATGAAGGGATGAAAACTAAAGAAGGGCAGACATCCTAAAACAATTAGTTAATTCTTAGCTTCAAGTAACTTTTACCAGGAGTCAACTTAGTAAATAAGTTATATTTGGTGAAACACATGCAGAAGAGAAGTCATGATGAGGCCAAATGAAGAAAGCTAAGGATGGCTAATCATTAGCTGTGTGAGGAGATAAGCTAGCAATACTCATAAAGCTTATCACCAATCTTTATGCGGAAGAAAGAATGGCCAAAAGAACCGATTCTCCGATCAAGTCTAAAATGGTTACACGACCAGAACCTAGCCACAACGGTGGTCAGGGCTTAAAAAGAAAATAGCAAAGGATAATAGTATGATATGAAGGAAGCGCATATCAGAAGGTCAATCGTGTTGGTCAGGACTTGAATAGAAAATAGCAAAGGATAATAGTATAATATGAAGGAAGTGCATATCAGAAGGTCAATCATGCATGGACGATTTATTGAATGAAAAGGAAAGGTCTTTTGATGTTAAATATAATTTGATCAAAAGCGAAACGGCCGTTTGCAGAAAAGGTCACTAACGTGGTCCTTATTGTAGTTTGTATCATTGTGACTTGGTTTGGTTCAACGTTGTTTCAAACAACGTCTTACCCATCCTAAGGACTATCGAAAACTTGTGACATTACTCCAATATATCTATTGTTATTATAAAATATAGGGAAAATTCCAAATAAAAGCCTAAAAGGGCCATGGTTGTTTCAAATAAGGGTCTAAAGTAATCACTGTTTTTTCGAATAAGGGTCTAACCTTACCGGTCGTTAGCTGGCTAAATATTCTAATTAGTTAGAGGCGTTATCGTCCAATTACAATTTTAGCCTTAAATTATTTTGATTATTTTCTTTTCTTTCCTTTTTTTTCACTTTTTTTTTTTAGCAAGGGCTAGTGGTCACCGACGAGGGTTGAGGGCTCTACGAGCCTCGGCCGACCATTGGTAAGGGCTGGCCGGCCCTCGTTGGCCCTAGGCGAAGCCAACCCTCACTAGATGGCCTCCCCCAAGGTGAGGGTCGCCAAGCCCTCGTCAATCCCAAAGCAAAACTAGAAAAAGGGGGAAAAAAGAAAGAAAAAAAAAAGGAAAAAATTCGAAAAGAAAGTAAATGAATAAAATACCCTTTATCAGCCAAAAAGTCAGGTCCTTATTTAAAATAAACATAGTCACCTCAAATCTTTATTTGAAATAAAATCCATTTCAGAGTCTTATTTGAGAAAATGATAATGCTCCGGGCCCTTATTTAAAATAAAATCCACTTTAAACTCTTATTTAAGAAAATAGTATTTCAAGCCCTTATTTGGAATATTTATTACAATATATTTAGAAGCACTTTCAACTTATCTATACATATATATAATAAAAAGATCGATAGAATAGCTTTCCATGATTGTATGAAATATCATATTATTGTCATTCCGCACTTTTGCATTAATGGACATCATTGATCCATATGACATCTAAGGGCCACAAGAAGGAAACAAAATTACGTTTCTGAGCTCTTTCCTTTAGCCATGTGGCTGCACTTGTGTATTACATGTGGCCTTTAACTCTTTTGATGTGAAGCCAAGCTAATTACGTGCACATTTAAGCCAAGCCAAAAAGGCCATCGAAGGGGGGAAAGGGCAAAATATCTTGATAACAAAGCAAAAAGAGCCAAGGAAGCCGAAAAAGTTGAATTACATTTTATATTTTGGCAAGGAAAGCCGAAAAAGTTGGCTCTTAACTAATGTAATCACGTTGCTTGTCAATGCCCTATATATTTTAATGTCGCGACATTTGAAATTAAATGAAAGTCCAATTATAAATGCCGAGAGTAAAATAAAATCTAAAGGTGGAAATAAGTCATTCCATAAATATGAATTATGACCAGTAAAGTGGCTAAGAAATCGAAGTAATTCGGCATGTTTTTTTCGGTAGAAATAGGGAAAGAAATCACTTGTGGAAACTGAACGTCACGCAAGGTGGGTACGAGTGGGGAATGCAGCAACCTGAAAATGAGCACGGTAGTTAAATAATCAGCATTAGAATACCTAACCACCCTTTCTTTCTATAAATAAAAAAGAACACCGTTTTTGAGCTTAAAATAGCAAGGGCTTATTAATTAATTAAAGCTAATTAAAATAGCAAGAGGGAAATTATTAATTAATTAAAGCAGTAATTAAATGATCTGAGAGATGGAGAGGGAGACCTGTAACCCAAAAAAGTTAAAATATTATTAATAATAAATTACCAGATTAAATCCCAGTTAAGAAAATAGGGCATTAAGGAGTTCAATTTTCACAAAGGGCCATCAAGAAATATTGGAGCATTTGACAAGTATTTTAAACTAGCTTCCACAAATGCATGCTAAAAACTAATGTTACTCCCACTCAACATTTGTAGAATGTTGAAATTAGGATTAAAATATTTTTTTCTTCCAAAACTGCCCTCATTAATTGTTTAGTTTTCCGATTTTGCCCATTTTTTATAACTGTTCATCTTCTTCATTCAAGAGCGACTAGTCTAGTGAAAGGACAATAAGGGTCGCACAGCCCAAGCGACCTCCACTAGAGGTCCCACATCCTTGAGCGGCCCTCATCTAGGTCTCGCAACCCTCATTGAGGACCGCCTGAGGTTACTTAACGTTAGGCAATCTTAATCGACGGCTATTGGAACTGAAAGCCACTGGCGCCAAATTTGACTCATTTGTGGCTATAGCCCTTCATCAACTCTATTGAATATATAAATTCTTTTTACTAAAAATATATATAAAAGATACAGTCAAAGTTCATTGCAAGAGTTTTTTTGCCAAACACTATTTAAACCCAAAGTCCTTTTGCAAAGAGTTTTTACTAAACGCAATTTACATTTCCCCAAAAAACTGACTTTCAACATTTGTATTACACCTAGAACCCATTTATAAAGTTGAAATAAATCCACAGTAAATCCAAGGAGGAAACGACATTATCAATGGAGATGGATTGATTGTTTTTGGGGGGGGTTCTTGAGATCTGGTCCCTCTAGGGGCAGAGAAAAGCTGAGAAAGGGCAGGGTGCAGGAGCGTTGTTAAAGCATACAAGAGAACGAAATCTCGAGCATCCAATGTCGACCAGACCAATGGTTGTAGAAAAGATTGTATATGACATGCTAGCGTGGGGGGGCCGCGCCGCTCTCCGACCCCTTTTTTAACATATGCAACTCCTTTTCCCTCGCACCCAAATTGGCATATGCTGCTCATTGCAGTGAGCACAAGATATTCTCTAATAAAAGGCGAAAGAATAATTTGACCTGTCCTCACCCCATGACTGTGTGAAAACAACAAAGTTACATGCCATTGCATCCCTCCCTAATGAGGATTTGGGTGATGGGTGCTCTCAAGAACCCTAATTTGGCAACCGAATTGAAGAAGTTACAGAGTTTTCTCAATATTTATTACCCTTTTACTGTGATGTGCACAGCCAGGGCTTTGCACCCTATCAAACAGCAAAGCTTACCTGCCAAATGGGTGTCGGTGCATCCCCTTCCTAATGAGGATTTGGTGATGGGTGTTCTCAAGAAGCCTAATTTAACACCCATCCCCCCTCTCCCCCTCTCTCTTTCTCTCTCTCTCTTAATATTCAAAAGTCCAAAACCCTTTCCCCTTGTTGTTTTCTTCATCATCAGCGTCCTTCCCTTGTAATGGAAATATTATATTAAGCCAGAGCCAATCGCCCCCATCCCCAAGACCAAGACCGAGAGGTTCCTTTTTTGAGAGGGGGAAGAAATTGGTGGAAGAACAGTGCATGATAGACCAATGGCGACGACTCCCATCTCACCAGCACCCACTCCACCCCACTTTTGACTTCCGAATTGAGAGGGGGACGGGGGTCAAGGGGGTCGTTCCTAAGTGGACCGTTTTCCCACGACGTCTTAAATTGACATGAATCGGCCACTTTGATGCACTTTTGAATTTCTGCTTACAAGACCGACGCGTGAAAACAAATGTTACACAAGACATGTGGCAAAAAATCGAAACTTCAAGGACCACATCGAATTAGTTATGTTCGGATCATGGGTTGGTTTCCTTTAGTCCGGAATTTATACAATTATTGTGGCCGTGCCGTGGAATTGAGCGGCCGTGTCCTTGCTTCTTGGGCACTTCCACGAAGAAAAGTAAAAATGGGACAAAGGAAAGAGAAACGCACCTTCCCCCTTCCACTTGTGGAGTCCAAATGGAATCTCTTCTCTTTAAAATCGAACACGTGGTGGTCTGCTGCTGGCTTTGAAGGGGACCGGCATGGCCTCTTTTCTTCAATCGCCCTTCTGTCCCTCCCCCAACGTCTTCCCAGAACAACAGTTGATAAATTTCCGTGCCCGCGTCCTTCTAGATGGGATCGACCCTTCGTACATGAATGTGATAACAAGGCGGAGTAGCAGAGATGTAAAGATCGTCCTTTCCCTCGTACCCCACAAAACAACCCTCTCATCATCCCATCCCCAAGACCCAAAAGCAGTCTCTAACTTTGATTCGCGCAGAGGCGCACAGATCGCACAGAAATGAAGGAGTTCGGGACATCCCTGGCCTCCCTCCTGGGCGTCCTGGCCTTCTGCCAGACCCTCCTCCAGGTGGTGTTCCCGCCGGAGCTCCGGGTCACCTCCCTCCACTTCCTGAACCAGGCCCTCAACTACTGCTCCTCCTACCTGGACTACATCATAAATAAGGCCAACGAGATCCTCCGCAAGAACCGAGAACGCCTCCTTTATATTCATTCGCGCCGTGGGTTGCTCGACTCCCGAGGCCACCCGTGGGAATCCGAGCCGTTCAAGCACCCGAGCACCTTCGACACGCTGGCCATGGACCCGGAGAGGAAGAGGGACATCGTGGAAGACCTCCGCTACTTCGCGGCTGGGCAGGCCTTCTACTAGCGGGCGGGCCGGGCCTGGAATCAGGTGTACCTGCTGAGAAATCGAAGATGTGGATTGAAGGCCTTATTAGTATTGGGCTTAAGGCCCGTCCGCCCAAGTTGGGCCCATAAAGCACAGCCCACGGGAATAGGGCCCGTGGAAGGAGAGAGGTATAAAAGGGAGGAGAGAGAGAGAAAAACACACCGTTTTGTTTTAGAAAAAAGCGTACGTTTTTTTTTTTTTCTCAACGAACACTCCCTCTCTCTCTCGTTTTCTTCAAAGCAAAAAGGAAACAGTGAAGTGCGTAGGCCAATTTGCTTCACCGGATCGAACAGAATCAAGTTTCTCTTCCTCTAACGGCGTCGGTGTCTAATCTGTGACTAAAAGTTACGCTTGAATCCGTGGTGTGCTTTAGGATCAGTGATACGTGTTGTTTTTCCCGGGCTTGTCTTCCGCATTGATTTAAGGGTTCGATTTAGTGTCAAATATGGTTTTTCGGGGATCAGTCATTCCCAACATTGGTATCAAAGCCCTAGTTCACATTTTCCCGACTTGTTTGACGTTTTTGATTGATTTTTCGCAAAAACAATTCGGCTGTACGAATCGGGGTGAGTAATCCCGACACCCGAGCGTTGTTCGGCCATTTTTCTGAGTTTTCGTAAGTCGAAATCGTTTTCTGAACACATGGGGAGAAAGGCGACGTCGAGAGGAGTCTGGCGATACATCATGTGCCGCCGAGCGACGCCGCACGCGCCCACACGCGCGGCTGGAAGCCGTTGCGCATGGGCGCGACGTGCCCGGAAGCGTTGGCTCACCCAGCGCATGCGAGCCGCCGACCGGCAAACCGGCACGCGCCGGTCTGCGGACGACGCGTGCTGACGTCAGCATGACGTCACCCAACGATCAGTAACCGCTAGGGTGACGTCAGCACTACGACATTTCGCCGGGCGGTCACCGGCCGGTGACCCGACCCGACCCGACCCGAGGACGCCAGCACGCGCGCCACTCGTGTCGGCTGACGTCTGCGTGACGTCAGCCCGCACACGCGTGCGGCACGTGCCGTCAGTTCGCTCGAACCGGCCTGACCGGTCCGACCAGTATGTCCGGCCCGACCGGTCTGTCCGATCCGACCAATCCGACGTCCGACGATCGTTGACCGTTGACCCAAAAAAAAAAAGAAGGGAAAATAATGTGTTTCTTTTTCAATTAAGTCTATGTGGATTATAATGTGATCCCTTATTTGTTTTGCATTTGTTGCAGGAACAATGCCTCCCCTGAGGTTGCGCACACCTATTCGCGCAGTTACCGATGAACAAAAGGATAGGCTGTCTAAGTTGATAGCTGAGCTGACTAATCATCGATGGGAGATAGGTGACTTAATTGATCATGTCCTTGAAGTCAATGGGAAAATTCAACAGGTCATATGGAATGGTCGTCCTATGTCACAGTCAGAGATGGTGTGATTTTTCATAAAGACTCTTCCACCTGAATGACAAGATGTGTTGAATCGCATATGAGATGTCAACGGAGCTGATTCCTATAAGAAAATTGTGATGGATTTTGTAAATGAATATTACTATATTGTTTCAAGGGAAAAATCAAGAAATTGAATAAAATAGGATCTTTCCCAGTTCGTGTCGACTTGGTGTTAGTTGTATTGGCTGATATATGTTAAGTGTGATTTGTGGACATATTATGTAATGATTACTACCTAATTGTGTTAATTGAAAGCATTATTGTTTTATTGGATGTCTATTATATATTACTTTCTGTTATTGCTGGTTCTTTGTGGGTAATTAGCTGTTGGTAGTTTTAGAAGTTTTTGTAGCTTCATAGAATTGATTTTGCATAAGACAATTATATTGATGATAGTTTTAAGTTAGGATTTTGGAGGATGATTGAAAACATAGTGACCTTTTGATTCTCAAGCCTTACTTGAAATTATTCATTAATATGATGGGTCTATGTAAATAGGGATGCATAAATGATAGGCATTAATAATTCGTGCATATTTGTCGATTTGTTCGGATCAATGGCTTTAGCCACAAAGAGCATAGTTGCCGAGCTGAACAAAGGTGAAAAGCTCAATGGTGACAACTATGAAATTTGGCAAATGAAAATCCAGTATGTCTTTGGAAGAGCAAGAAGCACTTGAGGCTCTTAACTCGACCATGGTAGAACTCGAAGAGGGAATCACCGCACAAAGACACAAAAGAGACAAAGAAGCTTTTTCTGTGTGGAAAAGAAAGAACTCTCTAGCTCGCATCACGTTGCTGAGCAGCATGGAAAATGACGTCATGCGAGAGTTTCGGCGTTTTGACAATGCCAAGGAAATGTGGGAGGCATTGGCAGCTAGATTTGGTCATACTTCGATGACTAGACTGAGGCAGCTCACTATCAGGTTTGACTCTTATAAGAAGCCTCATGGTCAGACCGTAAAGCAACATCTTAAAAAGATGTCAAACATGATAACTAAGCTTAAAGATGCTGGCCATGTCCTCACAGATGAGCAGCAAGTGCAAGCAGTGATTCGTTCCTTGCCTCAGAGTTTGGAGCATATAAATGTGCACCTGACTCATAATGAAAATATCAAAAACTTTGAGGATGCAATGCATCATCTTGAGCTGGAAGAGGACCGCCTGTTGGCGGCTAAGCCGGATGCTGAACTCTATTGTGCAAGTTCTAGCTCAAATGGAGCTTCGAGCTCCAAGCGCAAGCGCCCTAACTAGTTTGATAAGGGGAAAGGCAAGGAAGAAGCAGGTCCTTCAGGGATAGAAACCCAAGTTTAACCAACATGAAAGAGGGAAGCGTCATCGCATGAAAAAGCTTGCAATGGTGAAATGCTACAACTGTGACAAGAAGGGTCACTATACTCGCGACTATCGTGAGCCAAAGAAGGTATGCACCCCTTGTACTTTTCAGAACTTTGCTTTTGTGTCGAGTTTTGTGTTCTTAACTGAGTCTAATCCTTTGTGGACTGTGGATTCAGGAGCGGCGGACCATGTAGCGAAGGATAGAGGATCCTTCATGGAATTCCGACGAGTACCAACTTGAACTAAGTGGATCTATGTGGGAAACAACTCCAGAGCTGAAGTGAAAGGAATTGGCACATGCCAACTGAATATGCGTGGTGGACGCACTTTGTTCCTTCATGATGTATTATATGCTCCGGAGATTCGTCGGAATTTAGTGTTTGTATTAGTGTTGGTTAAATTAGGTTTTAATATGAACTTCTATAGTAGAGGTGTGAATTTGTTTTTGGATACAAATTACTATGGTTGTTGTTATTTTCTGGATGGTTTTATTGTATTAGATATTGATTATGTTAATGCTAATGTTTGTTATTCTCTTCTCATGTCTCCCAATAAATATGATAATGATGTGAATGTGTGGCATGCTAGACTTGGTCACATTGGCCAACAGCGTATGAATAGACTAGCCAAAGAGGGCTTGTTGGGCAATATTGAAAAAGTCGATTTGTCCATATGTAAGCATTGCCTAGAAGGGAAAACGACAAGGAAACCATTTGGAAAATGAAAAAGAGCTGAATTTCCTCTGCATTTAACCTATTCTGATGTATGTGGTCTAACGAATGTGAAAAGAAGGCATGGGGCTGTTTATTTCATCACTTTTTATTGATGATTATACTCGAGTCAGATATGTCTATTTGATTTCTCATAAATCTGAAGCAATAAGTTGTTTTAAAAGGTTTATGAACCTAGTAGAGAATTAATTAGACAAGAAAATAAAAGCATTGAGATCCGATCGAGGTCAAGAATATTTATCTGATGAGTTCAGAAAATTATTTGATGAAAAAGGAATAGAAAGACAATTGTCTATTCCATATACTCCTCAACAAAATGGTGTTGCGAGAGAAGAAACAAAACCATACTTGGAAATGGTTAGGTCCATGATGGCGCATGCTAACTTACCTATTACCTTTTGGAGTGATGCGTTGTTAATCGCTGCCTATATACTTAACCGTGTGCCTTCCAAATCAGTTACTTCCACTCCATATGAGTTATGGACATGTAGAAAACCGGACTTAAGTTTTCTTAAGCCATGGGGTTGTGCTGCCTATACACATGAGTCTTCTCACAAATTTGGGAAATTGGGTCCCAGAAGAAAGAAGAGTATTTTCATAAGGTGCTCTGAACACTCGAAAGGATATGTGTTCATAGGTGAGCAGGAAAGTGGGAGTATAACTGAGTTTGAATCACGAGATGTCACATTCCTAAAAGATGAATTTCCTAAGAAGGGTGAAATAGGGGACGATCGTTCCCTATTTGAGACCTTGGATCAGGATAATTATGTTAGTGGAGTTCGTCCAAGTGGGAGTAATATGAGAAGTGATAATTGAATTCAACTCATTATCAATTGCAACCACATGATGAGATGACATCATCATTACCTAATCCAAGTAGGAGCATGATGGGGAATGATGTGCAAAGTGTACAATTTCCCATACGGCGAACAAGTCGCCAAAGTATTCCCCGTCGACGTTTTGACATTGAAGGGGAAACTTTTATGGTTGCTCCACAAGATGAGGATGAGCCAAGAAATATTAATAAGGCTCTGAATTGTCCTAGTAAGGAAAAATGGATTAATGCAATGGAAGAGAAAATGGAGTCAATGAAATCAAACCAAGTCTGGGAACTAGTTGATCTGCCAAAAGGACGCAGAGCTATTGGGAACAAATGGGTTCTCAAAATAAAGCGAAAGGCTGATGGCTCGATAGAAAGGCATAAGGCTCGCCTTGTGGCGAAGGGGTATAATCAACATGAAGGAATTGATTATGAATATACGTTTTCTCCTGTAGTAAGATTTACATCGATTCGCATTATTCTGGCAATAGTGGCTAGTCTGGATCTTGAGTTACATCAAATGGATGTAAATACCGATTTCCTCAATGGAGAATTAGAGGAAGAAATATATATATATATATGGAACAACCTGCTGGTTTCATAGTGAAAGGCCAAGAAGAAAAAGTATGTCGACTTTTGAGGTCGATATATGGTCTTAAGCAGTCATCAAGACAATGGTATATACGTTTTCATAATGCCATAATGGCATATGATTTTACGATGATTGATGAGGATCATTGTGTATATATCAAAAGATCCAAGGATCAATTTGTGATCATATCATTATATGTTGATGATATACTAATTGCTGGAAGCAATATGGAGTTTGTTAAGACTGTCAAGAGTTGGTTGTCTTCCAACTTTGAGATGAAGGACATGGGTGAGGCTGCATACATTCTTGGAGTTAAGATTTCAAGATATCGTTCGAAGAGATCGTTGTCTCTTTCGCAAGAAACTTATATAAACAAAGTTCTTGAACGGTTTCGTATGCAAGATTGTAAACCCATAGACACTCCTATTGCGAAAGGTGAATGATTGAGCCATAGACTGTGTCCAAGGACTCCACAAGAGAAGGAACAAATGAAACATGTTCCTTATGCTAGTGCTGTTGGGAGCTTGATGTACGCTATGATGTGTACAAGACCCGACATATGTTTTGCAGTTGGAATGGTGAGTAGATACCAATCCAATCTAGGTCCAGCACATTTGAAGGCCGTTAAGAGAGTACTGAGGTATCTGAAGGGAACTGCTGATTACAAGTTGAATTACCAAGGAAATGATCTTCGACTTGAAGGCTATTCAGATGCTGATTGGGGAGGAGATTTAGATGAAAGAAAATCTACCTCAGGATTTGTTTTCTTACTGAGCAATGGCGCCATATCATGGAGTAGTAAGAAGCAAATGTGCATAGCCTTATCCACGATGGAAGCTGAGTTCGTGACATTATTAGCAGCAGTACAAGAAGGAGTTTGGCTTAAGAGATTCTTGGATCATTTAGGTGTTATTGAGAAAGCTGCGAATCCATTATTGGTTAAGGACTCCAAAAAGATCAAAATATCATTACAAGACCAAACATATAGATACCAAGTATAACTTTGTCAAGGATATGATTGCACGAAAGGATGTGAACTTACAGTATATATCTACACATAGAATGGTAGCAGATCCTATGAAAAAGCCAATACCTAGAGATGTGTTTTGTGGTCATGTAAAATCTCTAGGATTGCGTAGAGTCTGATGTACTGGATTGTAATTTCCCTGAGTTGTTCACATTTATGAACTAGTGTTGTTTCATTATTAATGCCTATGAATATTTGTTTGATCTTTATGCATCTTAATGCTCAGTGCATTATTTTAAGTTGATGAAGTATGTCGGATAGATAAAAGATTAGCCCACTCACACGGGTAATCGCCTCTATTTACTATGTGATAAATAGAGATGAGATTGTTTTTAAGCTTATTATATATGTGATAATCGAGAGCTCAAGCTTAAAATACGTATGTCGCCTTAATTGAGTGTTAAGATGAGGACATAATACTTACTATGTCTGAAAGTAAAATACCCCACATATTTTACTTTATCTGTCTAAGACGCCAGATGTGAGTTCTGATGAATTTTGTAAAAGAGTAGATACATGAACTCAGGTTAGACATTGGGTATGTCTGAACTATTATCTGTACGGTATTGAAATGTGTAGACATACGCTCCATGGGAAAGGAGTTAATACCGTAATACGTATTTCATACTACGTATGCATGAGCCGACCAATAAGAGTGGCAAAAGTTTGATCTCAACTTTTATGACGTGTGAGACTCTTGAGGAAAAGAGTTCCTCAATTTTAGTGCCCTCATGACTTTTACTTATTCTCAAGGTTTCTATTTAGTGTTTGCTATCTTAGGATGTTGCCAATGGTCATGAGTTGATTCGATCTAATGGGACATTTCTAGAAAAGCAAGCTGAACTGAAATTAAGAGTTTGAAGGAAAGAGGAAGATCGATTTTGGAGAATCACATTGTAGTTTTTGTATTCACTGGTCGACCAATTATGATTGTCTTTGTGATAACTGTAATTGTGAATATAATATATAATCGTTGTTTAAAGGAGATCAAGAGAGATATAAATGTGATTGATCGATCTAGGGTACTACATACTAAGTCTACTCGGAGTGTGACGCCTATTGTGAGCTGCTATATATTCCTAATAGATGTATAGCAACGAGCTCTCAAAGTATGTTGGTCGCACGGATTATTCACCGGTATGAATGTTGAAAAGAGGTAAAGAGAATCATGTTCGGCCCACCATGTGCGAGTGGGAGATGAAGGCCTTATTAGTATTGGGCTTAAGGCCCGTCCGCCCAAGTTGGGCCCAGAAAGCCCGGCCCATGGGAATAGGGCCCGTGGAAGGAGAGAGGTATAAAAGGGAGGAGAGAGAGAGAGAAAAACACACTGTTTTTTTATAGAAAAGAGGGTACATTTTTTTTCTCAACGAACACTCCCTCTCTCTCTCGTTTTCTTCAAAGCAAAAAGGAAAACAGTGAAGCGCGTAGGCCAATTTGCTTCACCAGATCGTATAGAATCAAGTTTCTCTTCCTCTAACGGCGTCGGTGTCTAATCTGTGGCTAAAAGGTACGCTCGAATCCGTTGTGTACTTTAGGATCGGTGATACGTGTTGTTTTTCCCGGGCTTGTCTTCCGCATTGATTTAGGGGTTTGATTTAGTGTCGAATCCGGTTTTTCGGGGATCAGTCATTCCCAACATGGATGATGAAGAATGGAATCAGATGATGATGATGAAGAATGGACTCAGCAGAATCAAAAACTGTACAAGAAATGTTCAATATATCTTTGTATCGAATCGATGTTTATACAAAGTATCGATCGCAACAAAGCAATACAAATTCTATGTTCTTCCCTTCTACTCTGTTTTCATTATTTGTCATACTCACTATAGACGAGCTTAACTCTTTCTATATATAACAAAAGGAGAGAAACTAATATTCCAGTAATAGAAAAACCGAACTAACAAACTTTGCCAGCTGTTTACAACAGAACAACAACTTGTTAACAAGGCAAGCTTGGCGATCCAAGTCTTCTACATTATATATTCTTCACCGTTGATTAGTCTGGCGATCCGTGTCTTCTGCATCAACTCATGTCAGTCTTCATCACCAGTTTTCCATTGTTGATCATCAGCTTACTTTATAGTAGCAGAGTAAGATAAAGATCCTGATCCTTTAACATCCCCCCTCAAATTGGGGAGGGTGAAAGATCCCATTCCCAATTTGGTTCAGAGAGTAACATGAGCTATTCATGAGAGAGATTTAGTAAAGATATTAGCTAATTGAAGATGAGTAGGTATATATTGAACACGAATAGATCCAGAAGAAACTTTCTCACGTACAAAGTGGAAGTCGACTTCGATGTGCTTAGTTCGAGCATGCAGTATTGGATTTGCTATAAGAGAAATTGTTGATCTGTTGTCACAAAATAAAGATGTAGTTGATGGAAGAGAAATACCAATATCACGTAATACAAAGCTTATCCAGGTGAGTTCAGCAGTTGTCGAGGCAAGTGCACGATATTCATTGTGGAGGATCCGGAACAAGGGGTTGTTTCTTGGCTGACCAAGAAAGTAGATTAGATCCAAGGAATGTACAAAACCCAATTGTAGAGCGTCGTGTGACAGTGCAACCAGCCCAATTAGCATCTGAAAACCCATAGAGGTTTACTGAACTTTGAGAATGAAGATAGATCCCAAGATGTATAGTACCTTTGACATATCGAAGAACTCTTTTTAATTGGTGAAAGTCTGCCACTGTAGGATGTTGCATCTTTTGACAAAGAAGGTTTGTGGCAAAAGGTAGGTCTGGTCGAGTAATAGTTAAGTACTGAAGACCACCAACCAAGCTTCTGTACTCAACAGGATCTGTTAGCTGATTTGTAGCCTCAACCATGGAAAGTGATCGAAGTGGCAGGGGTGTTGAGATTGGTTTACAGTCAGCCATATGAGCTCATTTCAGCAAGTCAGTGGCATATTTTGTTTGGCATAGAAATAGATTCTGTGAAGTACGTTTGGCTTCGATGCCCAAAAAATAGTGAAGATATCCAAGATCCTTCATATGGAAGTGAAGGCTGAGCTTCTGAATTAAGGTAGTTAAGAGCTGGGATGAGCTACTAGTCAAGATGATATCATCAACATATAGTAGTAATAACACTGTATGTGATTCAGCATGAAGAACAAATAAGGAGGGATCTGCTATGCTACAGAAGAAGCCAATTTCGAGTAAAAACTTGCTGAATTTATCGAACCAAGCTCTTGGGGCTTGTCGAAGACCATATAAGGACTTTTGGAGCAGACAGACATAACTTGATTTATGAGGATGTATAAAGCTAGGTGGCTGTTCCATGTATACAATCTCATTCAAATCTTCATGGAGGAAAGCATTTTTGACATCAAGTTGATGTATTGGCCACTGTTTCATGAGAGCTAGAGACAGCACTATTCGGATTGTTGCATGTTTTACAACAGGGCTGAAGGTCTCGGTAAAGTCAAGTCCTTCCTCTTGGTGAAAACCTTTGGCGACTAGACGAGCCTTTAGTCTATCAAGGCTCCCATCTGGTGCGAGTTTGGTCTTATACACCCACTTACAGCCTATTACATTCATCTGGTCAGTTCTGGGAACTAATTTCCAGGTTTGATTTTCATTTAGTGCACTCATTTCTTCTTCCATTGCCCTATACCAAGCTTTATCGGCTAAAGCTGATTTGATAGACCTTGGTTCCATAGGAACTTGATACTTAGCTAAACAAGCATATTTTGGATTTGGTTTTCTAATCCTAGACTTAAGCCGAGTCTACATATGATGATCATGAATAGTACCTTGAGAAGAAGGAAGAATAGCATTGTATTGTTCTTGATCGGGATTAATGTCAGCAGGTAGATCATTGTGTGGAGATAAAGAGCTGGAAGTATGTTGTTCTTGAGTAGTAGAAAGACCTATAGGCATAACATTTATTGAAGTAAAGACCGGTTGTTCATCTGTGGTATTTTCATACTGCATTGATATTGAGGAAGTGGTATGTGGTTGCTGTCTACTATATAGGTGATGACTATAACAATCATCTATATCAGGATGAATCTGACTTTTGGCTGACTGATGAAGAAGACTATTATCTATTGAATCTGTGCTTGGAGGTTCGAACAAATGAATTTCTCCAATCCATTGTTTATACAAAGTTGTATATTGTCCAAATTCATTGGCCAACCTCTTTGTGAATGGATAAAAAGTTTCATCAAAGACAACATGTCTACTGATATACACACGATTATCAGTGGGTACAAGACATCGATATCCTTTGTGCAGATCACTGTATCCCAAAAAGACACAAGGAAGAGATCGAGGATCAAATTTCTTGCTTGCATATGGTCTCAAGAAAGGATAGCAAGCACAACGAAACACCCTTAAATGATCATACCTTGGCTGTCTATTATGAATTTTGGTATAGGGTGTAACAATCTTCAGTTTTGGTGTGGGGAGAATATTTACAATGTAATTAGCTGTCACAAAGGCATCTACCCAAAATTTTAGTGGAACTTTTGAGTGATACAACATAGCTAATCCCAGTTCAACTATGTGTCGATGTTTTCTTTCTGAGACCCCATTCTGTTCTGGTGTGTGTGGACAGGATATAAGCTGTTTTATCCCATAGTTTTTCAGATGATTTTGAAACTTGTTACTTACGAATTCTCCTCCTCCATTACTTTGGAAAATCTTAATCTGATGATTGTATTGCCTTTCAACTAACTTCTGAAATTGGACAAATATATCATAGAACTCAAACTTCAACTTCATAGGATATAACCAGCTACATCGAGAAAAACTGTCAACAAAAATCGTATTTGAACTTCTGAAATGAACATACTGGTGAGGGTCCCTAAATGTCACAATGGACCTTTTCTAATGGAAAACTTGATGTAGAATCCGACAAAGAAAAAGATAGTGCTGTACTTTTTGCTATTTGACAGTTCTGCATACATTCTTAGATGTTGAATTGAAATGTATCAGCTTCTGTTTCTGCAGATGTTTGACTATCTGTGGAATTTGTGTGAGCTAATCTCTGGTGCCATATGTCTTCATCCACAGTTTTGCCATATGGTCTCAAGCAAGGATAGCAAGCACAACCAAACACCCTTAAATGATCATACATTGGTTGTCTATTATGAATTTTGGTATAGGGTGTATCCATCTTCAGTTTTGGTGTGGGGAGAATATTTACAATGTAATTAGTTGTCACAAAGGCATCTACCCAAAATTTTAGTGGAACTTTTGAGTGATACAACATAGCTAATCCCAATTCAACTATGTGTTGATGTTTTCTTTATGAGACCCCATTCTGTTCTAATGTGTGTGGACAGGATATAAGCTGTCTTATCCCATAGTTTTTCAGATGATTTTGAAACTTGTTACTTACGAATTCTCCTCCTTCATCACTTTGGAAAATTTTAATATGATGATTGTATTGCCTTTCAACTAACTTCTGAAATTGGACAAATATATCATAGAACTCAGACTTCAACTTCATAGGATATAACCAGCTATATCGAGAAAAACTATCAACAAAAATCGTATTTGAACTTCTGAAATGAACATACTGGTGAGGGTCCCTAAATGTCACAATGGACCTTTTCTAATGGAAAACTTGATGTAGAATCCGACAAAGAAAAAGATAGTGCTGTACTTTTTGCTATTTGACAGCTGCTGCATACATTCTTAGATGTTGAATTGAAATGTATCAGCTTCTGTTTCTGCAGATGTTTCACTAACTGTGAATTTGTGTGAGCTAATCTCTGGTGCCATATGTCTTCATCCACAGTCCTTTGCCTCTGAGTAAAAAAAGCTTATGTGGTTTGTGGATTTACTTGATAAAGCCCTCTAGTTTTCCTTCCGAGCTTCACCATTATTTTGGTATTGTTGTCCTTTACATAAACACAAGTTTTATCAAAGATAAACGAGCAAGGATAGTCATCTGTAAGCTTAGATACTGAAAGAAGATTCTTCTTTATGTCTGGAACAATTAGAACATCATTAAGAGGTAATGTATTACCCTTTGTATTCAAACAAGTATTGCCAATGTATGTAACAGGTAAACATGATCCATTGTCGATCATAACAGTTGTATGTAACAGGTAAACATGATCCATTGTCGATCATAACAGTATCATGTCCTTGATATTTAGAAAGGGTATGAAGCATACTAGGATTGGCACTGATGTGGGCTGTAGCACCAGTATCAAGACACCATTCGCTTCCTGTTGAATCTTCAATATGCATTGCTGTTAATGCTGCTAGAATGTCTTCTGCTTGATAAGAGTTGTCAAACCGATACCAGCAACGAAGATCATCATGTCCAAATCGTTTACATATTTGACATTCTAGTCAAATACTGCTTGTTTCTTTCTCATCCTGTAAGTTCTTATTTGTGTTTACAAAAGGATAAGTTTTGGTGTTTTGGTACCTTTGAGAATAAGTGGTATAGGGTCTAAACCCTTGATTAGTTGTAGATAAGGTATTTCTCTATCTGAGGTGTTGATCTCCTTGTCCTTGGATTAAGGCATCTGTTCTGTAAGTCTGATTTCTTTCAGTATAACCAAAGCCTCGACCTCTATTATTAGCAGCTCTACCATGACCATAACTTCAACCTCCTCTGTAACTTCCTCTTTGAGATATAACTCTAGAAGTTTGAGAGATGTAATCTCCATTAGTGTTTTCTTTAGGCTGTAACTGAGATTGTCTTTGCCCAAAATAGGCCAAATTAGGATTGAATTGATTCCTGGAATAGGTCTTCAGCCTTGATTCAAACCTTTCTAATTGGGCAATAACCTCATCATAATTAGGTTGAGGCTTTAAGCAGTATATGGTGGTTCAAAAATTTTCAAATTCAGGGCCTAAACCTTCCAATACACCAAACATTTTGGTTATTTCATCCACATGTTTGCCTATTGCATTCAACTGATCACATATGGACTTATATTCCCTAAGATAAACAGAGGGGGTTTGATCATGCTTTTGGCACGATTGTAGTTTTCCTCTCAGTTCGAACTCTCTAGCAATTGACTTCTGTGTAAATCATTTTAGAAGTGTTTGCCATACTTCAAATGATGTTTCTAATCCAATTATTAAGCTCAAAATATTTTCAGTAACAGCCCCACTGATCCAAGACGATATCAACTGATCTGTTTTTGCCCAATCAGTATAATCTGGATTGACAAATTCAGATTCACAACCTTCATCCTCTCTTTGCAGCATTCGAGGAGGTGAAGGGATATCACCATTAACAAAACCAAAGAGCTCTTGACTTTTCAGGAATCTTTGGATTTGAGCTTGCCACAATAGGAATTTGTCTTCAGCAAGTTTGATTGTGACAAAATTCGAGATATTCACATGATTGGAAAGGAGTACTTTGGTGTTCTGATCGCCATTGTTACAATCCTTTAGCTTCAAGAAGAAGATAACAGTAATACTATGAGTTCTTATATGATTACCGTGATACAGAAAGTTTCTAGCGCTTCAGATCTTCTGTCTTGATGTAAAGACCTACTGCTGAATGGATCTTTTCATCAAACGCAGTAGAACCGGCTCCGATACCATGAGAAATTGAAGATGTGGATGATGAAGAATGGAATCAGATGATGATGATGAAGAATGGACTCAGCAGAATCAAAAACTGTACAAGAAATGTTCACTATATCTTTGTATCAGAATCTGATGTTTGTACAAAGTATCGACTGCAACAAAGCAATACAAATTCTCTGTTCTTCCCTTCTACTCTGTTTTCATTATCTGTCATACTCACTATAGACGAGCTTAACTCTTTCTATATATAACAAAAGGAGAGAAGCTAATATTCCAGTAATAGAAAAACCGAACTAACAAACTTCGCCAGCTGTTTACAACAGAACAACAACTTGTTAACAAAGCAAGCTTGGCGATCCAAGTCTTCTACATTATATATTCTTCACCGTTGATTAGTCTAGCGATCCGTGTCTTCTGCATCAACTCATGTCAATCTTCATCACCAGTTTTCCATTATTGATCATCAGCTGACTTTATAGTAGCAGAGTAAGATAAAGATCTTGATCCTTTAACACCTGCTCTATGGCTCGCCCGGTACGGGGAAATCGAGCATGATCGCCGCCATGGCCAATTTCCTCGGCTATGACATCTACCAACTCGAGCTGCCCCATGTGCACACCAACTCCGAGCTCCGGAAGCTCCTCATGAATACCAGCTCCAAGTCCATCATCGTCGTCATCACCGGCACCAACTGCTCGGTCAATCTGTCCAACAGGTCGGAGGTGCCCTATGCCACAGCACCTCGTAGCTACTACGACCCCGGCGCGCCTGAGGCAACCCACGGCAGCGAGGACGGGAATAACAGCATGGTCACCCCCTCCGGGCTGTTCAACTTCACCCATGGCCTATGGTCATGCTGCGGGAGCGAGAGGATCTTCGTGTTAACCACCAACCACATCGAGAAGCTCGACCCCGCATTCCTCGAGAAAGCCGCATAAACATGCGCATCCACATGAGCTACTGCTCGTACCTGGCGCTCAAGATCCTGCTCCATAACTACCTGGGTAGCACGGCCGAGGACCTGAGCGAGGTGGTGTCGAGCAAACTCCGAGAGGCGGTCGAGAAGGCCAAGATGACACCGGCAGACATAAGCGAAGTCCTGATCGAGAACCGGAGGAACAAGGAGAGAGCCGTGAGCGAGTTGCTCGAGGTGTTGAGGGCGAGAGAGGAGAACGAGAAGTACGAGCTGAACACGATGGAGGAGGAGGAGGAGGAGGAGGAGGAGGAGGAGGAAGGAGGAGCAAGAGGAAAGAGAAAGAGAGGACTCTGGAGAGCCCGAAAGAAGGGAGCGACTGCGGTGACGATTCATGCAAGGTGGAAGAGGATGATGAAGAGAAGAAAGCAATATGAGAGGGAAAATCAGTTCGTCCCTTTTTCATTTTCTTTTCACTTTTATTTTCTCTCGTTTTTTTCCCTTTTTTTTTTCTCTTCTTTTCGGGTTAGAAATGAAAAATGGAAAAGCAATTTGATCTGTTGGGAACAGATGGTTGATTTTTGCTCCTGCGCAAGAATTTTCCATTTTCAAAAGCAACATATCAAATGAATCTCACTTTCTGCTTGTGCTTGGTTTTGCGATTTGGAAGATTATGTTATAGGTTTGGGCTGTATTGAAACGGTAAGTGCTCCACTCATTCTATGCGTCTAGAGCGAGTTTTCGCCAATTAGTCCAATTACGGTTCCATTCTATGCTCAAGAATCGTTGGGAGCATCAATCTATCGTAACCCAAATCTGACGCAGCAACAAAAAAAGAAAAAAAGAACTATATCTCTATTCGTTAGACAAGTACTCATGGTTTTGTTTAGTGTAGTCTCTCTTTTTTTCTTTTTTTCTTTTTTCAATTACTACCAAACCAAGCCCAGTATAATTTGGTACGATTCGATGTGATTATTATTATTCTCAGTTGTATGATAATAATTGAGTAGTAAGCAATTCATTAATAAAAAGAACAATTTTGACATTCTATGATTTTTCTCATTAGTTTTGGGGTTCCCCAATTTATTCGGCTTTCTAATTAAAGAAACCAAATTTAATAAAGTAGCAAGTTCAGTTGGCTAAGAAAAAACTATTCACTAGCGATTAGGTTTTTTTATTTATAATTCCCCATTCAAATTGACCAATCAATACCCATAATTCAATTTGATGATTTGAATATTACGATTTTACAATATTTTAACTACAAGCATCAAATATTTTGATGCCATGTCTGATTTTTTGGCAAAAAAATAGTAGATATCACTTGAGTGAAATTTTTTTTAATATAAATTATAACATTTAAATGATCAATTGAAAAAATAATGTTACAAAATGCATTTGTGACATAATTTTTAGAGCTTGATATTGTTGCACTTGCTTTTGTCGTTGACGGATGTTCAATAACAAAGGGCGTGCACTTCCACTAATTTTTTTTTTTTTGTCCTTTTTTTTTTCATTTGAATCATTTCTCATTATTTCATCCAAATTTATAGCACAAAAGGAGTAGCTCGAACAAACCCAACTTTTACAGCTTTGTCTAACTATCCGAGTCTCTAGCAGGATAGAAACCAAGTATCACAAAATGAAATTCAAGGAGACCATTCTATATAGAAAATAGGTAAGACAGTCCTGGAAGTCACACCCCTAATGCTGCTCCCGTATAGTGTCGGCTCCAGCTTCCCTTTTGTCGAAGCGAACCCAACCAGAACTCCTAACATCATCATCCACAGCTGCCTCCCCTCCTCCAGCGCCACCATCCTCCTCCTTCTTTCTCTGCATTTCCTTCACGATTCCATCAACAATGTCCATCGCATCTGGGAGCGCGTGGCAGGATCATTGGCAACAAATTTATGGACAATCCCATCAATCTAAATGAAACTCCAAGTAGAAACTATGACTACTTTATTTTCCTTCATAGATTTCACAGTTGCAAGATTTCATCCCAATTGCCCATCTTAGCATATATATGTTGCCTGAAGGATATAGCGTCCACTATGTTGAGGTTCTAGTTTTGGATCAAATTCCTGCCTACTTTCTCTCCTAACTTAACATAGCCATGCATCCTACACCCCATTCACCAAAGATGCCTAAAATGCACCATCTGGTTAAATTTTAGAGATGAAGGGATGAAAACTAAAGAAGGGCAGATATCCTAAAACAATTAGTTAATTCTTAGCTTCAAGTAACTTTTACCAGGAGTCAACTTAGTAAATAAGTTATATTTGGTGAAACACATGCAGAAGAGAAGTCATGATGAGGCCAAATGAAGAAAGCTAAGGATGGCTAATTATTAGCTGTGTGAGGAGATAAGCTAGCAATACTCATAAAGCTTATCACCAATCTCTATACGGAAGAAAGAATGGCCAAAAGAACCTATTCTCCGATCAAGTCTAAAATGGTTACACGACCAGAACCTAGCCACAACGGTGGTCAGGGCTTAAAAAGAAAATAGCAAAGGATAATAGTATATGATATGAAGGAAGCGCATATCAGAAGGTCAATCGTGTTGGTCAGGACTTAAATAGAAAATAGCAAAGGATAATAGTATAATATGAAGGAAGTGCATATCAGAAGGTCAATCATGCATGGAAGATTTATTGAATGAAAAGGAAAGGTCTTTTAAAGTAAAATATGATTTGATCAAAAGGGAAGCGGTCGTTTGATGAAAAAGGTCACTAACGTGGTCCTTATTGTAATTTATATCAATGTGACTTGGTTTGGTTCAACATTCAAACCACGTCTTACTCATCCTAAGGACTATAAAAAACTTGTGACATTACTCCAATATATCTATTGTTATTATAAAATATAGGGAAAATTCCAAATAAAAACTTAAAGTGACCATGATCGTTTCAAATAAGAGCTTAAAGTAATCATGGTTGTTTGAAATAAAGGTCTGACCTCACCAGTCGTCAGCTAGCTAAATATTTTGACTAGTCAAAGGCGTTATCATCCAATTACAATTTCAATCTTACATTATTTTTATTCTTTTCTTTTCTTTCCTTTTTTTCAATTTTTTTTTTTTAGCAGGGGCTAGTGGTCGCCAATGAGGGTCGAGGGCTCTATGAGCCTCGCTAACCACTGGTAAGGGCTGACCAGCCCTCATTGGCCCTAGGAGAAGCCAACCCTCGCCAGATGGCTGCGAGGGCAGCCTCCCTTAGGGTGAGGGTCACTAAGCCCTCGTTAATCCCAAAGCAACTAGAAAAAGAAAAAAAAAAAAAAAAAAAATTTCGAAAAGAAAATAAATGACTAAAATACCATTTATCAGCCAAAAAGTAAGGCCCTTATTTAAAATAGACATAGTCACTTCAAATCATTATTTAAAATAAAATCTATTTCATGTCCTTATTTGAAAAAAATGAGAACACTTCGGGCCCTTATTTAAAATAAGATCCACTTCAAACTCTTATTTAAGAAAATGGCATTTCAAGCCCTTATTTGGAATTTTTCTTAAAATATATTCAAAAGCACTTTCAACTTATCTATACATATATATAACAAATAGATCGGATAGAATAGCTTTCCATGATTGTATGAAATATCAGAATATTGTCATTCCGCACTTTTGCATTAATGGACATCATCGATCCATATGACATTTGAGGGCCACAAGGAGACAAAATTCTGTTTCTGAGCTCTTTCCTTTAGCCATGTGGCTGCACTTGTGTATTGCATGTGGCCTTTAACTCTTTTGATGTGAAGCCGAGCTAATTACGTGCACATTTAAGCCAAGCCAAATAGTAACATTTTTGGGGCCATCAAAGGGGGAAAGGGGGGAAATATCTTGATAACAAAGCAAAAAGAGCCAAGCTAATAATTTTTTTTTTAGAATAAATTTATGGGAAAAGAGCAATGTGTGGAGATTTATTGTGATGAATTTGATTTTAAAGCCCCAAGTTCCGGGCGCTCGAAGGCAATGAGAATTCGAAAGGATGAATACCTTTAAAGTTACATGCGAGGGAGTCATTTGTTTTCGAGTTTTTGGCGGTTGTCTTTGTATGAGTAAGATACATGACAAGTGAATTCTTGTGGGAGACAAGCTTCCTCAAGTGAGAATTAGGAAGCAAAATTGTTGATTATACCAGAGCATAACGGTGTGGGATGATGGTGCCGGGGCTTCTTTTTCTTTTCTTCCCCCCCCGGGCACCCCTCCACTCATTGTGTTTCTCTCTCTGAGTGCAAGCTGGTGCAGGGGCTCCCCTTGCTGTACAGTTGTATAGCGTTTTACAATAGTTAATATATCTTTTATCTTTACCCAAAAAAAAAAAAAAACGGTGTGGGATGATGTCGACTAAATATCGAGGTGTGTCTACAAATCCCTTCCACAAAATATGAGACCACCTACAAATCCATTCAACAAGGTAGGAGAAAAGTCTTCTTGACAAAGCCTAAATTGTATGCGTAGTAGGTTTAGTATTAAATGAGGAAATCATTACAACAATAAAGAAGATGTACAACTGAAATTAATATCGACAAATACAGTTTTTATATCTTGTCTTATTTTGAAGCCAAATACGAGAAGACATTTATCAAGAAGGTTACATGGCACAACATGTTTGACCTGTCTTCAATGCAAACTCTTGCTATAAGGAATCCCTAAACATATTTTCCTAATCCGAAATGATAGATATGCCGACTTTTCAAATTTGAGTTAAAAGGAAAAGCAATTTGGATATGATCCATATTTTATACTTTTCGTGCTACGCAACCCTAACTTAAGACTCAGAGATGTGTGATTTCTGAAGCATTTACTCCCAATAACACAATCACATTTTGGTTTTACACGGTAAAAGAATTTTTTTTAAAAAAACATTTCACTACCTGCGGCGTTTATTCAAAAAAATAATAAATTGGGCCCATCCAAGAACTGGGCCATGATAACCCAAGGTAGGCCCAATATCTAGAATATTATGTTTTATGAGTAATAGCCCGAGATGGACGCCTTGTCAGCAACATAAGTCCAGATTTTGATATCATTGGCATTGTTGATTGAATTCCAGAAGAAGAAACCAAAAATAAACGAAATGTAAATTAAGGTTTTTCTGAGTTAAATAAACTATACTATTAATTTCAATTTTAGTTAAGTACATGTGGTTGAATTAAATATAATATTTCATTTAAGTTAGAAAATGATAAGTTTTGTTAAGTTAAACGAATCATATCGTTTCTTTTGTTCTTAATTTGATAGATTTGATTGAGTTTAAAAAAAAAAAACTATATCATTTACAAACGAATTTTAAGATATATTCGATTTATTCCTTATTTACAATTGAAACTTGATAAGAGATGGAGTTCATGGATGACTAATCAACCAATAATACTGTTAGCTTCAGTTTTATTAGAAAAAACAAAAATGCTCTATTTTCTAGAAGGATATTTCCAGAGAATGAGCTGGTTCTCAGTAGGCCCGTGAGAGCTTAGCAATTCCCTCTCCCTCTTGCTCCACAACAGTGCACACACCTGAGAACCGGTGTCCACTGAATTCAGACACATGCCCGTGCATGTGTTCCAAAATTTAACACATCGGTCACTCCCTCCCGAGGCCAGTAAATTCACCTGAAATGGGCACCAAGCAAGGGCTTTCTCTTCACAGTGGCTGTGTGGGCTTCAATGTTGTGAAGCCACTGAGTGCCGAACTTCAAAAAGGCTCTAGATCTGTTCCACAAGTAAAGGAGATTGTCATTTCCTCCGCTAGCCAGCTGTTTTCCCGAGGGCGACCATTTCAGGCCCCAGACTTCCTGGTGATTCCCGCTGTAGGTTCCAACAATGTGGGATCTGAGTCTCACATCATTGTTGATGACCATACAGTCCATGCCTCCTGTAGTGAGGACGTGATTGTTCCAGGTCAAGGAACCAACTCGGAGTCAATGGCCTCCTCTTAAAATTCTCAGCTGCATAAGAGGAAGCGAAAACAAAAAGCAAAAAGCACAGCCTGAATAAGAACCCGTCAGCCACAGGTGAAACGCTAATGCTATCAAAACAAGAAGCAACCAGCTTACCTGTCTTTGAGCAGAGAAATCCCAGAGCTGGACATGAGAATTTTGTAAGCCGATGGCAATACGCTGACCATCAGGAGCCCCGCTCACGCTCGTGACAGGACCCTCCTCATTATTGAAGGTCACCTGTTCTGTAATAGAGCCGTTGGAGGCATTCCACAAGTACACCGTTTCGGAAAGAGCAATCGCTACCACGTCGTTGGCACCCCAGTCCAGCAAGTTCAGATTATAATCATCCGATATGTTAGGGAATCTAGCATCCTCTGGCAGGCCTATCAATTGACAAACCAAAGAAAATATTTCAAAACACTAATTCCACGGTCTTTGAGAGCACAAGCAAAACCAGTACATACTAATGTTCCGGGGAACAAATGCTAACTTGTTGGTCAAGTTTTATGTCATCAATAAAAGAAACAGCACTGGGCATGAATTTGAGGCTACCTTGGGTATCGATCGACAGGGCTTGATGAATTTAGACCGGTAAGCAGTGGGGGAGAGCCAGCTTTTTGGGATTAGCCCTACTGGGGTCGGTGGCTTGTTCTTGAAGGCCAGGATTCGACTTCGGTTCATGTCAAGTGCCTCTGCGAGATGCTTCTGGTACGCCTCACTTGATGCTGACATCACCGCAGACTTCTCCTTCCACTTCTTCCCTCCAGTCAAGAGAGAATGAGCGTAGTCGAAGTCCATAGCCGAGCGGTTCGGGATGAATCTGTCCAACTGTCATTATAAAAAAAACACAACCCAGAATTAGAAGGAAACAATCATATTCAAACTTACTAACAAAGAAAGAAAAAAGAAGCAAAATTGCTTGTGAATCCTCTAAAAGAGGAATTAATCCTAACTTTGTTGTTCTACAGTGAAAAGTACCATATGGTTTGTTCTCTGTCTGCGACGAATGTTACCAGAGAATGGTGACAAAAAAATCCTAAACCCACATAATTCACAATTTTCACTGAATAACATCATAAAATAAAGCCGTAGAGAATTCACATTGCAACTCAAGTATCAATCAAAACCCTTCATTTGTAGAACATTCATTACCGAAAAAACAAACGACTCTCAAAAGTCTCTGTAAAGAAAAAAAAAAGGCACCTCAGAATCAGAAGGAAACAATTCTATCGGAACTTACCAACACAGGAAAAAAGGAAGAAGCAAAATTGCTTGTAAAATTAATCCTAACTTTGTTGTTCTACAGTGAAAAGTACCGTAAGGTTTGTTCTCTGTCTGCGATGAATGTTACCAAAGAATGGTGACAAAAACTCCTAAGCCCCACATATTTCACAATTTCCACTCAATAACATCATAAAATAAAGGCCTAGAGAATTCACATTGCAACTCGAGTATCAATCAAAACCCTTCATCCATAGAACATTCATTACCGAAAAAACAAACGACTCTAAAAATTCTCTATTTAAAAAAAAAAAGACACCCAGAATCAGAAGGAAACAATTCTACCTGAAATTACCAACAAGGAAAGAAAAAAGAAGCAAAATTGCTTGTGAATCCTCTAAAAGAGGAATGAATCCTAACTTTGTTGTTCTATAGTGAAAAGTACCGGATGGTTTGTTCTTTGTCTGCGATGAATGTTACTAGAGAATGGTGACAAAAAGTCCTAAGCCCCACATAATTCACAATTTTCACACAATAACATCATAAAATAAAGGCCTAGAGAATTCACACTACAACTCGAGTATCAATCAAAACCCTTCGTCCGTAGAACATTCATTATCGAAAAAACAAACGACTCTAAAAAGTCTCCGTATAAAAAAAAAAAAAAATAAAAATAAAAAGCACCCTAGAATCAGAAGGAAACAATTCTATCGGAACTTACCAACAAGGAAACAAAAAAGAAGCAAAATTGCTTGTGAATGATGAATTAATCCTAACTTTGTTGTTCTACAGTGAAAAGTGTCGTATGGTTTCTTCTCTATCCGCAATAAATGTTACTAGAGAATGATGACAAAAAGTCATAAGCCCCACATAATTCACAATTTTAACTCAATAATATCATAAAACAAAGGCCTAGAGAATTCACACTGCAACTCGAGTATCAATCAAAAACCTTTCTCCGTAGAACATTCACTACCGAAAAAACAAATGACTCTAAAAAGTTTCTGTAAAAAAAAAAAAAACAGCACCCCAGAATCAGAAGGAAACAATTCTATTGGAACTTACCAACGAGGAAAGAAAAAAGAAGCAAAATTGCGTGTGAATCCTCTAAAAAGAGGAATTAATCCTATCTTTATTGTTCTACACTGATTAGTATCGTATTGTTTGCTCTATGTCTGTTGCGATGAATGTTACCAGAGAATGGTCACAAAAAAGTCCTAAGCCCCACATAATTCACAATTTTCACTCAATAACATCATAAAATAAAGGCCTAGAAAATTCACATTGCAACTTGAGTATCAATCAAAACCCTTCGTCCGTAAAACATTCATTACCGAAAAAACAAACTACTCTAAAAAGTCTCTATTTAAAAAAGAAAAATGCACCCCAGAATCAAAAGGAAACAATTCTATCGGAACTTACCAACAAGGAAAGAAAAAAGAAGCAAAATTGCTTGTGAATCCTCTAAAAGATGAATTAATCCGAACTTTGTTGTTCTAAAGTGAAAAGTACCATATCGTTTGCTCTCTGTCTGTTGTGATGAATGTTACCAGAGAATGGTGACAATAAAGTCCTAAGCTCCAGATAATTCACAAATTTCCCTCAATAACATGACAAAATAAAGGCCTAGAGCATTCACATTGCAACTCGAGTATCAATCAAAACCCTTCATCCGTAGAACAATCATTACCGAAAAAATAAACGAGTCTAAAAGTCTTTATTTTTAAAAAAAAAAAACAAAAAAACAAAAAAAGCACCCCAAAATTAGAAGAAAACAATTCTAACGAAACTTACCAACAAGGAAAGAAAAAACAAGCAAAATTGCTTGTGAATCCTCTAAAAGAGGAATGAATCATAACTTTATTGTTCTACAGTGAAAAGTACCGTATGGTTTGTTCTCTGTCTACAATGAATGTTACCAGAGAATGGTGACAAAAAAGTCCTAAGCCCCACATAATTCACAATTTTCACTCAATAACATCATAAAATAAAGGCCTAGAGAATTCACATTGCAACTCAAATATCAATCAAAACCTTCCGTTCGTAGAACATTCATTACCGAAAAAACAAATGACTCTAAAAAGTCTCTACAAAAAAAAAAAAAAAAAAGAAAAAAAAAAAGCACCCCAGAATAAGAAGGAAACAATTATATCGGAACTTACCAACAAGGAAAGAAAAAAGAAGCAAAATTGCTTGTGAATCCTCTAAAAGAGGAATTAATCCTAACTTTGTTGTTCTATAGTGATTAATACCTTATCGTTTGCTCTATGTCTATTGCGATGAATGTTACCAGAGAATGGTGACAAAAAAGTCCTAAGCCCCACATAATTCACAATTTTCACTCAATAACATCATAAAATAAAGGCCTAAAAAATTCACATTGCAACTCGAGTATCAATCAAAACCCTTCGTCCGTAGAACATTCATCACTGAAAAAACAAACGACTCTAAAAAGTCTCTATCTAAAAAAAAAAATGCACCCCAAAATCAAAAGCATACAATTCTATCAGAAGTTACCAACAATGAATGAAAAAAGAAGCAAAATTGCTTGTGAATCCTTTAAAAGAGGAATTAATCCGAACTTTGTTATTCTAAAGTGAAAAGTACCATATCGTTTGCTCTCTATCTATTGTGATGAATGTTACTAGAGAATGGTGACAAAAAAGTCCTTAGCCCCACATAATTCACAATTTTCACTCAATAACATGACAAAATAAAGGCCTAGAGCATTCACATTGCAACTCGAGTATCAATCAAAACCCTTCGTCCGTAGAACATTCATTACTGAAAAAACAAACGACTCTAAAAAGTCTTTATTTTTTTTTTTTACAAAAAAGGCAACCCAAAATTAGAAGGAAACAATCCTATTGGATCTTACTGACAAGGAAAGAAAAAACATGCAAAATTGCTTGTGAATCCTCTAAAAGAGGAATGAATCCTAATTTTGTTGTTCTACAGTGAAAAGTACTATATGGTTTGTTCTCTGTCTCCAATGAATGTTACCAGAGAATGGTGACAAAAAAGTCCTAAGCCCCACATAATTCACAATTTTCACTCAATAACATCATAAAATAAAATCCTAGAGAATTCACATTGCAACTTGAGTATCAATCAAAACCCTTCATCCGTAGAACATTCACTACCGAAAAAATAAATGACTCTAAAAAGTCTCTGTAAAAAAAAAAAAAAAAGCATCCCAGAATCAAAGAAAACAATTCTATCGGAAGTTACCAACAAGGAAAGAAAACGAAGAAAAATTGCTTGTGAATCCTCTATATTTGGAATTAATCCTCACTCTGCTGATTTTCAATAAAAAGTACTGTGAGGTTGGTTCTATCTGCAATGAATGTTACTAGAGAATGATGACAAAAAAGTCCTAAGCCCCACATAATTCACAATTTTAACTCAATAATATCATAAAACAAAGGCCTAGAGAATTCACATTGCAACTCGAGTATCAATCAAAACCGCTCCTCCGTAGAACATTCACTACCGAAAAAACAAATGACTCTAAAAAGTCTCTGTAACAGAAAAAAAAAAAAAAAAAAAAAAAACACCCTAGAATCAAAAGGAAACAATTCTATCGGAACTTACCAACAAGGGAATAAAAAAGAAGCAAAATTGCTTGTAAATCCTCTAAAAGAGGAATTAATCCTAACTTGATTGTTCTACAGTGATTAGTACCGTATCGTTTGCTCTCTATCTATTGCAATGAATGTTACCAGAGAATGGTGACAAAAAAGTCCTAAGCCCCACATAATTCACAATTTTCACTCAATAACATCACAAAAAAAAGGCCTAGAAAATTCACATTGCAACTCAAGTATCAATCAAAACCCTTCGTCCATAGAATATTCATTACCGAAAAAACAAACGACTCTAAAAGTCTCTGTAAAAAAAAAGGGGCACCCAAGAATAAAAAAGAAACAATTCTATCGGAAGTTACCAACGAGGAATAAAAACGAAGAAAAATTGCTTGTGAATCCTCTATATGAGGAATTAATCCTAACTCTATTGTTTTTCAATAAAAAGTACCGTGAGATTGGTTCTGTCTACGATCAATGTTATCGGAGAATGGTGACCAAAAAGTCCTAAGCCCCACATAATTCACAATTTTCACTCAATAGCATCATAAAATAAAGGCCTATAGAATTCACATTGCAACTCGAGTATCATTCAAAACCCTTTGTTCATAGAACATTCTTTACCAAAAAAACAAATAACTCTAAAAAGTCTCTGTAAAAAAAAGAAAAAAAAAACAGCACCCTAGAATCAGAATGAAACAATTCTATCAGAACTTACCAATGAGGAAAGAAAAAAGAAGCAAAATTGCGTGTGAATCCTCTAAAAGATGAATTAATCCTAACTTTATTGTTCTACAGTGAAAAGTATCGTATGGTTTGTTCTCTGTCCGTGATGAATGTTACTGGAGAATGGTGACAAAAAATTCATAAGCCCCACATAATTCACAATTTTCACTCAATAACATCATAAAATAAAGGCCTAGAGAATTCACATTGCAACTCGAGTTTGAATCAAAACCATTCGTCTGTGGAACATTCATTTCCGAAAAAACAATTCTATCGGAACTTACCCACAAGGAAAGAAAAAAGAAGCAAAATTGCCCGTGAATCATCTAAAAGAAAAATGAATCCTAACTTTGTTGTTCTACAGTGAAAAGTACCGTATGGTTTGTTCTCTGTCTGTGATGAATGTTACCAGAGAATGGTGACAAAAAAGTCCTAAGCCCCACATAATTCCCAATTTTCACTCAATAACATAATAAAATAAAGGCCTAGAGAATCCACCTTGCAACTCGAGTATCAATCAAAACCCTTCATTCGTAGAAGATTCATTACCGAAAAAACAAATGACTCTAAAAAGTCTCTGTAAAAAAAAAAAATGCTCCCCAGAATCAGAATGAAACAATTCTATTGGAACTTACCAACAATGAAGGAAAAAAGAAGCAATATTGCTTGTGAATCCTCTAAAAGAGGAATTAATCCTAACTTTGTTGTTTTACAGATATTAGTACTATATCGTTTGCTCTCTGTCTCTGTTGGGTGTGATGAATGTTACTAGAGAGTGGTGACAAAAAAGTCCTAAGCCCCACATAATTCACAATTTTCACTCAATAACATCACAAAATAAAGGCCTAGAAAATTCATATTGCAACTCGAGTATCAATCAAAACCCTTCGTCCGTAGAACATTCATTTCCAAAAAAACAAACGACTCTAAAAAGTCTCTGTAAAAAAACAAAAAACAAAAAAACAAAAGGCACCCCAGCATCAGAAGAAAACAATTCTATTGGAACTTACCAACACGGAAAGAAAAAGAAGCAAAATTACTTGTGAATCCTCTAAAAGAGGAATTAATCCTAACTCTATTGTTTCAATAAAAAGTACGGTGACGTTGAAACTGTCTGCGATGAATGTTATCAGAGAATGGTGACCAAAAAGTCCTAAGCCCCACATAATTCACAATTTTCACTCAATAACATCATAAAATAAAGGCCTAGAGAATTCACATTGCAACTCGAGTATCAATCAAAACCCTTCGCTCGTAGAACATTCATTATTGAAAAAACAAACAAGTCTAAAGTCTCTATTTAAAAAAGAAAAAGGCACCCCAGAATCAGAAAGAAATAATTCTATCAGAACTTACCAACAAGGAAAGAAAAAAGAAGCAAAATTGCTTGTGAATCCTCTAAAATAGGAATTAATCCTAACTCTATTGTTCTATAGTGAAAAGTACTGTATGGTTTGTTTTCTGTCCACAATGAATGTTACTAGAGAATGGTGACAAAAAAGTCCTAAGCGCCACATATTTCACAATTTTCACTCATTAACATCATAAAATAAAGACCTAGAGAATTCACATTGCAACTCGAGTATTAATCAAAACCCTTCGTCCATAGAACATTCATTACTGAAAAAACAAACGACTCTAAAAGTCTCTATTTAAAAATAAAATAAAATAAAATAAAAAAGCACCCCCAAATCAGAACGAAACAATTCTATCGAAACTTACCAACAAGGAAAGAAAAATGAAGCAAACTTGCTTGTGAATGCTCTAAAAGAGGAATTAATCCTAACTTTGTTGTTCTACAGTGAAAAGTACCGTATGGTTTGTTCTCTGTCTGCGATTAATGTTACTAGAGAATGGTGACAAAAGAGTCTTAAGCCCCACATAATTCATAATTTTCACTCAATAACATCATAAAATAAAGGCCTAGAAAATTCACATTGCAACTCAAGTATCAATCAATACCCTTCGTCCGTAGAACATTCATTACCGAAAAAAGAAACGACTCTAAAAAGTCTCTGTAAAAAAAAATCAAAGGGCACCCCAGAATTAGAAGGAGACAATTCTATCGGAACTTACCAACAAGGAAAGAAAAAAGAAGCAAAATTGCTTGTGAATCCTCTAAAGAGGAATTAATCCTAACTTTGTTGTTCTACAATAGTTAGTACCGTATGGTTTGCTCTCCGTCGGCTGTGATGAATATTACCAGAGAATGGTGACAAAAAAGTCCTAATCCCCACATAATTCACAATTTTCACTCAATAACATAATAAAATAAAGGCCTAGAAAATTCACATTGCAACTCGAGTATCAATTAAAACCCTTCGTCCGTAGAACATTCATTACCGAAAAAACAAACGACTCTAAAAAGTCTCTGTAATATATATGGCATCCCAGAATAAGAAGGAAACAATTCTATCGGAACTTACCAACAAGGAAAGAAAAAATAAGCAAAATTGCTTGTGAATCCTCTAAAATAGGAATTAACCTAACTTTGTTGTTCTATAGTGAAAAGTACGGTATGGTTTGTTCTCTGTCTGTGATGAATGTTACTAGAGAATTGTGACAAAAAAGTCCTAAGCCCCACATAATTCACAATTTTTACTCAATAACATCATAAAATAAAAGCCTAGAGATTTCACATTGCAACTCGAGTATCAATCAAAACCCTTCGTCCGTAAAACATTCATTACCGAAAAAACATACGACTCTAAAAAGTCTCTATTTAAAAATAAAAATAAAAACGCACCCCATAATTAGAAGGAAACAATTCTATCGGAACTTACCAACAAGGAAAGAAAAAAGAAGCAAAATTGCTTGTGAATCCTCTAAAAGAGGAATTAATCCTAACTTTGTTGTTCTACAGCGAAAAGTTTTGTTTTCTATCCACGATGAATGTTACCAGAGAATGATGACAAAAAAGTCCTAAGCCCCACATAATTCACAATTTTCACTCAATAACATCATAAAATAAAGGCCTACGGAATTTACATTGCAACTTGAGTATCAATCAAAACCCTTCGTCCGTAGAACATTCATTATCGAAAAAACAAAGGACTCTAAAAAGTCTCTATATATATATAAACCGCCCTAGAATCAAAAGGAAACAATTCTTTTGGAACTTACCAACAAGGAAAGAAAAAAGAAGCAAAATTGCTTGTGAATCCTTTAAAAGATGAATTAATCCTAACTCTGTTGTTTTTCAATAAAAAGTACCGTGACGTTGGTTCCGTCTCTATGAATCTTATCAGAGAATGGTGACCATAAAGTCCTAAGCCCCACATAATTCACAATTTTCACTCAATAACATTATAAAATAAAGGCCTAGAGAATTCACATTGCAACTTGAGTATCAATCAAAACCCTTCGTCCGTAGAACATTCATTATCGAAAAAACAAAGAACTCTAAAAAGTCTCTATATATACATATAAAGCACCCTAGAATTAGAATGAAACAATTCTATTGGAACTTACCAACAAGGAAAGAAAAAAAAAGGCAAAATTGCTTGTAAATCCTTTAAAAGATGAATTAATCCTAACTCTATTGTTTTTCAATAAAAAGTACCGTGAGGTTGGTTCTGTTTGCGATGAATCTTATCAGAGAATGGTGACCATAAAGTCTTAAGCCCCACATAATTCACAATTTTCACTCAATAACATCATAAAATAAAGGCCTAGAGAATTCACATTGCAACTCGAGTATCAATCAAAACCCTTCGTCCGTAGAACATTCATTACCGAATATATAATTGTGGCCAAAACTAATGCTATTACCTAGTCTTGGTGAAGATGGACCGTTGCATGAATCTACAACATAAATAAGAATGCTAAAAGGATTAGGATTCTTCTATCTACTAAGATTTCAGTACTATTAGATTTGCGGAGCTTCCAATTTTACAAGGCCTTTCCTATTTTTAAGTAGGATTCATGTTCCTCTCAACCTAGTGTAGGTCTTAGTAGAGTATCTGAATAAGATTATTTCTTATGAAGAATGTAATGAACGCCAGGTGAATGAATTTGTTTTGAATTTTGCAAGCCTTTCTTTTGAATTGTGTGATGCAATTCTTCTCTTCATCTTGATGCTTAGGGAGGTGTGATGCTTCGAGGAATGTATCCTTCCTGACATGTGATTTGCTGCAAGTCCTTTTGGAATCTCAATCCTCGGAGGGCAGACTATTTTGGACTCAAGAGTTTCACGTCAATGCATTATATCCAGAAATGTTAAACATCACGTCTCCATTGAAGATAACATGTTCAGCCACAAAATATGCAATACCTTTTTTGGAGTTGATTACATTAAAATTCTGTGGGGGTCCGAGTGTGCTTAAGATTGTCAAGTGTTCATGAAATGGAAACAAAATCAATTTGTAGTTGGCAGCACTTTGGTCATGGTATGCTGTAGTAAGATCAATTGTCTATCTTTTCTCCGATAAAACAGATCAGTGGTCTGAAGAGGTGGTAAAAATGATAACTTCTGCCCAAGGTCGAAACTTGGCTAAAAAGGAAAAGGGCACATGGACAAAACAAGAGTGCTTGTGCAGTGTATAGGCACTCAGATAGTATCCACCCAAAACGGCTGCTTTGGTTTTGCGGGTGGTCAAATTCCCTTATATGCTCGCTGCAGAAGCCTTTGGAAGTTGTGTATTTCTAGATGACATCGGGAAGAAGACGAAAACTTGATAAAATGAATCAAATTTTGCAATGCGACCTTATGGAAAAATGTCAAGTTCTCGTCTGAACTAATCTTGTTTTGCCTCAACTCTTTTATGTAATGTTGCGTTTGCCTATTAAGGTGGATGCTTCTCAGCGCTTCTAGTTTTTTTTTTTTTTTTTCATCATTCATGTTGCCCCCTCAATGACATGATTTCATCAACTAATGGGAGATTGCTGAAGGGTGTACACACGTCAATGATGTTGCTCAGAAATTGTCTTCCAGTGGATAAGATCATCTCTCTCTCACACACACCAGCACAAACCCACGGCCTCACCCCTAATCTGTCTTTAGCTTTGAGTCTCTTGTTTGGGCTATGACAGGGAAGCCATCTGTTATTTGGAAGCGGAAGGTTTGGTTTATTCGATGATTAATGACTTCCACCACAAATCAACTGCCAGTCCACGTTTTTTACTAAACAGCTTTTGGGAGAGCCATTATAAAACAGGAGATGTTATATCCCCTAGCATGATCTCCTAGTGCTTTAACATTTTAACATGCCCGGCTGAGTGGGCTAATGAAAGCATATGTCTTTAGCTTATAATCCTTTTGTTGTTCCATTTATCTTTGTCATGTAAATAGCGGGACATCTAGGATTGCATATCTACCTTCCAAAAGGGTAGTATAGATTGTATCATCCTGTGACCATGAGGATTGCTTGCATTTCTCAAACAGAATGATTTTGCACCCACAAGCCACAAATGTTATAGAAGAGGTTGAAGTTCACATTTCACCAATTACAGTGCAAGTTGGATGAGCTGGAAGTTCTCAGAAACTAATTTATACTTATCCTATAGAAGGAAGAAAGAGATACAAGAGAAGAAGTGATTAGATTAATTGGAGAAAGCACACTGAATACGGTATCAAAGAGCAATATCGCTTTGCCTCCGTCCTAGGCTCACATAACTAGACCCTAATGATTAACAAAACATGTATCAAATCGCACCTGTCCGTGAGAAAAAGAATGATTAAAAGAATACTGCAGTTCTGAGCAGGTGCTTCTTGGTTGTATCCTCTGTCCTGCTGTTGATCAGCATGAGGTCCATTGTATCCTCCCCATTTGCAGCCACGAAAACCATGTCCTCTTCCTCGACCAAGCCTTTGGCATGACCTTGGTTGTGGTCCCAACCTCCATCATCATACTCAGAATTCACAAAACCATTCCCCGAAACGAGCAATATTATACGCTGTTACCAGCAAGCAAACATATGAAGGATTGCAGATGCAGCAGCAAGGGGTATTGCCATCTGCATATTCCTCAAAGAAGTACATTAACATTTTGGTGCCATTACAACAGAGAATGAAAACAATTTACTTAACCATGATGCAAGATCCCATATCTAAAACACTCCCTTCCATGCGATCTAAAAAATTGTTCAGTTTTGTGAATGCAATACCTCTAGATCTTGGTCTTCCTCTACCACCGCGACCTCTTCCTCGCCCATTAGGTGATCCCCCTATTTAAATGAGGAACATAACTAGAAGAAAATTAGAGAAATCACATTACAGTCACTAATAGACAATAATGACAGAATAATTTCTAGAAGTAACCCCTCATAACGAAGCTCTGACGATGTCTCCACCATCTCAACAGATAATAGAGGCTGATACCTGCAATAGAGGGCATTTGAGGCTTATGATGGATCAAACGTCAAGCTCTAAATATTTCTTAACTCTCACAATGAAGAATCAGTGACAAGAGACGAGTGCCATGAACTCATCCAACAGCCGATGTATCCAGTTCCTTCTTTGAAAGATTTACTATAATCATCGACGCATGCCTCAAGGTCTCCAACCAACCCAAACAAGAGAAAGACATTAGATGGAGAAAGAAGAGCACTTTTGAAATTGAAAATTCATGGCCAGTCAGTTTGCAACTACACTTACGCGACAATTTCCTGTCTGAATATCAACTTGCAGCTCCAAATCCAATGTTGGTTAAGCAAATAGGCTGAAAAAATTCTGGGCAGAAGCAGTAAAATGATGAGCACCAATCAATCTGTTGAGTTCAACGGATACCGTGCCAAAGGGCAAATGGCTCAGAAGAGGTTTTGGGTGTGGGCTTAGCCACTTCTGGTATCCCAAACACTTGCCAAAACATTAATCTTTCATCTGCTGCTGCAGATGCCACCTTGCATTCATCCGGACTCTGCAGAACAAGTATATGACAATGAGAATCAGCAGAATGATCAATTCAACAAGCAAACTTCAAAAGTATTTACACTGAAATGCAGATGACTATGATAAGCATACAAAGTAGTACCTGTGCCAGGAACAGAACTCTAGATGTGTGTCCACTTAGCTCTGCCATCCTTCGCATAGAAGGATATTTCCAGAGAATGAGCTGGTTCTCAGCAGGCCCGTGAGAGCTTAGCAATTCCCTCTCCCTCTTGCTCCACAACAGTGCACACACCTGAGAACCGGTGTCCACTGAATTCAGACACGTGCCCGTGCATGTGTTCCAAAATTTAACACATCGGTCGCTCCCTCCCGAGGCCAGTAAATTCGCCTGAAATGGGCACCAAGCAAGGGCTTTCACAGTGGTTGTGTGGGCTTCAATCTTGTGAAGCCACTGAGTGCTGGAACTCAAAGAGGCTCTAGATCTGTCCCACAAGTAAAGGAGATTGTCATTTCCTCCGCTAGCCAGCTGTTTTCCCGAGGGCGACCATTTCAGGCCGCAGACTTCCTGGTGATGCCCCCTGTAGGTTCCAACAATGTGGGATCTGAGTCTCACATCATTGTTGATGACCATACAGTCCATGCCTCCTGTAGTGAGGACGTGATTGTTCCAGGCCAAGGAACCAACTCGGAGTCGATGGCCTCCTCTTAAAGTTCTCAGCTGCATGAGAGGGAACGAAAACAAAAAGCAAAAAGCACAGCCTGAATAAGAACCCATCCTCTCAAACAAAAAGCAAAAAGCACATCAAAACAAGAAGCAACCAGCTTACCTGTCTTTGAGCAGAGGAATCCCAGAGCTGGACATGAGAATTTTGTAAGCCAATGGCAATACTCTGACCATCAGGAGCCCAGCTCACGCTCGTGACAGGACCCTCCTCATTATTGAAGGTCGCCAGTTCTGTAGTAGAGCCGTTGGAGGCATTCCACAAGTACACCGTTTCGGAAAGAGCAATCACTACCAGGTTGTTGGCACCCCAGTCCAGCAAGTTCAAATTATAATCATCCAATATGTTAGGAGCATCCAGCATCCTCTGGCAGGTCTATCAATTGACAAACCAAAGAAAATGTTTCAAAACACTAATTTGACAGTCTTTGAGAGCACAAGCAAAACCAGTACATACTAATGTTCCAGGGAACAAATGCTAACTTGTTGGTCAAGTTTTATGTCATCAATAAAAGAAACAGCGATGGGCATGAATTTGAGGCTACCTTGGGTATCCATCGACAGGGCTTGATGAATTTAGACTGGTAAGCAGTGGGGGAGAGCCAGCTTTTTGGGATTAGCTCTTCTGGGGTCGGTGGCTTGTTCTTGAAGGCCAGGATTCGACTTCGGTTCATGTCAAGTGCCTCTGCGAGAAGCTTCTGGTACGCCTCACTTGATGCTGACATCACCGCAGACTTCTCCTTCCACTTCTTCCCTCCAGTCAAGAGAGAACGAGCGTAGTCGAAGTCCATAGCTGAGCGGTTCGGGATGAATCTATCCAACTGTGATTATAAAAAAACAAACACTTCCAATAACTGTTTTTTTTTTTTTTTTGGTAAAGTACTTCCAATAACTGTTGTTTTTCAATAAAAGTCTAAAAGGTCTCTGTAAATGACACAAGAAAACCACTGGCTTACGTTTTCTCGAGAATTCTTCTTCTGAAGGTATTCCTGGAGAAGATCCAGCGACCACTCCTCGCCCGGTGAAGCCATGGTCCAGCGAACGCCCCCGCCGCAGAGGTAGGTCGAAATTCTGCCAAAAAAAAAAAAAAGAAAGGAAATTTCAAGGACAGAAGAAGACCCAGAAGCGGAGGAACAAAGAGGGACCGAGCGTTGATGATGGATCGTCAGCTTTTCAACTAAAGAGGCTAGATTTTCTCTGGCAATGCCCTCGAATCAGAGGCGCACAGAGGGCGAGCGAGAGAGCGAGATTCAGAGAGCAGCTTGAGAAGGAAGAGCTAGTTTGCTCGCGGAATAACCGGTGAAATCATGGTCCGACGAACGCCCCCGCCGCAGAGCTCGGTCAAAATCCTGCGAAAAAAAAAGGGGGGGAGAAATTTTGAGGACAGAAGAAGACCCAGATGTAGACGAATGAAGAGGAACCGAGCGCCGTTGATGGGTCGCCACTGTTTCAACTGAAGCCCCCAGATTTTCTGTCGCTGTACGCTCAAATCAGAGGCCCACAGAGAGCGAGCGAGAGAGCGAGATTCAGAGAGCAGCTTGAGAAGGGAGAGCTAGTTCGCTCGCAGAGTAACCGGTGAAATCATGGTCCGACGAACGCCCCCGCCGCAGAGCTCGGTCAAAATCCTGCATAAAAAAGTGGGGGAAATTCCAAGGACGGAAGAAGACCCAGATGCAGACGAACGACGAAGGACCGAGCGCCGTTGATGGGTCGCCACTTTTTCAACTGAAGCGACCAGATTTCCTCTCGCTGTGCGCTCAAATCAGAGGCGTGCAGAGAGCGAGCGAGACAGCGACAGAGAGAGAGAGATTCAGAGAGCAGCTAACAGCTAAGATCGTTCGCAGAGGAATGGGTGAGAGGGAGAAGATGACGATGAAGAAGGAAGAAGAAGATGATTTTGAATCAACGTTGCGGGCGGGAACGGGAGTAGTTATGCCAAGGAATACAAGGAGCCGTTGGCGGCAGCGTTCCTCCGATGCCAATGTAATTACTAGCTTATTATATATAATTTACTCGATAATATATTGTTAACTTATTGACTCTTCTTTTTCGTCCGAAAAATAAATTATTGACTCTTCACTACCCATGAAATTATGAAACAACTTTATTTTTCAATCAGCACAAACAGAAAAAAAAAAAAAAAAAACCCACTAATATTCTCTAATCCTCACTATAATTGGTTAATCAAGAAAATTAATTGATGGCTTTTCATACGTCAAATTAGATAATGAAATTTTGTGCACCTCAAAGTGTCATGTAAAAATCAATTTCCGTGAGATGATAGGAGGCGAATTATCGTTCTCATTTTTTTTCTTAAACAAAGTACAATTCTCGATATAGATTTTGAAGATACCATTTTATTTACTAAAAAACTATACGTATTATAAACACAAAGATTGTTTCGACCATCCAAAGATCTCTTGAATTCATTAGTTAGTGATTCTTTACAAATGCACTTTGCCAAATGCCCCGTTCACTCTGCACGGATAAATATTTAAAAAATAAAAAATAAAATTTTATTTTTGAGAAATGTACTCTAAAATTACTAAATAATTTTACCACTTTCGCACTAATAAAACTGAAATTATGCTATCCTTTACGCTAAGAAAAATGTACTCTAAAATTAACTGCATTGTGATGGTGCTATTGGTTGGATTTAATGATTTTACCATTGACATCATTATAATTATACATCTTACGGTATTATACTAGTTAGTGATTCACACAGTACAAGCCACATTACTTATGCACGCTGTATAGTTAATGAATTTGAAAATCAAAGTTCAATGGGTAAAATTTGCTCTAAAGTTAGGTCTACATTTTTACTTTTTGGCGCATATAATCAAGTGTTAATCTTATATTCTATCGAAGTTTGGTTTAATTTTATTTCCATTTTTAATTTTTTTAATGAATACATCATATTTGTATATATAATTTTGATTGTTGTAAGGAAAATCATTTTAATTAATCTCGACAAAATGCAGTAATTGGGATTTATTCTTTCTTAGATTGAATTTATTCGAGTTAAATTTTTTTCTTGGAATTAAAATTTAAAATATTTTAGTACTTTATGAAATTGAGAATTTATTTATTTTTTTCATTTTGTGATGCTCTTTGTTTTTTTTTTTTTTTGTGGTATTATTCGATTGTTGATTGGCCATATGTTCAGACATGTTCCTTGAAGACTTTGCCATGCGCCTAACCCTTTATTTATTTGGCATAAATGAATGATATAGAAAATATTTACCTAAAATAATCACTTGAAATAATTAGCCATTGAAAAATATTTTTATAATTGATAATAATTTATGTCTCAACATTTTCATGAAAAATATATATTTTTTCATTAATTCAATTTTTAAAACGATATATTTAATGAAATCAATTTTACTTAAATCTCGGATGCTAAAAGAAGCTTTGTCAAACAAGTGATGGGCTCAACTAATCCAAAAGAGACTTAGGGGCTCAGATGATAATTACAAGACAATTACAATCGTGATAAAAAAAAATTACTATATTGTCTTAAGCGGTTAAGCACAAAGATCATTCAAACTAGGGTGATCGGTTTCCGATCCCATCCGAGGAACTAAACTTGGAGGACTAGTTCCCAAAATTGGTAAATGAGAACCGGACTATTTAGTCCTAAAATCGAGAATGAAACTGTCATTTTTCAATTTAGTTTGACAGAACTGGCCACATTTTTTTTCCATGAGGATTTAGTTTAAATTTAATATATATGTGTGTGTTTAAGAAATAAAATAGTCTATTTTAGAATTTATTGCTATTTTTAAGAAATAAAAAATATAGTCTTAAAAAAAAGTCGGTATGGTCCAATTCTCTCTCAAAATTAGGAATTTGACTGAAAATCACCGATTCCATAAAATTGGAACCGAGAGCCGAACCAAACCGGTATAAAGACACTATTTATTATAAGTTAAAATTAATTTATTTTTTAGCTAAACTAAGTAATTTTATTCTAAAAAAAAGTTAGAAGACACGATTATTTTGAAAAATGAAAAGGAAAAGAAAAACCTTTCAACCAAGATATATAATTTGAAATACCCTTATTATTTTATAAAAGAAGCAATTCTTTTCCCTTCATAAATCCAATTTAGGGCTTTTCCTTATTTCCACTTTTCTTGAAAGGACGATTTACTATAAGATTTATGCGTACATTATACTTTTCAAACACCATACAAATCAATCAAATTACATGCCTTGTGACATCCGGAATTTTATATTTGGTTCTCCCCAAAATTGGGAAATTGCCGGGGGCTATATTTTCCATTTTCATTGTGATGATAATTTTTGTTATATAGATTTTTTTACAATTTTGTTTTTATAGAAATAGGAAGGGAAAAATAAAAAGGAAACAAACATAAAACGAAAGGACTTAGAGAGAGGGAGAAAGGGAGGGAGAAGTTTCCATCATTTCGCGCCTCTCTCTCTCTCTCTCTCTCTCTCTCTCTCTTCCTTCTCGGCTTCTTCTCGGCGAAGAAGAAGGAGAAGAGGGAAGAGGATAGCTGCTTCAGGTCGATCGCGTGGGTCGCGAATGGCGGCGGAAGGACGATTCCTTCTCCTCTGCTCCCCAGCGAATCTGCCGATGTGTACGTCCCCGATCTTCATTTCTAATACATTCTTTTTATACATACTTTGGGGGCATATAGCTTGTTTGAGTTTTACATGTACTCTTCTACAAGTTATTTCGGGATTGCAGTTACTTGAAGACCTAGCATGAGTAGCGACGGAGCTGGAGTTGAATTTGAAAGCCTGGAAACGTACTGAAATTGTTTACTCCAACTTGTGTGTTTAAGAAATAAATAAGTCTATTTTTAGTTATTGTTTATTTGGTGTTTTACCAGGATGGAATCAACGTGCAGAGCATGGGGTAGGGAGATGAGAGAAGCATTATTACCTGATGATTTGAATGATCTCTCTGGGGACCTCCTTACTACTTTTAGAAACAGCAAAGTGGCAGGCATTTCCTTGTTTTGCCCTCCTGAACCTAAGGTTACTCGATTTGTTTACCTGGTATTCCTCTGTCAAAAGTTTCCAATAGCACTGGGTCCTTAAAATTGTCGTCATTGGTCTTCTTAGAGATGTAGAGTAGGTCGCTACTGCACCGTTGCCTTTTAGCATCTCCTACTTCACAGATTCTCATGTTGAGGCTTACACTTACTTGGCTTGAAGTTGGAAATCACATCGTATCAGAGGGCTTTCAAACTCTGCTTACAGATCCATTGAACATACAGAATAATTTTTTTTAAGCCATGCGCTATATTTTTCCTTGGAACTGATATGTGTGTGCTCATTGGATCTTTTTAAGCTGGGAGAATTTGAGAGAGCGGTCAGGCTTAGCTATAGGCCTTGTGGTGGCGAAAGTACTACGGCTCGAGATGGACAGTTTATTGTGGCTATCAGAGATCAAATCTCTCATGTTGAAGCAGCATTGCCAGAATTTCTTAGTGAGGGGGGAGGGGTGTGGAACAGCCTGCATTGAACATCTTTGAAGGATTTCATTTTGGAAAATTATGATGAGAAGGAAAATGTGGGGTCTAATACCAGTGCTGCTTGCAGCAGTGGCTTAATGGATGAGAGCAAGAGCTTAAAGGATGGAAAATCTAATGAGGATTACAAAGGGCAACAAGGTGACATTATGTCATAGTATGTGGATTCCCTTCCTTCGACATGGATTTTGTACTTTAAAGAATATGAAGTTTTTGATGATCTTTGAATAAGTAGGTCATGGATTTGCTCGGACCCAGTTTACAACCCCGTTTCGTCAACAACTTCCCAAAGTATATTTGGCCGTGCAGTTAACAGCTTTTACTGTGTCTGCTCTTCAGGTTCTCTTAAACAATTTCTGATTCTTTGTCCGCTTCTGATGCTAGCTCTTTCCTTACTGTTCCAGCGTGCCATTGGAAGCAATTGCATATATTGCCGTCGAAGTAATCTCTATACTTGAGAAGCTACACTTTGGAGGGTAATAGCCGACGAGCTTCCAATCGGATCTTTGTTAGTTTTTTCTTTATTAGACAGTGAATCAATGCTTTGGTAGACCAGACTATCAGAAATACAAGCCAGATTCGACTTTTTGTAATGTTTCTCATGCGTGCTTCTTTTATGGGCAGGTACATCCATGGTGACATAATACTAGGTAAATTTTTGCTTGGTCCTCCAGGAACTCCTGAAGAGAGGAGACTGTTTCTGACCGACCTAGGATTAGGTATCTGCCATTTGCATGAATACTTTATATGCTCTAGGAATCAGCGATTGTGAAGGAGAACGCACATGTCTCATCATTTTCATTATTCATGACCTTGCAGTCACAAGATGGCGGGATCCCACCATTGGTTCACATGTCAAGTACTACCAAACTCCAGATGATATCGGGTTCGAACAAAATGATGTTAGTATATCTTGCCTACCTGTGTAATTACTGTTCCATGCACCCAACTAAAGGATTTGTTACAGAAGAACAATTCGATTTGCAAGTGTTCACACTCAACTTGGTAGAACAAGTAGGGGGAGGAATGATCTAGAGTCTCTGGTTTACGTGCTCATGTATCTTGTCAGTGCTTGTTTGCCTAGGCCAAGACATCGGGTTTCATCCCTATACCCAGAGAAGATTTCTTGCACTAAACCCCTGTATCGGTCTTTTGATCACCAGTCTTTCAGGGAGAGGATAAGGCTTACCTTGTTTGCAAGCGAAAGATGGCCACTCCTCTAGACATGCCGTGTGATGCTTGTCCTGGGCCTTACCTGCAATTCACTGCGTCTGTGCTTGATCTGAAATTCGATGAAGAACCAAACTACGCTGAATACATCTCTCTCTTCCATGGGAACACTGGTCAAAATATATACATTTGGCCCGTGCACAGAGATGCTAGTCAGGAGGTAGTATCCATTTCCTGTGAAAAGCAATAGATGTGAATGAAATTTCTTATTTGCGCTTGTCCTCTAATTGCGCCATATTTTTCTCTTTCATGTGATATGGACAGATTAGGTACCTTGTGAGCAAGTGCAGTTAAAGGATGACAACGAGCCATCAAAGAGAACGCGAATAGGGTTGAAATTAAAACAATGGATGAGCATTTACCATGTGCATTTACCAATGAAGCAAAGGTGAGGACTTGAATTTCAGATTCATTTATTTTTTTCTGTGGTGACTTAAGTTTATTCGTAATCTTCCTGTTTCTCGCAGATATTTGTCTAATTCGAATGATGTCAACTTGGTCTTACACATTCAGAAGGGACGTGCGAGGGGAAATGCATGTCACCAATGTGGCTTTTGATCCCCATTCTAAGTCATGGGCCATAATAATGGATGATAGCGTCGGCTACACTGCTCGGACTTATGCTATTTCATTCGGCTATCTACCCGAGGTTTTTGTTGAGCAGCTTTACTTTGAACTTTCAATCATGGTAGATCCCATAGGTGCATATCACAATTCTTATAATACAAACCAGGATGAATTTGTGTTGGACCTATGAGGAACACACACACACCAACCTCTTACCGTGGAATTCTTGATTATGACAGTCTTGACTGCTTGTTTCCATATTCGAAGGACTGGATTCGGGCACATAGGTCGCAGAACTATTACATCACCATAGTGGCTGGAGCAGTTGACCACAGATTTCTTGTTATAAGGTCCAAGGGTTGGTCCGTGAATGTTTAATTTCTATTCCAATGACTCCTAAGTAATGTTATACTTCACCATTTTACCAGTTTTTATTGATATGCCACAAGGACCCCCAGTGTTAGGCAGTATTGTTGTGTTACCAATACATTTCCTTTCAAGTGAAGAGGGCAGAAGGTTTTTACGTCACCGCCTTTTTGAAGTACTTCTATTCAACAGCAATACAAACTAGCTTGTAAGCTGTCAAACGTACATTTTATAGTCTAAAGAAAGCGGATTTCTTTCTTCGTTGTCATGTTCAAATGACATTTTCAATCAATCTTAATGGCTTACTTTAAACCTAAGATCATTTCTACTTCTCCGTGATTAAATTCTATTTGACTTGTAAGGTTACAAGCAAAACCTATGAAACATCAAACTAAAAAAATTACAACTTTCAAGTTCCTCTCTTGCCCAATTTGTTTTAAAATCAATTTAAACTTAAGCGCAAAACTATGTGATGCTCCTTCCGACATGGAAATTGGTTAAATGGCTTATCTTTAAACGACGTAACTATATTTGGAATGAGTGCATTTCAGAGGAAGAAAAGAGAAGCGAATGAAATGTGTGTCTATAAATATATATATAATTTTCTTAAGGATTTGCTGAATTAAATAAACTATTCCAATTTTTCCACTCTTAATTAAGTATATGTGGTTGAATTGAACAAAATGTCTTTTAATAAAAAAATAATCATTCAAAGAAATATATTTTATTCTTCGTTGATGAGTTTTGTTAAATTACATAAATCATATCATTTCTTTCGTTCTTAATTAGACAAATTCAATTGAGTTAAACAAAAATATCACTTAAAAAGAATTAAGATATTTTTCGTTTATCTATAACCCTAACAAGATATGGAACTTGTGGATTGTAAATCAATAACAAATATTGTCGGCTCCCACTTTTTTAAAAAACAATTACCTTAAATTTAGGATGGGCTATTGAGTTTGGGTTCCCTTCGCTAGATTTGGTGCTAGGGCCCCTGAATTATCGAAAATTAAAAAAGGAGGCAATTCATAAACTAGGTAGAAATTCGAAAAGTTGAACTTGTTGAATGTTGATATTTCCCTCGTGTAGCACACATCCATGCGGACAGAACCCAGGCACACGGTACCACGGAAGAAAAATGAGATGAAGGCCTAAATATGTTGCGGAAATGGGCCTTTACTTTGTAGGAACTACAAAAAAGGCTCATGAAGTCCGTGTCTTTTTATCAGGAAGGTCCCATTCATAATATGTTGCAGAACAGCTTCTTCTTTTTTAAGATTAAAAAAACGATTTTTAAAAAAAAATTAAAAAAAAAAAAAAACTTAAAAATCTTGGAAAATTCAAAATTCATAAAAACAATAGAAAATCCCTAAAAGTTATAATTCCTTGAAAAATATTTAAAATAGTTTGTTTTGGGTAGTCTTCTCTTAACATTGCGGGAAAATCATTAAAAAAATTCATACAAAAAAAAAAAATTAAACAAGCCCATAAAACTCTATCTTAGGGTTTCAATTGTCTATAAGGACAATCACCTTTGTTTGCGTACTTACATTGATTTTGGCTTTCCTTTAGTCTAGTTAGAATTAGTATTTATCTTTTTCTTAATATTAGGTATTTGTTATTCGATGCAATTATTTAATGTTTTCTTAATTACTATTTGTTATGTTAATGATTGCACACCTGCATGATTACTTTACACATTATTGGATAGGTATAAAATCAATTCAGATTGCTCGATAAAAATCTTTTAATGAAATGAACAAGATTATGTACCGAAATGGCAATAATTAGTTAATTAGTGTAATCAAATCATTGACCCTAGATTTTTTGATTATGTAGGAAGTGAAGTACGCTCTCACACTTCACTTGGTTCTTAGTTGACCATAATGGGCTAGTGGTAACTCCTTTGTTAAAATTTGCATAGGCTTAATTGATTAAAATTTTGAACTTTCGATGTCCCGCAAGGTATAGACTTGGGAGAGTTCGCGTCTAAATCATGAGTCATAGGCCCGTTCTTTAGGCAATACCCCTAAACCTAACTCTCTCTCCCCCAAGGGATTAGGTCACGACACTCTTTTTTCTTTTCTTTTCATACACACAACTTTAACACATTTAAAGTGAAATTCCAAGAGAGAAATTGAGTGAACTTATTTCTCTATGGCTTTGGTGTGTATTTTGAAGGTATATTTGTTCTAAACCCAACAACAATAATAGTAGAGGCAAATAATACCTTGAAAATAATGATCATCATCATGTATCAAAATATTAAGGATCTATTTCTACTTCTCTATTTTCATCCACAATCAAATTTCCCCAACAATTTGCACTAGTTTATCATCATGATAGAACTCCTTTAATTGTCAAAATAAACCAGAATCATTCTGTCAAGGGTTTTAAGGCATCTAATACCTCAGTGACCAAGCCTTCCGCTACTCACACTTGTCAGTTACCACTTCAGATCAATGTGGGGTTGATCCCAAGGTAATCCCTTCCGTGCTATCTTATTTTAAATGGGGAAAGTGTCAAAGAAGTCCTAAACATTTTGTATTTATATCAATTTAGTCATAAACATTTTTACTAGTGCTAATTTAGTCCTAAATATTTTCACTTTATACCAATTCAGTCCTTTTTGGCTAATTTTGGCCAGATTTTGCCGATTGGGCATCGGTCGGCTGGCGTGGCATGATTAGCGTTGACGTGGACAAATTTTAATAATATTTTAATATTTTTTGAAATTTTTATTTTTCTTTTTTCCTTTCTCCTTCTCTTTCCTCTAGCCGATCACCAAGCCTCGGTGACCAACCAGAGGTGATGGCCGACGAGGCTTGCCATGGCCGGCAAGGCTTGACCTTCGCCAACCAAGCACAAGGCCACCCTCGTGGCCTGGGCAGCCTCGCCAAAGGCTAGTCGTTGAGGCCTCGGCAACTAACTGGAGGAAGGAGGAGGATAAATAAAAATAAAAATAAAATATAACAAAATTCAAAATTCAAAAAATATTAAAATATTAATAAAAGTTGTCTACGTCGGCGCCGATCGTGCCACATCAATCGACCGAGTGCCTAGTTAGCAAAATTTGGCCAAAATTAGTCGGAAATGACTAAATTGACACAAAATGAAAATGTTTAGGACTAAATTGGCATCAATAAAAGGTTTATGACTAAATGGCACAAATGCAAAAGATTTAGGACTTCTTTGACACTTTTCCCTCTTTTAAATATACTCAATTTCCCAGCAGTGATATGTTGTTGCGATGCTTAACAAAAGGAGTAAGTCAAGCACTTGTCAGCCAAAAAGAAAATAGGAAGCGATGGCACTTAGATTTGAGGACTATTTATAGCACAAAGGCCCATTACCATTGGATTCATGATTGTCATTCCTCTTAATTTTTTAGTTCAATTGGGCTCGATTGTCCAAAACCAACGTCAACTAAACTCAATAAGGAAGGAAATTCAATCAAAGCTCAAGCTCACATGCTGAAAATCCTATAAATTTGAGAAACATATTATTTATCTATTCCTCATATCGACAAATATCAAGTTGAGAATGATCTTGTTTATTTGTTTGTAACGTGGTTAACGTGCTTTGTGACAGTCTGATTTTCCACTTCTGTTTTCAATGGAATAAATGGAGCTTTTCATCGACATGTTTATAGTGCTATTCTCCGAACTGATTACTCATGAGATAACTAGACTAGTTGGAGAAGTTAGTAAGGGATTTTAGTGCAACAGGCTTGAGAATTCGACTAGGAATCGACTACTCGACTATGTTTGTTTGCAATGGTTATTGCGGCACAGTCGAAAATCTATCAGAGACCAGAAATAGGTCGATTTGACTGAGGTAAATAGTTAAGTACGAGTGATTCCACTTAATTACAAAAAAAAAAAAAAATCTCGTCAATCGACACTAAATCGATTTTTCTGTCGTTTTGGTACCTTGTGCCCGTAAATGAAACCTCAAGATTTTTCACGACAACTGAGAGTCGCTAATGAATAGAAGATGTACATAGTGGCTTGAAAATAATCGACCACGAGTCCATTGCACCGAAAATTCCCAAAAACTACCTAATAGTTTAAGCCGCGCTGAAATCACGTTTGACTGAATTTAACTGCGAAATTTATTCTGATTTCAGAAATTGAGAACTTTCATGTATCACAATTAATCCTAGGGATATTGTTATATCTTTTCAAAATTTATTGATGACGAAAATTGTTTGTGAAAAATGCAAGAGTGACAAATTAAAAGAATAACGGAAATGCCATATTTTAAATATGTTTTTGGGCCTTTAAGGTGGAACATTTAGAGAAGGAATTATAAGGACTTAAATGAGGAATTGTCCTTATTAACTAAGATTGTGAAATGGGAAAGTGGAAAAAAGGAAAAAAAAATTCTAGAAATGAGGTAAATTCGTATGAAGGCCTTAGGCATGAGATTTCATCGACATTTGAGTTTCATTTGGAAGAGATAAGTGTATTCAAGCAGAGGTGCCAGGCTCATGAGAGAGATAAGAACCAATTTTTCCATGGAAAATAACCATGCTTTTGGAATTTAGGAAAGTGGTCCACCCCTAGTTCTTTTTCCCTTTTTCCTCTCATCCCCCATCCGTGCATCTTCTTTCCCCCTAGATACCATGCGACACTCCTTTCTCTTTTTTTCCTTTCTTTTTCTTTCCTTTCCTTTTCACAGCCACAAAAAGCCTTGTTTTCTTCTTCTTTACGCTAGGATATTCGGCCTCCCCTGTTTCCCCTTAGACGACAAAACAATGCCTTCCTCTGTTTTCTTGGTTGCTGGTTTGTCATCTAAGGGGAAACAGGGGAGGCCGAATATCCTAGCGTAAAGAAGAAGAAGATAAGGCTTTTTGTGGCTATGAAAAGGAAAGGAAAGAAAAGGAAGGAAAGAAAGAGAAGGGAGTGTCGCACGGTATCTAGAGGGAAAGAAGATGCACGGATGGGGGTGAGAAGAAAAGGGAAAAGAACTAGGGGGACCACTTTCCTAAATTCCACAAGCATGGTCCTTTTTTCCATGGAAAAATTGGTTCTTATCTCTCTCACGAGGCCCACCTCGCTTGAATACACTTATCTCTTCCAAATGAAACTCAAATATCGATGAAATCTCATACCTTGGGCCTTCATACGAATTTACCTCCTTTCTAAAAGCTTTTCCTTTTTTCCACTTTCCCATTTCACAATCTTAGTTAATAAGGACAATTCCTCATTTAAGTCCTTATAATTCCTTCTCCAAATGTTCCACCTTAAAGGCCCAAAAACCTATTTAAAATATGGCCTTTCCGTTATTCTTTTAATTTGCCGCTCTTGTATTTTTTACAAACAATTCTCGTCATCAATAAATTTTGAAAAGATGCAACAATATCCCTAAGATTAATTGTGATACATGAAAGTTCTCAATTTCTGAAATCAAAATAAATTTCGCAGTTAAATTCAGTCAAATATGGTTTCAGCGCGACCTAAACTATCGGGTAGTTTTTGGGAATTTTCGGTACAATGGACTCGTGGTCGATTATTTTCGAGCCACTATGTATATTCTCGACTCATTGGTGACTCTCAGTTGTCGTGAAAAATCTTGAGGCTTCATTTACGGGTACAAGGTACCAAAACAACGAAAAATCGGTTTAGATTTTCGAGAATTTTTTTTGTAATTAAATGGAATCACCCATGCTTAATTATTTACCTCAGGTCGAATCAACCTATTTCCTGTCTCTAATAGATTTTCGACTTTGTGCCGCAATAACCCTTGCAAACTAACACGGTCAAGTAGTCGATTCGATCGAATTCTCAAGCTTGTTGCATTAAAATCCCTTACTAACTTCCCCAACTAGTCTAGTTATCTCATGAGTGATCAGCTCAAAGAATAGCACTATAGACACGTCAATGAAAAGCTGATTTATTCCATTGAAAATGTATGGAAAATCAAACTGTCACATGCTTAAAGCATTTTGGTTGTTTGAACATCTATTCCAATGGAAAATGAATATTAGAAAGCTTCAAGCAGTGTCATCTTTTAAGCATCTAAGTTAAAAGGCTGTTTAATTAAGCTTTTTAAAAGCTAAAGGCAATATCTTGCTTTTCGGTCAAATTTTAAAATATCATTCAAATTTCAGAAAATTATGATAAATTTATATGTGAATTTATATATTCGGTATTGGTATATTGTCGGAAAATTATGAATGTTTCAGGTTAAGAAAAGGTAAACATGCGGCCATCATAAAATTTAGAGGAAGTAAGAGCCAAAAGAAAATATCCATTCATGATTTTTATTAATCTACATGATCCTCGTATGGGCATCACACTTGTTCATAAATTGAGATTCAAGGGGTTGGTTAAGTAATTGCGCTGGTGCTGACTAACTTTTGAATATGCAAGTGCTTATGAAACATTATCTATTTATTAATTCAGTTTATGAACGTAATCAACAGAGTTGCAAATGTTAACGAAAATAATAGAGAAGAAATTGACGTCAAAGTTTCATTTTTTTCTTAATCATGGCTGCTCTGCACCATGAGGCAAAATCAGGAAGTCCCACGGTTTCTTAATTTTTGTCCGAAATGGTCTAAATTCAATTTTCAAAATTGTCAAATTTAACCCTAATCCTCAAAATCTCTAAAATAGACCCAAACTCCCAAACTTTCCAATTAAACTAAGGGGGCGTTTGTTTTACAGAAAACTCAATGATAAAATAATATGGTTAGTCTTCCTTTATTAGGCGATATATGATCGAAAACATTTTTTGATGTTTGAATCTCATTGGAAAATGATTTTGATCTTTTGACTTTATTTCAGATAAAAAAATCAAATTTTATAATAAATTTTATTATTTTCTATTTTTTTAAACTTGAATTTTTAATCTTTTTTAATCTTTTTTAATCTTTTTTAAAAATCTAATTTTAATTTAATTTTCTTTTCTTTCCTTTTTCTTTTTCCAACTTCCTCTGTTGCGACCGATCGGCAAGCCTAGCTCCCCACCATTGGGCAAGCTACGAGTCAATTTGCTATGATCGGGTGAGTTGCGAGCTCGACCTCAATGGCTCAACCCGCTTGGGCTCGTCAAGCTCGGTCAAGCCTCGAGCTTGCCAACTCGCATCATTGGTTAATCGCTAGTCCCGGTTGTCGTCGAGGCACAAGGCTGGCAGTAGAAGAAGGGGAAAGGAAAAGAAAGAAAAGAAAAAAGAAAAGAAAATTAATAAATATAACAATAAATTGATATTTTTAAAAAATTAAAAAAAATGATTTTTTTAAATTATTTTTATACGAATGAAAGTTTCATTGACTAAGGACCTCAATACTAAAAGAACATTTGGGAAAACATTTCTTGTTCTTTTAAAGGAGAAATCATTTTCTTGAATTTAAATTTTGGTAGAAAAATCTTTTATGTTGACTAAGAAAATATTTTCCATTGACTTATTTTTCTAACCAAACCAAATGCCGGAAAATGGGGAAAAATATATTTTCCCAAAAATATTTTTACGAAACAAATGGATCCTAAATTAGAATCAAAATTTTGATATTGGTTTTTAAATTAACGAAGGGAGAACAGTAGCAAGTTGAAATTTCACTATCGTTGAAGGACACCAGAAAAAAAAATCTTGAAAAAATGTTTTACCAACTCTAGAATCAAATAAGGCTCGATTCACTTAAAAAGTATCAAATTTAACTTGGATCCACTTTTGGCCCAAATTTCTTTTGCTGCAATTCTCACCCCACTTTCTTTGTCTCATAAAAAAAGCACAAACTTTTAGTTTATGCCTAAATCTAACTCATGCCAAGTTTCTATCTAGTAATGCCATTGAAGATGTGACGTGTCATTTCATGTATACTTGGCAACTCATGGCTGTGTTGACGTGGAAGAATCACACACAATCAGAGAGCTTCCCGTGCTTTTGGACATCTTGGACCGCGAGTTCAAGGTTCCATTCTCAGATCCGGTGAATCGCTTGTTTGTGCTCCATTTATCTTTGGTTAGTCACTTCTTCAATCCATTTTGATTTTTATGGCCAAAATCCAAACTTAGATGTTCCTGTTTCCTCCTCTTGCTTGGTTTGATTCTATTTAGATTCTGACAATGGTTTTGGCAACGACATCCCTAGGTCGCTATTATTAGACAAAAACTTAACAGGGATTAGAATTTGGGTAACCACCCAAAAAGATCTTTTCTTCACTAGAAAAGAAATATTTGGGTTGGGCTATCACAAAAGTGCATTCCATAATTGGTACCCGAGCCACAATTTGTGCTTTAAAAGGGATTTGAGCCTATCAAATAACTAGAAAAGACAAAAATTATCAAGAAATGTCACCTGCCGACTCTCAACGAAAAACAATTAAAAAAGGTGAAAAAAGGTAAGAACAATAGCGGACTCAGCCACATCACCCTTTTATTTTATTTTTTCCTGTTGTGCTAAATTTTTGTGTACTCTTTGGATGATTATTTTCTTCTTCAGCGAATGATGTGTCACAATCAGTATCATCCCTTCAGCGTCCAAAACACGTTCGTGTTGCCGGCCACTTTGGGATAGGTCAAGTCTTATCTCGTAGATAAGGTAAGGAGATGGAGAACACGAGCACACGAAAATCGAAGAAGCAAAGCCTTTTTCTTTCTTTGTTCTTTTGCTTTTGTCGCCATCCTTGATAATCGGCGCCATTCGAGATAAAACATATGTGCTAGGTTTTAATACTGATTTATCAGATGAATTACGATCTACGAATATTCCTGCCATGTTCAAAGGCAAATCCCTCTTTACTTGCTACGGTTAAACTCCACCTTAGGTCTCTGAATTTGCTTATATTTTCCAACTAGATCTTTAAACCTTCAATTTGTTGCACTTGCATATATGACTTATTTAAAAATTCATGCATAAGGCTAGGAAACTTCGGATGAACTAATGCAAATGGGTGTAGGCCTCGCTTAATCAAGTTCCTCACACTTAATCGGGTTAATTTGAGCTAATGCAACTAATGAGATAAATTTTTCTAATGAAGTCTCTTCCCAAATCGAGCGCATGCAACTCTTTTCCTTGTTTTTGTTTTCCATGCTTTCTTCCTTCCCATGTGATTATCCCCGGTGGGTTGTTCATCTTATAGCGATACTATTTTCTATGTCACATTCTTGACGGCTGTAATGGAGATATCCAATTTACTTGTTTTGGATTGCAGAGGGACTTGATTGAAGAAGTGATTAGGCATAGCAAAAGTTCAAGGACTCGATAAGAAAAAATAGACAAGCTCTAGGACCAAAAATGAAATTCTTAACTATGTAATTCCATGCACTCATTCATTCCTCCAATGAGTACATTATATAAGAAAAGTCCAAATCAGCCTAAAGAAATCAATTTCCGGTTTCAAGCCACACCATATAGTTCTTCTTACCATAATAAAATTCAGCGTAATCCAACTTTCTTTCTTTTTATAGAAGCAATCAGTAATGCAATTTCCTCAAACTTACCAAATGGAAGTATCGTATTCATTTAGTAATAAAACAAACATCAAAGCATTTTTTTTTTTTTTTTTTTTTGGGTAGAAACATCAAAGCAATTTTTTTTTTTTTGGATAAAAACATCAAAGCATTCTTTCAAACATATGTGAATATGATTTCACACCTTGATCTACTGGCAAGACCACATGTATCCAGTTATCCACAGTGTAATTTCCACAGTAAAATCATGAACAGTTCTTTTGTTCCAAAATCTCTTATATTTTGACTTCGCGTGTTGGTTTCATTACCTTTAATTATTTTGCTCATGGAATGTAATCACATTGATGGCAGTGCGAATTCATTTCTGGCCAAATTCTCCCAGCAATCCTTACTGGTTCCATGGATAATGAAATCTTTTGACCAAGTTTCATATAAATAATGCATCTTTCGACTATTAAAAAGTGATTGTCACGTTGATAGTGGCAAATTATTTTTGCTTATCTTTCATGTCAAAAAGAATATATAGACTCATATGACACGCAAGGCACCAGTACAAAGGATTTACCCGGTACATGCATGGACATCGATTGAGGTTTCATGGGTTGATATTCCACGTGTAAATATCTATCTTGTAAACAACCGTGTAGACCTCAACAATCTCACATCCCGAAACCAAACGATCCCCAAAATCACTTGGCTTCTTCCTTATTTCTGTCGAACCAGTCTTCCATAGGCGTCTTTTACTTATCCTTGTCGTTCTTCTTCGTTAGCGTTATAACCATCTTTGTTTCCTCTCCATTTTATGGTGCAGGCGTTTCCGTTTCTTTAGCTTCTTTCGCTAACAACCGGTAAAAAGGATGAAGCACAGGCTCTCCTCAAGTGGAATTCTAGTCCAGAAAAACATAGCCAAATCTCTCCTTTCTTCATGGCATGATAACAAATCATGCGACTTAATTTGTGGCACTTGCGAGTCTATGGAGCCGTCACCTGTCTTGATCTTTCGTTTCTCGGTTTAAGAGTAACTTTAGATGGTCTTGACTTCAGCCTCCTAACCAATGTGGTTAGCCTCAAATTTCGCGACAAATTGACGAGTGGTTCGTGGGTCTATTCTTTCTTCTCTTGGCAAATCAAGCAAGTTAACGAAGCGGAGCATACGACAAAATGACCTTTCAGAGATGGGTGACTGGAGGAATTTAAAGATTCTTTATTTATGAGGCAACGCACTCATAGGATTATACCTTCAAAGATTCGGGGCCTTGCCTCTCTTACTCAAATTAAGCTATCAACCGACAATCTCACTGACTCAATTCCCCTTTTCAGGAAATTTGAGGAATTTATCTCTTCTTTATCCAATGGAAGATGCAATCTTTGACCCAATTTCTCGAGAAATAGGGAGATCAATACTTCTCAAATATTTAGATTTGTCAGATAATAATTTGGTTGGTTCAATGCCATAACATCCCTTAAATTTGAGCAATGTGAATATAAGCTTAGATTAATTCTTGAGTCATCTTTGAGGTTCCATTTCATATTTCCATTCTCATTCTAAATTGATATCCTCTTAAGGCTATTTCATTATCTTGGGTAATGAGAAGATTAATCGTTAGTGTAAGACCGGACCGGGTATATTTGGGAATCGGATTGGCCCACCTAGAAAATAGGGCCGAGAATTGGTTCGGGAACCGATTCTCGAAATTCGAAACCGATTTGAACTAGTCTAATTCCCGATTCCAAGTGAATACTCACCTAGGAACTAGATTGATTAGACTAGTCTGGGAATCGGTTTTGTAAGCTCAAAAGTCCAAAACCTTGCTTTTTCCCATGATTTCTAATCTTACTTGCATGGCGGTTTTTCTCTCGCAAACTCGCATGGCGCCCCTCTTTCATCATTTCTCTTCCTCGCTTGCTTCCCTCCCTTGTCGACTCACAGTCGTACCATCCATCGTCGGCTCCCTCTTGCTTTGCCTCATGATGTTTGTTTATGATTATTAGTCTTGTGAATCTTTAGTTTTTCGTTTACTAAAAAAGTTTATATACTTATTGATTACATGTACTTAATGTTTCAATACAAATTAGGACATTGTTTTCTTGTGTATTAATGTAAAATTCGAAATTGTAAAATAGGTTTAAGTGAAAACAAGATCGACCCGGGATCGGATCGGAAAAACAAGATGGTTCCAAAATATGGTCCAATACAAATAGGATTGGGTACATAGTCCAAAAAAGGGGATCCGATTATAATAGGGTTGGGTACATGATCTAAATCCGGAACTTGCCCACCCTAGACTGGATCACCCCTATTAATCATCTCTATACTAAAAAATTTTACTCACAACCTGCTAATCCCAAATTGAAAAATCTCGACAGCAACAAAATCAATGGAGTTCAACTCCAAGCCTTATAGTTGAAGGATGCCATCATCAGATTAGTCCCAATGCAGATTAGATTAATGCCCCCAAAGATAAAATACCATGAATTTGTTTGTATTAGCATCATGCAAACATGACTCAATTGAACTTTTTCTTTAACCAAAGAAAAAATTGAAGAGAAGAAATCCTTTTTCTGACTTTGAACACAGACAGATTGAAACAATTTTCTAAGCTTATGTATGCTTCTTTCAAATGGAAGTCGATTTCAATCGATAGAGATTGAAAGGACATTATTCAAAGAGACATGTTCTTTCGGACATGTCTATTAAAAACCAAGAAAACTGCAGCAAAAAATGATATTAAGAGACTTTCTTTGGACATGTCCATTAAAGACAAAGAAAATTGTTAGTGCCCCAAGGCTTCAAAAAATCAGGCATGCAGCAATTCAGCGATTGTCCCCTCCATTTTGCTTCAAATTGGTTTCATTTTTCCTTTCTTGTTTCCTCTAATGGCCGTACAACGGGAAGAAGAAGACTTCGTTCAAAACACGGTTGCCCCGTCACTTTTCTCCACTAATTTTTACATGCAATATAAATTGGCTGGCGATTAAGGGTCTATTTGTTAACACTTCTATTCTTTTATTTTTGTTCTTTTATTCTTCATAATTTTTTTAAAAAAAAAAATTTGTTGCAAAATAAATTTGGAACAAAAATAAAAAGTAAAAAAAAGTAATTTCTTTTTTAATTTTTAGAAATAAATCATTTTTCTTTTCTTTTCTTCTTTTCTTCTTCCTCAAAAATTAAAAAAAAGAAGAAAAGAAAAGAAAATTTAAAAAATTAAAAGAAAATCATTTAAAAAATTTATGGATTATACCAAATGCATTCCTGTTTTTAATCCATTTCTAAGAATAGAATTTTGTATAGTTATTAAATGTGTTTTTTTTTACTCAAAAATTGTTCAGGGAATAGAAATAGAAAAAGATCTATTTTTTAAAAGAAATTATTCCCTGGAACAAAAGTGTTATCAAACGAAGTCTAATTCAGGTTTTGAAACAATTTACACTTTCTTTCTTCTGGGGTCTAGCTGGTACAATTATATCCACCTAGGGGCCTTCAATTTTGTAAAATACTTAGGCCGTTTATGATATTTCCAAATGAGTTTATTTAGGTCCTACACCGATGAAAATTTTACTTATATGTCGTTTAATCACACATTGGTGCACCTATCCTCACAACCGCAGTAAGACCTCGAATAATTCGAGGTGCCATTCGGTGTTAAAAATTCGGACAATTACACTTGCAAAGTACATAGACGGAAAACAACCCATCTATAATTATACCAAAAACATGAAGAATCCGAGCATCTCTTAATCAAATACTGAAACTTGTTTAAAATAAAACTCTCTGCCTTTTTCACAACATTTGACCATTTTAATTAATTTGCATAATCGGACTTGTCCACACAAGTCATTGTTTAATTAGATTCCATGTTTTGAATTAATTTCCGCATTTAATTAATTTGCATAATCAGACTTTCCCACACGTTGGAAGTCTTTATTTAATTAGACCAACCACTTCGATTACGATGGCCGTAAAACATATTTGATCAACACCTTCAATTACGACGGCCGGCCATAGCAATAAACAAAACGTCAATCATTGTAATCACGATGAGATAAGTTGGCTAATGACGACCTGTCAATAGCAATAGCATTGCTACGAAGTTGCAAATTTCATGATTAAAAACGACTTGATAGTCCATTGTAACAAATAGTAAATTGTTGTTGAGTTTGATTTACGACAATTTATATATATCTATTGTGAAAAGTTATCGACTATAAAAGGTTGTAGATTTTTTTCTTTATGGAATAATAATGTAACCAATATTTACCCCGACAGAAATAGGTGTCGTTTTTTGCTTAGGAATATATATGCTCGAAGTGTGAGACAGTCTGTGGTAACGAAGAGAAAAACGTTGGGTAATCAATTGCTACACAGCATAAATTTGTGTCTTTTTTTTTTCGTTTTTACTCAAAACTATTTACACCAAGTGTGCGACGGTGTATGGTACGAACGAAGAAAAGGTCACGCAACTAACAGTACCACGCTATAGAGTTATGTCATTTGTTTTCTACTTAGAACTATTTACCCAAACGTGTGCGACGGTTTGTGTGACTAGAAGAGAAATAGACGGCCCCGGAGTAGTGGGCAGTCTATCACTGTCTTTATTTGACTAGCGTTTTCCCCACGACCTATCGGGGCCTCACGAGGACTTTGTTGAACCAACCGTTCCCGTGGCGAGATGTGACATTGAGACAAGACCCCCCACGATTGAGGCAAACTGATTGGGAAAAGGAAAACTGGGGCAAAAGAAAGATCAAGTTGGTGTTGCTCTGATGTTCCTGAGGATATCATGTGTTCAAACGCTCATGAGGGTTGTAGGAGGTGAAGACTGGTTCAGCGAAAAAAGAGAGAGACCCGCGCTAGTCAAGTGAATCCAAGATCGTGCTAGTACGTAGAATCTTTTAATGGCACCTAGATGAGTCGCACTACTTTCCAAATATGATTTTTTAAAAAAAAATTCAAAAAATCTCAAATTATGTCTATTTTGCCACATTTACTTTAAATTTTTTTCTCTAATGCAAAATATCACAAACTTATATTTATGTGATATATTTACTTTTCATTAATAAACACCATTAAAAATCTACCTATGTGGATCCTAGAATACTAACAATATTGACATGATATCCATGACACTTAAGTAAAATAAAAACAATATTTTTTTTACTGAAAATGTAAGTTTAGGATTTTTTTATGTCACAAGAAAAATTTATGATAAATATGTTATAGTGGGCATAATTTAGAGTTTTTGATGTCATAAAAACAGTTTGTAGTAAATGTGTTTGGGATTTTTTTTTTTTTTTTAGTTTTTCCTTTTTAAATAATTTCAACATAGAAATTTGAGAAAAATATAAATAATGGCTTGAAGTATCCTTAATTTTTCAAATAAGGATTTGAAGTATACATTGTCTAAAATATGGACTTAAAGTGGACCTTATTTCGAATAAGAATTTGAAATGATCATTTCAGTCTCAAAGAATAACCTAACCTCACTGACTAGTCAAGGGCATTTCCAACCTTTGAATTTTCTTAATTTCTTCCCATTTTTTTCTTTCTTTTCAACCTTTTCCTCTTTTTTTTTCCAAAAAAAGACAAACTAAATAAAAAAAAAAAAATTAAAAAAAAATAAAAACACAAATTAAAAAAAAAAAAAAAAAAAAAAAAACAAGCGGAGGGCTAGGGCCAGCCTCCCGCCCGTATTTATCTTCTTTTTTTTGAGTTTTTTTAAAAGAAAAATAGAAACAAAGGAAAAATAAAAGAAATAAGAAAAAATAAAGGATGAAAAGCCCTTAACCAACTAGTGAGATCAAGTCCTTTGAGGTTGACATGGCTACTTCAGATTTATTTGAAATAAAATTTACTTTAAGTCCTTATTTGAGAAAATCATAGCACTTTAGGCCACTATTTGACATAGCGTTCATTTTTTGCCTTAATTTGAAATTGAGGATATTTTAGGCCATTATTTTGAATTTTCCCTAGAATTTTTTTAAAAAAAATCACTTGTGGGGAGGAGGAAGAGAGGGGGAGAGAGGGAGGGAGGGAGGGAGACCTCCATTGAACTAGAGGATGAGCCGCTTACAAGGAGCATTTGCTTGGACTTCAAAGAACCAGTAGAAGAGAGCCATTAATCACATTATGAAAATTATGAAAAAATTGCACGTGAATTTATATATCAATATTCGTATATTGTGAAAATTCGGAAGATTCAGTTTAAGAAAAGAAATTCGGAAGATTCAATTTAAGAAAAGATGAAATTGCATCCAACCCAAATTTTGAATGAAGTAAAGAGTAAAGAGTAAATATCCATGATTCAAGTGGTTCTAATTGAACTATATGTTCCTTATATGGACATTACAACTGTACTTAGATTCAAATTCAAGGTGTTGTTTAGGGGATTGCGTTGGTGCCTAGCAAATTTTAGATATGCGAGTACTACGTTGTTTATTAATTTATTCCATCCATGAAGACAATCTCAACAGAGTAGGTGGAAATATTATAAAAGAAATTGACGTCAAAGTTCCATCACGTCTTAATCATGACTTTTCTACACCATAAGGAAAATTTGCAAGTCCTGCGCTTCCTTAGTTTTCGTCCAAAATGGTTTGAATTAAATTTCCAAATATCCCAATCATACTTATTAAAAAAAGAAAAGAAAAAGAAAAGATCTTATCTTGCAAATAAGGCCTCAATGGTGGGGAAACACTATGCTGTTGTAGAAGGCATTGGCCTTGACTAAGGAACTTCAAGAATGGTGTTCCATCTATAAATATGTCATTAATCTTGCTAACAATATGTGTAGACTTGAACCAACTCACCACCTAAAAACCATCCATTCCCCCAAAATCATGGTTTCTTCATTATTGCTATCCAACCTGTCTCCTTTATGTGTCTTCTTCATCTTCTCCTTGCTCTTCTTGGTCAACACCACTTCATTTTATGGGGCAAGTGCTTCTGCTTCGTCGACTTCTTTTTCCACTATCCACACAACTGGTAATAAGGATGAAGTAGAGGCTCTTCTAAATTGGAAATCTACTCTTGACAACCATAGCCAATCTCTACTCTTTTCATGGCACGGCAACAACCCTTGCCGCTTTACTGGTGTGGCTTGCAACGACTACGGAGCCATCACCCATCTAAATCTTTCCCATCTCAATTTGACAGGAACTCTAGATGGCCTCGACTTCTCGTGCTTAACCAGTGTTGTTAGTTTTGAACTTGCCAACAACTCGATCTATGGCTCCATTCCCTCAGGTATCGGGAACCTTTCCAAACTAAACTCTCTTGATCTTTGCTTCAATAAACTGTCTAGAGAAATTCCTCCAAGTATAGGTACGTTAAAGAGTCTTCGTTATTTGTACCTTTGTGCCAACAACTTGAGTGGACACATCCCTATGGAGATTGGACATTTGGATTCTCTTTTGGTACTTTTTGCCCCCCAAAATCAACTTTCAGGGCCCATTCCTACTTCTCTTGGAAAATTAGGCAATTTAATCAAATTAGTCATTTCACATAATAACTTTTCTGGCTCCATTCCAATAGAGATAAGTGACTTGAAGAATTTGAAGTCTCTTCAATTATGGAAAAATGGACTTTCAGGATCCATATCTTTAGAAATTGGGAGACTCACTTCTCTTATTAAACTTAACCTATCATCCAATAGTCTCACCGGCTTAATTCCTCATTCCATTGGAAACTTGACAAGTTTATCTCTTCTTGACCTCTCCCGAAATGGATTTTCGGGATCCATGACAAGTTTATAAAACTTATTTTGCTTCTCACCTCTTCTTAAATGGACTTTATCTATTCTTTTCCTCTCCCAAATGGACTTTCAGGACTCATACCTTCAGAAATCGGGAAGCTCACTTCTCTTACAGAACTTGACCTATCAGCCAACAATTTATTCGGTTCAATTCCTTGATCTACCGGAAACTTGACAAGTTTATCTCTTCTTCACTTCTATGGAAATGGACTTTCGGGACCCATACCTTCCGAAATTGGGAGGCTCACTTCTCTAATTATGCTTCACCTATCAACCAACAATCTCCATGGCTCAATTCCTTGTTCCATCAGAAACTTGACAAGTTTATCTATTCTTCACCTCTTCAAAAATGGACTTTCAGGACCCATACCTTTAGAAATTGGGAGTCTCACTTCTCTTGTAAAACTGGGCCTATCATCCAACAATTTTACTGGCTCAATTCCTCATTCCATCGGAAACTTGACAAGTTTATTTCTTCTTCACCTTGATGAAAACAAATTATTTGGTTCCTTGCCTTCTGGATTTAATAAGTTAACATGTTTAAGTACTCTAGATCTATCTAACAATGAACTAGAGGGGGAACTACCAAAAGACGTATGCCTCGGGGGATCGTTGCGGTATTTCTCCATCATCAATAATCATTTCACAGGTCCCATCCCAACAAGCTTAGAGAACTGTAGCACATTAATCAGATTGAGGTTAGAAGGAAACCAACTTACCGGAAACATATCGGAAGCTTTCGGAATATATCCACATCTATATTTTATTGACTTGAGCCACAATCATTTGATCGGTGAACTTTCATGGAAATGGGAGCGTTGTCGTAATTTGACGAGCTTAAAGATATCAAACAACTACATTTCTGGCAAGATACCTGCAATATTTGGAAGGATGGCTCAATTACAACTACTAAACCTTTCTTCAAATAGTTTAAGTGGAGAGATTCCGAGGGAATTGGGGAGCATGTCGATGTTGTTAGAACTCGACTTAAGTACCAACTCGATCATAGGAAATGTCCCAACTGAGATTGGACTTTTATCACATCTGGCACATCTAAACTTGGCATCAAATAATTTGAGTGGATCGATATTGGTGCCGTTAAGCTCATGCAAAAGCTTGTTGAGCTTGAACTTGAGTAGAAACAAATTTTTTAGCAATATTCCTCTTGAGATAGCCAACATACAATTTCTTCAAGTTCTTGACTTGAGTCATAATTTGTTGAGTGGAAGCATACCAAGAGAGCTTGGAAAGCTAAGAATGCTGGAAGTTCTAAATATTTCCCACAACGGTCTATATGGTTCTATCCACATACTTTTGGTGATATGTTGGCCTTGACTTCTATTGATGTATCCTATAATGACCTAAAAGGTCCTCTCCCAAATGTCAAGGCTTTCAATGAGGCCCCATTTGAGGTAATACAACATAATAGAGGGCTTTGTGGAAATGTTGTTGATTTACCAAAATGCAATTCCATCGGGAGTGAGAAACATAATCAATACATTGGAACCAGAGTCATAGTTATCCTCATTCTCTCATTCTTGGGGTTTCTCTTTTTCTCTTGCACATGGGCCATTCTTGTAATCGTCAATCATCGTCAAAGAAGGATTATCAAGAAGGACAACTATGAACGGGCAAATGACTTGGATTTCATGCGTATTTTGAGTTATGATGGCAAAGTTTTCTACAATCGAATCATCGAGGCCACAGAAGGATTTGACTCTAAGTACTATGTGGGTGAAGGATCATATGGAATTGTTTATAAAGCCGAGATATCAAAAGGTCAAACGGTTGCTATCAAGCAAACCTCTTCATCGCAAGAAGATGGTGAGATTGTTGATTTGATATCATTTGAAAGGGAAATTCAAGCCTTAACGAATATACGCCATCGCAACATTGTGAAATTCTATGGATTCAGCTCTCATGCCCAACGCTGTTTTTTGGTGTATGAGTACATGGAAAGAGGAAGCTTGAGGACAACTTTGAATGATGATGAAAAAGCAATAGAATTTACATGGGACAAGAGGGTAAATGTGATCCGAGGAATTGCAAATGCATTGTCCTATATGCATCACGAATGTTCACCTTCATTGATTCATCGAGACTTGACTAGTAACAACATTCTATTGGATCGGCATTATGAGGCTCATGTTTCTGATTTTGGCACTGCAAGGCTATTGAGGCCAGATTCGTCAAATTGGACTCTTATTGCTGGCACTATCGGATATATTGCTCCAGGTACTTTGTAAATTTTTCAATTTTAATGGGCATTCGGTGTCAAACATGCCTTCTAAATAATTGAACTTTTGCTAGGTTCTTGATTATTTAATCTTCTTATGGAAATTAGGTTACTAATTTAGAGCTTTCAAATTTTGTGTTGACCTTCTGATTTCCTTGATAAGGAAGAATTGGCAAATGAGGAAAAAAATCGTAATTGATCCATTCAAGGATATTAAGTTTGTGTTACAAAAATGATATTCATACTTGAAGCGTCAAACAAAATCCTTTGGAATTCACCGCAGCATAAACTCCAATGCTCAAATCAGTTTTGTGAGTGTAGACTAGGTAGAAATTTGTACTTGTAATCATCACATCATGGGAAGCAATGTTGTCAACTTGAATTTAGCCTGTGATCGAGGATATAAAAAAATAGGATTTTTCCACTTGCAGAGCTGGCTTTTTCTACAATGCCTACGGAAAAGTGTGATGTGTATAGCTTTGGAATAGTTGCATTAGAGACAATCATGGGAAAGCATCCAGGAGATCATGTTTCTTGGGAATGTTCATCGTCTTCCCAAATTGAGTCGCCAATGATGCTGAAGGATGTGCTGGATCAACGTCTCTCACCTTCTAGACTTCATTTTCGAGATGCACAGGATGTGGTCTTGATTGCCAAGCTAGCATTCGCGTGCTTGCAGGCCAATCCACGGCTTCGACCGAGCATGAGACAAATCTCACGTGAGCTTTGCATTCAAGTACCCTTGGAAATGCCACTCTCTACAATCAGTTTAAAGCAACTTCGCGATCTTAGTGTCAAGAAGATTGGAGCACATAGAACAGATGGTAAGTTTCTAAATTATTTTTCATGTGTTATTTTGTTTAGTTCTTAATAATGATGATGATCGCCTTTTGAATATCGTCTTAGTTCTCACTCATCCCTTGTGTTTTATGACTTTCATTGCAGAGCCAGCTTCTCTTTGAACATTACAGGAAAAGTGCAATGTTTATTGTTTGGAGTTGTTGCACTAAAAATAATTATGGGAAAGCTTTTGGGAAGATCTTGTTTCACAATTATTTCAAAATTTTTGCAAAGCAATCAGGAAGTGAATTTGCAAAATGCATTGGATCGATGTATATTGCCTTCTTTTTAATCAAGATGTATATTGCTTCTAAGAGAGATAATGATACTAGTTGTCTGTGAAATTTTATCAAAATGCAATGTCATTCTTGAGCACTTTTGACTAATGTGCGATATCATCTCGGAATTTTCAGTTGGTTCAATTCCATTCTACAATTGGATCTACCCAACTTCTAGATCCAAGAAGCACAAGTTGATCATTCAAACTTATGGAGCCATTAAACTAGTAAAATTGGATAGATTTCATATTTTCTTACACAAAAATCCATTCTCACTTGATTTAGCGTCGTCCACACTGAATTTTTTTTTTTTTTTTTGGTAAATACAAGATACAAAACTAAGAAAAATTAATGTCTAAAATCTATAATCCCAACTTTATCACTAAACAAAACATGAGATAATTCTCTAAGAGGCCACAAGTAAAATGTAGTATCCAAACGCTTCACTATGCCAACATAGACAAGCATATCAGCAGGCCGATTGCCTTCCCGAAAATGTGATGAATTTTGAACTCAAAATGAGAGCTTAATAGTCTTCTAATATCTTTAAGAAGTGTTGGTCTAGTGTTGTCCGCTATTCTCTTTTGGTTAACAAATTCCATAAAAATTTTGGAGTCCATCTCAATAATGAGTTTATGGAAACCTCGTTATTTTGCGATGGTAAGTCCCAACCATAGCGCCCATAGTTTTGCTTGTAAAGATGAGCATATTTCAAGAAATAAGATAAAATCGCCAAGCCAGTCACCCCATTCATTTTGGAATACTCCTCCGGCTCTTCTAAGTCCAGGATTACCTTTAGATGGTCCATCCGTATTCTATTTGATCCATGCTGGAGGAGGATGATCCCAAGCAACCATAACGGGAGAAGTAAGTGATCTAATTTTAGACAAGTTGATCATGGGCAAAGCTATGATTTCCTTTGTGTATGATTGGATTACTTGTATAGGGTTGGAAGGAAAAATAGTTTTTTTTTTTTTTTTTTTTTTGGAAAAGTGACTTGTTTTGCCATTACCAAAAAACCATCTTCTTACACCAAAAGTAGTACTCCAATCAAAGTGGGAATTAAATCTCTCCTACTTAGCCAGGTTGAATTTCAACCATTGAGATAAATTTATTGAGAAGAACTCTTCAAATAGTGTTATGAGACGAGGTGAACCCATATGTTCTAAATAATTGGACAATCCGGCAAAACATGCAATGTTGTTTCCACCGAAGATTCATAATGCGGATAGTAAGGATTACCTCCTAGATTGCGAGACATTCTTAATTCAGCCAAAGGAAGGTTTTACTACATTGAGGTCTTGTCAATTTCTTGATTATTGATCCCTTTGATAATTTCACATGCTGACCTGACAAAAAAAGATCCACTGCTATTACCTTCCCACAATAAACTATCTTTCCCATTGGAGGGTTCCAAAGGTTTGATGCGCAAATTCCAAGGATTTCATCTTTTGGTAAGATTCCTTGGAAAAGCGGAAAGTTCCATTTCCCATTCAACACAAAATCATGAACTTTTTGTCTGTCTCAAATGAAAGTAGATGGAGAGTAACTATATTGAGGAGTGGCTCCAACCCTAGAATCCATCCATCTTTCCAAAAATATACATCTTCTCCATTTCCCAAGCTCCATACCGCTCCTTCCTCTAAAGTTGGCCATACATTAACAATTGCTTTCCATAATATTGATTCACCAGATTTAACGTGAACAATATTTCTTTGTTGTGAATAATATTTAGCATGCAAAACCTGTGACTATAGTGGGGTTGTGTCTTGAAGCTCCATGCTAGTTTCATCAATAAACCTTGGTTAGTAATTTCAAAGGGTCTAAGATCAAGACCACCACTTTTTTTAGGCGTACAAATAGTCTTCCAATTCAAAAGGTGTATGCAATGCTTGTCTCCAGTATCTATCCTAATGAAAGCATAGCAACATTTCTCAATCTGTTAACAAACATGAGTTAAGACTTTATAATATTACATTTGATAGGTAGGTACAGACATGATTGCAAATTGAGCTAATGTGATGTGGCCTGCCATTGACAAGCTATCCGACTTCTATCCACTAAGTCTATTTGTTGTCTTCTCTAATAAAAGTTGAAAATGCCTTGAAGATGTTCTTCCATGAATCAAAGGCACACCCAGATATTTGCCTAGGTTTGAACATATTACAAAGTCGAAGATATCGCTCAAGATGCATTTTAGCCCTAGAGAAGTATTCTTTGAGCAAAAAAGTTTGTTTTTGGCCTTGCAGACAATTTGACCAGAGCTTTGACAAAAATTGTCCAAGCACTCCAAGATAACCTTCATCTATTTTGTTGAGGTTTCTGCCAATAATAATAGGTCATCTGCAAACATTAAATGAGATGTTTGTGGTCCTCTCCGACCAAAACAAAAAGGTTTTCATGGTTTTGAATTCACTACTACATAGACAAGATGAGACAATCGCTTCATACATAATACAAAGATATTGGGAGAGAGAGGGTCACCTTGATGTATTCCCCTCTGATGGCAAGAAGGTCTCCGTAATCTCCCCATTCCACAAAACCTGCATGGACAAAGAGGTGATACATTTCATAATGAGTGGAACCAATGAGTCTGGAATACCTTTCAAGTGGGGAGTTTCCTCAATGAAGGACCATTTTAGTCGATCATATGCTTTCTCCAAATTAATTTTTAGAATCATGTGCCCTCATTTACTTTAGGATTTGCTCATTGAGTGAATTGCTTCTCGTACAGTAATAATGTTATACTGAATGTACCTATCGGGAACAAAACTAGTTTGAACAAGTTGTGGTAGAATATCCTTTAATCGATTCATGATCACTTTGGAGAGATTTTTATAGGTGACATTACACAAATTAAATGGTTGAAAGTTGTTTGTAGTCTCCGATTGCTGCACTTTCGAAATCAGCACTTGGAGTGTTTTGTTAATCTCAGCCCAATTACAATTTCCTTACCAAGCATCGATAATAAAATTGGTTGATGAGTTGCTAACCAAATTCCATTGATGTTGAAAGAAAACCCTTGGAAGCCATCCGGTCTGGGTGATTTCAAAAAGTGTTTTATAGACTTCTTTCTTGTCAATGATTCTAGCTAGACATGAAGCTTGCGAGAAATTCAAGACTTGAAAATTTCTATCGACAAATCAAGCGCTCATCCTTATAAAAGTACAAAAATAGAAAATAGTATATAAAAAAAAAAAGGAGTGGGCTTTTCTAGTTCGTGGCCCAATTTACATAGCTCACAACATTAAATTTCGCTAAATCCACAAGCCCAGCAAGCCTGTTGGCTCTAGTCCATCTTATGCATCAATGAGGCCCTATAAGCTGTTGCCCCACTAGCCCATTCCATATGCTAAAGCCACAGCCCATTAGACCAAAACCCATAGAGGGTGAAGTCCACAGGACAAGGAAAAGCCCAGTCCATCTTCTTTCTCACGCAATCTTTGAAGACGACTCACGTGAGAATGCGCAAGGGGGAACGCGCGCGTAAGGGCGAATGAGAAAGGAGCTCTTGAAGGAAAAAGTGAGACACCAGGGCCAGGGAGGAAGGAGCTTGAGATTTTGAAAATGCCCTTCCAAAGGCTTATTCTCGGCTTCCCACGGGATCCCTAATGCCATTTTTGTTGACAGAACTTGAGACCACGCAAAAAAAAAAAAAAAAAAAAAAAAAAAAAAAATCAAGAAAAGCCCTCTAGAAATTGATCCTCTTCCTTGCCGGACGTCCATTGTTGACACCTGCTGAAGGAGAAGAAGAAGAAGAAGAAGAGGAGGAGGCTTGATTCTGGAGTTATTCTCGGAAACAAAAAAAAAAGCAACATTTTCTTTACTTCTTGATTTTATTTTAAATTTATTCTCGAGAACAAATTTATTTATGGGAACAAAAAAATTACTAAACGGAATTCTGTTCTTTTTTTCATTCCGGGGAACAAATGGATAGAACTAAACATTGTTTGTCACGTTATCAAATAAGCCCTAGAATTTCCGATTGCGTCGAAACCTATTTCTTAAGCAAAAAATATCGTTTTTTCATTTCTTTTTCATTGGCTATGCATTTATACTTAATTTCCTTGCCATTTTCATCAAAAAACTCAAAAAATCATAATTGACTTTCAAGTTGACTTTTCCGAGTCAAAATTTGATTTTTTTCATCAAAAAACCCAATTTCACTTTTGCATTACATTTTTTTTTTAGAAAAACTCAAAGATTGATCATTAATTAGATTTTAGTGATTATTGAAAAATGTGAAAAATTCACGAAACATCTTATTATAGTTTCAAATTTATTTTGGCATCGAAAATTTCTCAAAATTAAGTAAGCACCTAGTTCTCTTCTTTTTTTTTTTTTTTTTTGTATTTAGGTTCAAAATCGGCCAAAAAAAAAATACTTTATTACTAGTGATATTTCAATCTTTTTCCCTTCACGACGTTTGATCTAGAGACCATTTTGCACTCACTTGTTGAACCAAGTTTGGTAAAAATCTCCAATTAATTAGGGGTCCCAATTGATCCTCCATGATTAGTGAGATTGTACATTCAATGAACAAATTTTCTTAGTGGCTATCCAAAACCAACATTAATTTTGACAAAGTCATATGGGAACCTTTTAATTCAACAAGTTTGGCTTACTCGAAGGCTGTGAAATCGAGCTAATGTGTTATGATTGATCCAAATCGACTTGACCCATTCTAGATTAGCATCCAAGTAATATAATTGAACTTCAATTTAGCCAATTGGAGTGCAATAAAAAATGCTAGTTTAGCTTTTTAGCTTGGCTGAGATGATCCAATTACATCCAGTTTAGTTTGATTTGCATATAAACTTTAAATTTGGTTTTAATTGAACACAAAATTAGAAAATTATGACAAATTCAGAGCCAAGACCGAACCGGTTCAACCCCCTCAAGCCCGGGTCCAACTGGCTTGATTGGTTCAATCAGCGTTGATCGGTGAGATCTCTCTAGCCAACTCTTGGTTAGTGATTGGCCAAGCCATGGTCCACAGCACAATTCATCTCCCTCGTGTCTTTGAAATTACAAAAATGCCATTGAAATGGGAAATTACCAAAAATACCCTTGATTAATCATTAATTTAAAAAAAAAAGAATTAATCTTGGCCATTTATTAAGGTCTTCATATTGGCCATCCAATGTGACAAGTCATCAATTTATGTGCATAATATGCATCCAATCATGTAAAAAAGCTTAGCAATTAAGGATTTTTAATCTTATCTTGGGAGAGTAAATCCTAACCGGGATAGATTCAAAGTCGAGGGGAATATATTTCCCTCCAAAATTTAAAGGGGCTCATTTTACAGAATATTCTCTCTCTCGTGTGATGAGCAAGAGGCTGAAGCCTTGCCTGCCACTTGTCAGCCAATCGTCGCCCCTCACTGGTGAGCCACCTCATCTTTGACGACCTCTGGCCATCCCCTTGCCCGATCGCAACCTCCGCTCCACTGTGCCATTGCCGGAAGTCCCCCATCGGCAATTGTTTCCTCTCAGGCCCGAAGGCCATGCCCCATGCCAAAGCTATTCCAGCTATCATGATGGTGGTCCATTAACGTTCGGTGACTCCTTGATCCTTGTGGCGTCTCTTGCCGATGAGTCTTTGAGCTCATGGTGGCCGGAGCAAGCTCGAATCCTCGTCGGACCTATTCCCATTTCTTGATCTTTCTTCAATTGTTCATTTCAAGTTCAATTGTATTTGTTCTCACTTCTCGTTTTTGCGCGATTGATTCAAATTTAAGGAGCTATCACCTGTCATCTTGTGGAGTATACTCGGCGGCCGAATAGCTTGTTTGAGCTTGAAGTTGTTTATGACTAAGGTAAGGCATTCTATTCTCTATGATTTTAGTCTGATGAAGCGGGTCGTAATATTGGTTTTCGAAATAATATTTAGTGGCCGGGGCTAGGAGTTATTTATAGATGTTTAGACATGGTGATTTGATGAGCTGAATTGATCATTGGATGCTTGATTGTTTGATTATTGTGGATTTAATGTTCTGGAAAATTCGTTTGTTCTTTGTACCGAAATTCTTCCACTGATGATACGAGCTAGAAAACGTTGCTCTTTCGAGATGTGATCAACCAGAGTTTTGTAAAAGATGTTCTAAACTTCTAATCAAAATATTGTGTACCTTAAATGGACTTCATTTGCTGTGTCAAAATGCCCCAGCAACATTGAGGCCTGATTTGGAAAATTGATATTTCTTTCATGATTGTTCTGTTTCTGATGTACATCGGTGATTTCTTGATTTTTATTTTTTTTTTAGGATTTTTGTGATTAGATTTTCGGGATGATGTCTCCATGAAATTTGTTTGCCACATCTGGATCTAGTTAACCTAAAATTTCATTTAAAAAAAATGAAGGTCGTTTGGTCAGTTTGATCATCATTCAATCATTCGTGCTTGCCTCTGAAAATCGGTTTTCCAGTCAGATCTTTATGTGTTCTTCAATTTTTATAAAAATTTGTGTTCATATTTTCAAAATGAGTTCTTCACGAAAGTTTGAGCTAACATCTCAAGCTTTCATTTGACACCAATTTTATTGAAATCGATGCATGTTTGGTCATTCAAAGGATCATAATCAATTTGCCCCCAGATCGAGGAACTTGTTTCTCAAGAACGACCGGGTGTGTTTTGTAATTTTGATGAAGTTGAGGCCCTTTTTTGCAAATTTCTAAAAAATTAAAGTTTTTCCCGAGGCTCTTATATGCAAATATCAAATATTTCAATACCTTATTGCAATTTTTGAGGGGCTTAGTTGCAAAACATTCGGATAAGGTTTGAGCTGCTACCGAAACTAATTCAGTTGTAACAGTTAGGCACTGACCGATTTTCCAAAATATTCTCTTATGAATTTGTCAAATATAAAAACTGAAAGTTTGTAATTGATTCCCTTCCCTAACTACTCAAAAATTTTCAAGCCAATTTAAAGTCGGTTGATATTTTTTCCAAATTTTTCAAAAGTCGGACCTGAAACGGGCCGGATTCTGGACCCTTCGGGACAAATCGTATTTTTCGAGTCAAATGGTAAAAAAATAGATATAATGACCTTATAGACATTTATTCTACACGTATTAAGCTTTCGAAGCATGCCTGAATCACTTCATTTGATGATCGTTTGTCTGGTCAATTAATTTCAAAACCTAATGATATGAATCCTGCAATTAATGAATAAGTGATCCTATTTATGATTAACTAGCTTTGTTTGATGGTTTGAGATTCAAGTCCATTTTTCATCTGAATGCATGTTTGATTGTTCACGTAGGTGATTGTTAGATGTATGCATAAGTTCAATGCATGAACAAGGGAAATGCGAAAAGGAGATTTAGACCTTAAATTTAGGGATTACTAAAAAATTGACCACTGTTAGTGAACACAAATGATGGCCAATAACTATAATCACAATTTAATCAATTTTAGTGGTCTAGAATGGTATGATATGTGTGCACAACCAAAGGCCAACTTCAAGGCTCGTGTTTCATGTTCAAAATTTGCTCGAGTTATTGGCACTTGTTTGTACTTTCTTGGACTTGTATGGCTGCATTATATGTATTACATAAGTCGAATACTTAGAATAGTATGTCGAGACGATCTGTGAAGAAGTAGATTGAAAGACTCGAAAGTTGTGGCATGCCCGATATCCAGCGTTTGTGATGTACCATTCATTCTCGACCATTTCTCGAGCTTTTCATTCAAATTTGTAATAATATCCAACAAGTTGTGGGTTTTATTTTTCATGCACTTAGAACAGTTTGCGCTTTAATTTCTTGAGTGTTTACCTTCCCACAACATATTTTCAGTTATATGCGTGTTTATTTCATACTATGTTGACTAGTTTAGAATTGCATGAACAAACCATCCACATATGATCGCATTTCAATGCTCAAAATGAATTTGCACAAAAACATAAAAACAAATGCATGATCACTTTAGGTAACAGCCAAACCGTTAGGTACCAAAATTGCACTAATATAAATATTAAGATAACCCAAATTCTTTGGTTCTGTGGAAATCAAGGGAATACTTTCAATTCTTGATTGGGCAATGTAGCCGGCCCCCAAAAAAGAGGCTAGTAGTGACTCTTAATTAGTTGTTTAACGAACATTAAAATGAATCCTTATCATGTAAGGTATGGGTTTGGGAGACTCTGTATTCTTTAGCATTTCCCTACCCGTGATCCCTAGATTATCTCTTTAAACGGTTATTCTCCCGAAAAAGAGTGTTAATTGCCTCCATGATTTTGTTATAGTAGTGACCAGCGATTGGTTATTGATAACTACCTCACAATTGTACAGCTCCTTTGTTCTGTCTTTGATATCCCTTTGTCTAATATTCAAATGGCAATTGTTCCCTCCAAGGGTGCACGCCCATTTCTTCCCAATTCAAATTGTTTTGTCTTGTAACCATGCCTCTACGTCTCTTTGTTGATTTCTCGTGCCGTTAAAGATCTTTAGATGGCACTTTGCTATTTGTATCATTGTCGACATTCATATCGATGGTTTATCGACATCTCGTCCCCGGGTGTTGATAACTAAGTATATACCACATCACCGTCGGCTGTCACATATCGTCTTTTATGGTCATTGACAGGACGCCATGCATGTGGCAATGTTTCCCATGTGATTGTGTATGCTCACATGCCAAACATGTGCTTATCGATGACCCAACCATATTTAGGTGTAAACATTTCTGGAATTTTCTCGTGATAGCCAGGGGAGCGATCTTGCCTGGAACTCTTTGTTGTCAAGGTAAAGCTCGAAGCACTATATTATCCCGCAAATAAGACTTGGGTTTGAAATTGATACTGATATTTGCACGAATTAAACCCTCCCTGGATGTCTCTGGACAGAAATGTTGCATTAGTATCTCATATAGAATCGTTTTCCCAAGATGCCCAGTGTGGGTTCGTCGAAATGCATAAGTCAGATCCACGATCGTTAACTAGCGCTATTGATCGTTTGAGAAGCAAACCTGTCATATTTTAGATTTTTTTTTTTTGGTTCAAAATACTGATCGCTTGATGTATTTGTCGGTTTTGTTCCTTGTAAACCGAGAATCTCCTTCACTTGTCTTCGATTTGATTTTACCATATTTGAGCACTTTACTAAACATCTGTTTCTGCAATCGCATGCATTCTAAGTGGCTCAATGACGATGGACGGTGGTTCCGGACGAGAAATATGATCTTCAAATCACATACGCACGACAGCTTTCTGGTAAATTCCATGTTAGCCGCATCCCAGCTCTTGCATTCGCATCCTGTGCGTATTTTAGTAATGCCTGGCTTGTGTTTGTTGAACCTTTGATGGCTAATGGCAGGGGAGGTAAGGGTTAACGTCGGTGGCCGTGGGATGGTGGTCGGAGGTGAAGGGCCAGCATGGCCGAGGATGAAATCCGTCTGGGGTTGTCCTGCGTATACATACATAAATGAGCCTGGCATATCCATTATGATTGGCCATCTAAAGTGTTAGCATAAAACAGAAAATACATCATGAATTAGTCTTTCCAAAATCATACGTTGACAGATTTTTTTTGGCTATTCTGAGTTCTTTAATCTTACGAATATTCTAACAAATATATAATTCCTCTGTGTTTCTTAACATGAATAATAGAATATTAGTGTGTGCGAAGTATGAGTATGCCACAACTACATATCTTTACTTAGGATGAGGATTTCTTTCAACTTGTACCCAGGAAGTATTGTCTTCCCTACTTGTATCTTGAAATTTGATTGGATGACTCTCGGTAGGAGTGATACTGGACATTTGTACAGAGCAAGAGTCTATCGGAAAGGGTGCTTACTTTATTTCTTTGCTTTCTATTGGAAGCCAATTTCATTTAGCATGCACGATTGATTCCTGTAGAAAAGGTCCTGGCATGGTTCTGCTGCAATTTTTTTTCAAAAAGTGCATGATGCTGAACTTTAAGATGTTGAGGAATGGTTGGTGATGTATCAGTAAGTGTTTACTGCAATTTTGTCATTTGTGTGACGTTTCTTTCGTTGGCGGCTTTACTTTAAAAACGGGGATGGAATGTATCAGTTAGTGTTTAAGTCGAAGGTTGCACGTCGTGCATTTCATCTATAACTTGAATAAGCTCAATATATTGTAGCAAATGATTGGGTCTGTCAATTATTCCTTTTTCGGTAAGTCCATTATTCTTTCACAAAGCTTTTGGGATTAGTTTTTCTAATTTATTCTTTAATTAAGATATGGAAAGGCCATTATTCATTTGACGTTCCACTTTTATGGTCTTTAAACTTCTGGCTTTATCTCTTGTTAGGTACCTGAAAATTATTACTTGATGTACCTTTGCCAACTTCGTGGGAGCACATGGGGCACCGCAACAAGCGCCCGAGGTTGCTATGCATTAGCTTCTTCTTGAACTTCGTGGAGATGCCCGCATGGCACTTCTTTCCCTCGCCTCTTGGAATGAGCTGCGTGTTGTTATTTAGGACAATGCTATCTGATGATCTTTTCCTCTCTACACAAATTATGCAGGTTTCCTCCGTTGAAAGGAGAAGGATCCTGAAGTTTTGATGGCAAGGGACTAGAATCATGATGCGTGGGTCAAGCAACTTGCTCAGGCAGTTGAGAACAGGGACAAAGTGCTATTTGAGATGTCTTGCATTCTCACTGTAGGAGTAGAGTTTCAGGTTGTCTTTTAATATGGAAGAAGCCTGTGCCAGTCTTGAGGCAGGTTCCGCCAATGGAGCTCAGATTGTCTTCACCACCCTTTCAAGCAGTGATAGAAAGTCATTCTCTCACGTTTCTCATGGTTTCGACTTGATAATCATTGATGAGGCAGTCCAGGCCAATGAGGAGGCAGTTCTTCCTTCCTTTTCTGCTGGTGCTGCTCTGTGTTTCTAGTTGGGGATCCACAGCAGCTTCCTACCACTGTTATTGGCAAAGTAGCTGGGACTTTGCTATAGGAGATCTTTTGTGAGATTTCAAAGGGCTAGATACGCAACAATGTTGTTGTCTATTCAGTATAGGATCCATCCATAAATCCGTGATGTCCCTTCCAGATACCTTTGCCAAGGACTTTTAATCAATTATGAGACTGGTGTAGTTACCTGATAATATATTACAGGATCTATTGCTATAATACCTATGGGCGGGAATCCTAGGGAGGTGGTTCTGTCTCTTACCACACAAAGCACAAGTTTTGTCTCGTTACATATGACCATTTGTAGAAAACTCTTAAATCTATGGGCGTGGGGAAGATTTCAGTGGGATGTCATTATAATGTCGTATGCTTGTGCGTTGAGTCATGGAGTTAGCTTTGTTGTAGATATTTGTCGAATGAAAGTTGATGCAACTTGTGCTGGGAGAGCTCTAAGAGAATGGTTTCATCTGTCTTGTTATATGCCTCTCTCTTCTTGGCTTACTCCCTATCTTTTTCACTTGCCACTTGCAAGGATAGATTTTGATTGTTTTTGCATCTTTTTTTCTTTATAGGTAATGGGAAACGCTTTATCTTTGATTTGTCTGATGACTAGGCTAGAAGTTCATTGCAAGTAATATATTCTTCGAATTTTCCTCTTGTTCTTCTCCAAACAATGGAGTGAGCCAAATTTTCTAATTGAATGAGGAACAAGCGATTCTGTTCCACGAAGCCACGCCCACGCCCTCAGTTTTCTGCCACGAAGACAGCTTGCTGCTATTTCCTGCAGCTTCACTCACCGAACCATCTCTCTCTCTTCATCCAACGATCCACCGAGCTACCTGCTGCCATCCACCGAGTTCTGTCTCCATTGTTTCTGCCGTGTGGGATTCAACCGACCGAAGCCACACCCTGCCGAAACTTCTTGAAGCTACCACCGTCTCAGCTTCTTCGACAACCAGCTTCCACTGAGCTCCATCATCCACCGAAGACCCCTCCATCTTGCTGCCACGCCATTCACCAGCTCAACCTCTTCTCCAACAAAGCTTCCGTTGACCACAACAGCCCGCGCCGCACGCCTGCAGCAACCGAAGAAGCCCCCACGTCGTTCTCTCCCACCAGCGATTCTGCTCCACCACCGATCTTCACACGGCTTGTCACGCCACTTCACGAGTCAACATGCAGCAAAAAATTCTTCCATCGGTGACCGAAGCCCAGCTGCGCAAGCCACGAAGACCTGCAGCCACGCCAGCTTCCCCACCAAATTTCTTCCTCCACGCGGCCACGTCCAGCGACGATCGAAGACCCGAGTGAAGCGGCATCACCGTCCACCGAAGCTCTTCGTTTTTCTTTCTGTTCCACCCGCGTGTCTCCTCTGCCATGCGGGAGTCAACAAACCGGCCAAAGTCTCTCCAAGTGTTGACTCCACCCACACAGCCAGCGTCCATTTTCCTTCTGTCTCGTGTTGCCCCGTCCAGCACCGAGTGAAGCCTCCTGCCGAGCCTTCTTCTTTTGCCACGAGAGCCACCCACCACCGAAGCTTCTCTCCACTATCTTTCTCTTTTACTCGGCCAAGATGACCCAGCAGCGACAGGCTTTGCTGCTTGTTCGGTCAACAAACGGTAGAGCTCTCCTCTTTGTTGACCCCCTCATCCACGCGTCCAGGCCAGCGTCTTCTCTTGGTCTCGTGTTTAGTCCACGTGTCCAGCGAAGTCTGCAGCAGCTTCAACCCGCTCCATCTTCAGCTGCCAGCAAATCTCGAAGACCTGCAGCTCCGTTTCTGCTTCGGTCTTGCTGCGCCAACGTCGATCGAAGCCCAAGCTGCTGCCGTTCGTCCGGCCCACCTTCTTTGCAGCGAGCAGCCCAGCGAGTCAATCTATTCGGCCACGATTTGCCAGAGTTTCGGCCCAACTTGTAAAGTGCAGCCCGCGTGATTGTCATCTTCAAGTCCAGCGACCATTTGAAGCCCACTTGAAGCCCGGCCCAGTTCAGTGTTTCCAGCAGCCATTTCCAGCCCATATTCAGCTTGGTCCATTTAAGTTACAGCCCACTGTCAGTCTTGAAGTTCAACCCAACGTTGACCCAAGAAGTCAGCAGTCCAAGCCCGCGATTTTGAGGCCCAAGCCCGTGTGGTCAAGCCCAGTTCAGCAGACCCAAGTCCAAGTTTAAGTCCAGAGAATTTCTGCAGGCTTGCAAAGTCTCTTGGCCCGGCTCGAGTGTGCATCGACACCGCCAAAATTTTGGAATTCGGCCGCCGTCGCGTTGTCGTCACGGTATCCCGGTCCTCGCTTTTATTCAAGTGAGTCTTACTCACTAATGCTTTCTTAGTTTGCTAATTATGCGTAAGGGTTGTTTAGATTTATTTAATTAGGAATTAGGTGGTTAGTTATATTAAATTAAAAACTCAATTATTCAATTACGCATGTTAGGTGGTTAAATTAAATTAAAAGAGGCCTAGAAAAATTATTCTATTTATCTAGAAGGGTCTAGGAATTTTTGGGTCCGTATTGGTATTTAATTTAATGATTTTTTCCTAGGTTAGTATTTTTAATTTTCGAAATTAATTATTTTATTTTTTTAAGGAAATTCAACCGGGATGGTCGGTGACTGGAATTTCGTGCTGATTGTCGTAGTGCAGTCCATTTATTTAATTGAGCTTTATTTTGTGCTAAATTGATTTATTAGTGATTTTAGGATTTATTCCTAAATTGATAATATTTGGTTATTAATTCAAAAATAATTGGGCATCGGTTGGCAATGCCAAAAATGTTTTGGTAGACTAGAGAAAATGGTGGGATTTATAGAAATGAAACTATTTTATTTTGGCTAAGGCAGATCGTGTACCCACACACGATATTTTATCGAGTATCTTTGATACCAACAAATTAGGCTAAGATATTATGAAATTGAGAATTTAATTGCGATGTGCAATATCGTTGGTCGCGGTTGAAAGGGTCGGGTGGGACCATAAAGCCATTGAATCTTGAAATGGTTGCGTGGGACCATAAAACTATTGAATTTTGAAAGAGTTGGGTGGGACCATAAAGCCATTGAATCTTGGAAGGGTCGGGTGGGACCGTAAAGCCACTAAATCTAAAACAGTTGCATGGTGGGGCCGTGGTTACCACTTATAGATAAGTTGTGTCCTAAGGACCGTGATTTATAATTGGGAATTGAGTTGGAATAGTTGAAATGACCAGAAATTGTCTGTTTGATATGTAATCGACTAGGTCGATTGATCATTACTTTGATTTGATTTTGTGAATTGATTGATTGAATGGGAATGATTGGTGAGTGGTCTTGTTTACTTGTAATCGACTAGGTCGATTGATCAAAATGTCGATCTTTGATGTGATTGCTAGGGTGCCTATTGAATTGTGCTAATATGCAAGTAGAATTTGAGGCCAAGGTAAGTCATCCGATTCATGTTGTGCATTGGCAGCCCTTATGTGTATTGGTTTACTAATCGGGTCTTAAGGGGTAGAACTTGCTAAGATATCGTCTCATTGGTTATTGAATAACCATTTCAAGTCCCTAAATATAGTAGACTTGGATTTTGAAGATCTCGAAAGTTTGGTGCAGCCTGCTGAAGGCTCTAGTTGGAGTGTGGAGGATGATGAAGATAAGGATGGGGACCCATAGCTTGTAGAACCCCACTTCTACTTGTAGACCTTGTTTTTAAACTGGCTTATAGTGAATTGAACTTATTAGTTCACCTTGTATATAAGAGTGAAGGTTTTTAAGAGTTTGAAATTTGGTCCTACTGATCTATCCCAATATTTTATTGTCTGGGGATTTTTAATTGCTTTCGCATGTGCATATTAAAAGAAATGGGTCGGCGATACGTCCTGGGAAATCGCTAATTTTTTAATCAACCAAGGAAAGGAATTGGCACGTGCCCGAGGATCGGGGCATGACATTTGCTATGCCTAATCACTTCTTCAATCAAGTCCCTTTGTAGTCCAAATCAAGTAAATCGAATATCTCCATTACTGCTGTCAAGAATGTGACATGGAAATAGTATCGCTATAAGATGAACAACCCACCGGGGACAATCACATGGGAAGGAAGAAAGCATGGAAAACAAAAACAAGGAAAAGAGTCGCATGTGCTTGATTTGAGAAGAGACTTCATTAGAAAAATTTATCTCATTAGTTGCACAAGCTCAAATTAACCCAATTAAGTGTGAGGAACTTGATTAAGCGAGGCCTACACCCATTGGCATTAGTTCATCCGAAGTTCCCTAGCCTTATGCATGAATTTTTAAATAAGCCATCTATGCAAGTGCAACAAATTGATCAAACAAATTGAAGGTTTAAGGATCTAGTTGGAAAATATAAGGAAATTCACAGACCTAAGGTGGAGTTTAACCGTAGCAAGTAAAGAGGGATTTACCTTGAACATGGCAGGAATATTCACAGATTGTAATTCATCTAATAAATCGATATTAAAAGCTAGCACAAATGTTTTATCTCGGATGACGCCGATTATCAAGGATGGCGACAAAAGCAAAAGAACAAAGAAAGAAAAAAGGCTTTGCTTCTTTGATTTTCGTGTGCTCATGTTCTCCATCTCCTTACCTTATTTACAAGATAAGACTTGACCTATCCCGAAGTGGCCGGCAACACGAACGTGTTTTGGATGCTGAAGGGATGATACTAATTGTGACACATCATTCGCTGAAGAAGAAAATAATGGCGCGTTTGGTCACGATCCTATTCCCGGAAATAAATTTTAATTAGAAATGATTTTTTTTTTAATTATGTTTCCAAGAACTGATTTTGAGTAAAAGAACACCTTTAATAATTGTACAAAAGTTCTAATTCTAGAATAGAATTGCATTTGATACCGTACTCATTAATTATATTCGAAATCAATTTCTTTTAATTTTTAAATAATTTTAAATAATTTTTATAATTTTTCCTTTTTTTTTTTTTTCTTTTCTTTTTTTTTTTTTTCTCCTATTGTTCTTCTTCTTCATGTTAGACCCCCAACTTCGAGTACATGCACATCCCTCCGTGGTTGATATAATTTTGCAACATCTTAGGAACTGTTGCTGACCTGTTCATTTTATCAAGCATGCGAAAGCATAATCATAACTCCAAACAACTCACAAATGGAATAGCAAACATCGGGTTATATATTTTTACAAACTGCATATGTTTTACAAACCACACATATTTCTATTGTAGCATTATATACATAAGAGTTTAACATAACATGGTGTTTTTCAAAATGAAGAGCTTCTAGGCTAATTATGCTTCGAGCTCCTCGTCCATAGGCCAAGTCTCTCTACCTACGACCTTGCCAGACTCTTCAATAGATTAGGGTGAATGGTCACTCACTATCCAGATCAGAAGGCAGACCCATCAACATCTGGCAGAGGCTACTGAGGCACCCATACTCTATTGCCTGCAGTCCTTTACTTCTTGCATATCCACCATTTACCTAGGAACTTGTAAAATTTTAGCCCACTATGAGGTGAGATCACATCTTAGCAAGTTCAATCCTTAAATCTCGATTAGGAGAATGGTACACTCTACATGCAACCTAATCACGTTTCTCACAACCCTTTTCAATAACATTGCTCTGCACATTAGTCTTAATCAAATTGAGTCATACATAATTGTATCAAGATTAGGCAACATAATAATATTTTCACAAATAAATGCTCAAGAATGTACACATTGATATAATCATACGGGCCCCCAATTAGTAGACTAAACTGTGATGGTATGTCCCAATATATACCATACAATTCCGTTTTTTAATTAGGTCCCTCAATCTTCGAGCATTCATGCGTTTCACAATTTCCATTCGTTGATTATGGCCAACCTCACAGATAACAGTCTTTTGGCATAACCGGGCTTCGCCCCGCACCGTCGAGCGCGGCAACATCTAGACGACATTTCGATTATGAGCATCGGTCTAGCATCCACTGCGACCGGCATCCGTCGACTTGGGGCATTCCCGAAGGAGTATCGTTCAGCCCCAAAAGCTCGTGATGGCATGTCATATCATGTATGCATTCACTCAATGCCATGATTCAATGCTCAATTGCACATTTCATTCACAATATCAATTAAACAAATTTCCAGCAAGAAACACCTCAAAACAGTTATAAACTTTTATTGACTAGAATTGACAAAAACTGCCCAATTGCGCACTTTCGGGTTCAAGATCATAAACCAATTTATATAAGTTCAAAAAAATTTCAAACATGAATACGTGCTAAATAAAACGTAAAGAAACATTTTTCATGAAATACCGAGGCCCAGATCCTTCTAGATTTGGCCCAATAATTCACTCAATCCAGTACTAAAATCGGGTCCATTTCCAAATGATCTGTTTTTCAAAACTAGCTTAGTTCAGGGTCCGAAACAAATTTGTATGGTCCGAAATTCGAGTATGTTAAACTAGAAAACATAATGAACAACTTTTGTGAAGAACCTATTTTTAAAATCGGATCCGAATGGTTAGTAATAACTCATAGAATCTTTATAGGTCGCAAATTCCAGTGCAACTCGAGTCTCTGTTTAAAGGAAACGAAACCAAAATCATTTTCCTTTAAATCCCCAAAAATCTTGAGAAAAAATATGTTATACTTGAAGATGTGTAAACATTTCTTCAAAATGAATCCACTTCAAAATCACCACACATGTTAGTCTACCAAAAATAATAAATCGTACACGTCCAAAAAACAGTTTTAAGGAACAACCCCTGTCTTTGGCCAACTTGTCCCCTACGGTTCTTATTTTGTCATTTAAACTAAAACTAAGCCCCTCTATAGTTACTCTAACCTTTCTAAATTAACACTCAACCATATTTAATCTCATCTAAACCTTTCCTAACTTATTTCAACCCCTAAACAGAGGTACTCGACCCCTAATCCAATTTTAGGAAAACAACTCACCTATTTAAAACTAAAGGCGGCTCTTGCTAATGATTGGACAGCAACACAAAGCCAGGTCTTGGGTCATTTGGTGAAGGGGTTGAGCCGAACCAGCAGAGATGTGTGCTACGGTATGATTGCAACAGCAACACACAAAACTACAAAATTTTCGGTAGAGAAAAACAAATGTGGTGCTTGGTCGGCTAAGTTGATCTCCTCTTGGTGAAGGGGTTCTGTCGTCACTTGAATATCTTGTTAGGGATTCAAGAAAGATAAACGAAAAATATCTTAAATTTTATTTTCAAGTGATTTTTTTTTTGTTTAACTCAATCGAATTTATCTAATTAAGAACTAAAGAAATGATATGATTTATGTAATTTAACAAAACTCATCAACGAAGAATAAAATATATTTCTTTGAATGATTTTTTTTTATTAAAAGACATTTTGTTCAATTCAACCACATATACTTAATTAAGAGTGGAAAAATTGGTATAGTTTAGCCAATTTCTATGTCGGAATGAGCATCACATAGTTTTGCACTTAAATTTAGATTGATTTTAAAACAAATTGGGCACGAGAGGAACTCGAAAGTTGTAATTTTTTTAGTTTGATGTTTCATAGGTTTTGCTTGTAACCTTACAAGTCAAATAGAATCAAATCAACGGAGAAGTAGAAATGGTCTCAAGTTTAAAGTAAGTCATTAAGATTAATTGAAAATATCATTTGAATGTGACAGTGAAGAAAGAAATCCGCTTTCTTTAGACTATAAAATGTATGTTTGACAACTTACAAACTAGTTTGTATTGCTGTTGAATAGAAGTACTTCAAAAAGGCGGTGCCATGAAAACCTTATATCCTATTCACTTGAAAGGAAATGTATTAGTAACACAACAATACTGCCTAACACTGGGGGTCGTTGCGTGCATATCAATAAAAAACTGGATAGCATTACTTAGGAGTCAATGGAATAGAAATTGAATATTCACGGACCAACCCTTGGACCTTATAACTAGAAATTTGTGGTCGACTGCTCCAACCACTATGGTGATGTGATAGTTCTGCGACCTATGTGCCCGAATCCAGTCCTTCGAATATGGAAAGAAGCAGTCAAGACTGTCAAAATCGAGAATTCCACGGTAAGAGGTTGGTGTGTATGTGTTCATAATAGGTCCAACACAAATTCAACCTGGTTTGTATTATAAGAATTGTGATGTGCACCTATGGGATCTACCATGCTTGAAAGTTCAAAGTAAAGCCTTTCAACAAAAATCTCAAGTAGATAGCCGATCGAAATAGCATGAGTCTGAGCAGCGTAGCTGACGCTATCATCCATTATTATGGCCCATGACTTGGAAAGGGGACCAGAAGCCACACTGGCGACATGTATTCCTTCCTCGCGTCCCTTTTGAATGTGTAAGGGCAGGTCGACATCATTCGAATTAGAAAAATACCTGCAAGAAACAGGAAGATTACGAATAAACTTAAAGTTACCACAGAAAAAATAATTGAATATGAAATTCAAGTCCTCATCTTTGCTTCATTGGTGGATGCACATGGTAAACACCCGTCCATGGTTTTAATTTCAACCCTATTCGTGTTCTCTTTGATGGCTCATCGTCATCCTTTAACTGCGCAATTAGAGGATGAGCGCGAATCAAAAATTTCATCAACATCTATTGCTTTTCATAGAAAATAGATACTACCTCCTGAGTAACATCTCTGTGCACGGGCCAAACGTACATATTTTGACCAGTGATCCCATGGAAGAGAGATGTATTCAGCGTAGTATGGTTCTTCCTAGAATTTCCGATCAAGCACGAACGTAGTGAATTGCAGGTAAGGCTCAAGACAAGCATCACACGGCATGTCTAGAGGAGTGGCCATCTTTCGCTTGCGAACAAGGTAAGACTGATCCTCTCCCTGAAAGACTGATGATCAAAAGATCGATACAGGGGTTTAGTGCAAGAAATCTTCTCTAGGTATAGGGATGAAACCTGATGTCTTGGCCTAGGCAAACAAGTGCTGACAAGATACATGAGGACATATTGCTCTAGGTCATTCCTCCTCTTATTTGTTCTACCAAGTTGAGTGTGAACACTTGCAAATCGAATTGTTCCTCTGTAACAAATCCTTTAGTTGGGTGCATGGAAAAGTAATTACAGAGTCTGGATGAATGCACAGTGGCATCTGCAGCAGCAGATGAAAGATTAATGTTTTGGCAAGTGTTTGGGATACCATAAGTGGCTAAGCCCACACCCAAAACCTCTTCTGAGCCATTTGCCCTTTGGCACGGTATCCGTTGAACTCAACAGATTAACTGGTGCTCATCATTTTACTGCTTCTGCCTAGAATTTTTTCAGCCTATTTGCTTAACCAACATTGGATTTGGAGCTGCAAGTTGATATTCAGACGGGAGATTGTCGCGTAAGTGTAGTTGCAAACTGATTGGCCATGAATTTTCAATTTCAAAAGTGCTCTTCTTTCTCCATCTAATGTCTTTCTCTTGTTTGGGTTGGTTAGAGATCTTGAGGTATGCGTCGATGATTATAGTAAATCTTTCAAAGAAGGAACTGGATACATCGGCTGTTGGATGAGTTCATGGTGTTCGTCTCTTGTCACTGATTCTTCATTGTGAGACATAGACATATTTAGAGCTTGACGTTTGATCATCATAAGCCTCAAATGCCCTCTATTGCCGGTATCAGCCTCTATTACCTGTTGAGATGGTGGAGACATCGTCAGAGCTTCGTTATGAGGGGGGTACTTCTAGAAATGATTCTGTCATTATTGTCTATTAGTGACTGTAATGTGGTTTCTCTAATTTTCTTCTAGTTATGTTCCTCATTTAAATAGGGGGATCACCTAATGGGCGAGGAAGAGGTCGCGGAGATAGAGGAAGACTGAGATCTAGAGGTATTGCATTCACAAAGCTGAACAATTTTTTAGATTGCATGGAAGGGAGTGTTTTAGATATGGGATCTTGCATCTTGGTTAAGTAAATTGTTTTCATTCTCGATTGTAATTGCACCAAAATGTTAATGTACTTCTTTGAGGAATATGCATATGGCAATACCCTTGCTGCTGCATTTGCAATCCTTCGTATGTTTGCTTGCTAGTAACAGCTTATAATATTGCTTGTTTCAGGGAATGGTTTTGTGAATTCTGAGTATGACGATAGAGGTTGGGACCACAACCAAGGTTATGCCAAAGGCTCGGTCAAGGAAAAGGACATGGTTTTCATGGCTGCGAACGGGGAGGATACAATGGACCTCATGCTGATCAAAGCCTAACAGAGGATACAACCAAGAAGCACTTGCTCAAAACTGCAGTACTCTTTTAATCATTCTTTTTCTCACGGACAGGTACGATTTGATACATCTTTCATTAATGATTAGGGTCTAGTTATGTGAGCCTAGGACGGAGCAAAGCAATATTGCTCTTTGATACCATAGTCAATGTGAACCCTTGGCTTTCTCCAATTAATCTAATCACTTCTTCTCTTGTATCTCTTCCTTCCTTCTATAGGATAAGTATAAATTAGTTTCTGAGAACTTCCAGGTTATCCAACTTGCACTGTAATTGGTGAAATGTGAACTTCAACCTCTTCTATAACATTTGTGGCTTGTGGCTTGTGGGTGCAAAATCATTATGTTTGAGAAATGCAAAAAATCCTCCTGGTCACAGGATGATACAATCTATACTACCCTTTTAGAAGGTAGATATGCAATTCTAGATGTCCCGCTATTTACATGACAAAGATAAATTGAACAACAAAAGGATTATAACAAGCTAAAGATATATGCTTTTGTCACGGGCCGATCGATCAGCTCTCGATCACTCATCGATTTACCCATGCGGCCTTAAGGTTCTACCCTTAACCAGCCTTGCACACTCGACTCACAAGACTCGTATGTAGAGAGAGAAGATTTGGTTTTTGTATTGCTTGTGAATAAGAATACAATGAGGGAGGAGACCCCTTTATATACAAGTACAAGGCAAACCATATCCGTAGATCTCCCTTAGATCTAACGGTGGAGATTGCACCTCCTCATCTACCAACTACCAGCATTAATTACACAACTACTAGCTACTCGCATTTATTGTCCCTTAGATCTAACGGTGGAGATTGCACCTCCTCATCTACCAACCACCAGCATTAATTACACAACTACTAGCTACTCGCATTTATAGCGTATGCGTACAAATACAGTATCGCCCGCCCCCAGGAGAATACTCTAAGTTTTTGGGGTATAAGCCGAGGATCTTTAATGTGTCACGCCCGTGTTCAAGAAACCTCTTGGATATGCTTTTTTTTTCGGGCCGTGACACTTTCATTAACCCACTCAGTTGGGCATGCTAAAATGTTAAAGCAATAGGAGATCATGCTAGGGGGATAAAACATCTCCATGTTTTAGAATGTCTCTCCTAAAAGCTATTTAGAATAAAACGTGGACATCAAGTATTAGCAGTTGATTTGTGGTAGAAGTCGTTAATCATCGAATAAACCAAACCTTCCGCTTCCAAATAACAGATGGCTTCCCTGTCATAGACCAAACAAGAGACTCAAAGCTAAACACAAATTAGGGGTGAGGCCGTGGGATTGTGCTGGTGTGTGTGTGTGTGTGTGTGTGTGTGTGTGTGTGTGAGAGAGAGAGAGAGAGAGAGAGAGAGAGAGAGAGAGAGATGATCTTATCCACTGGGAAAGACTCATTAATGAGAGAAATCGATGAGAGGTGTTTATAAAGCTCTCGGCGTTGCCCAAAATCAGGTTTTCTTTTGTGGCCAAGCTTCCTTATTTGTCTAACCGGAATTGTGGTGGTCGAGTATGATAAACGATGGGTGGTGAACGATGGATGCCGCAACCTACCCCTCAAGGTAGGAAGGGCCCTCTAGTGGATAGATTTATGGGTATTTAATTGTAAAACAATTTAAGCATGTGTTCCCATAATATAAAGCTTTAGAAGCATCGCCTAGTCGGTGAGCCGCACTCAGTCTATTAATTACAAATACAGATTCTCCCAAACCTCACATGATAATGATTCATTTTAATGTTCGTTAAACAACCTAACATGTTAATTAAGAGTCACCGCCAGCCTCTTTTTTGGGGGCCGGCTACATTGCCCAATCAAGAGTTGAAAACGTATGAACCAAAGAACTTGGGTTATCTTAATATTTATATTAATGCAATTTCGATACCTAACGGTTTGGCTGTTACCTAAAGTGATCATGCATTTGTTTTTATGTTTTCGTGCAAATTCATTTTGAGCATTGAAATGTGATCATATGTGGATGGTTCGTTCATGCAATTCTAAACTAGTCAACATAGTATGAAATAAACACGCATATAACTGAAAATATGTTGCGGGAAGGTAAACACTCAAGAAATTAAAGCACAAACTATTCTAAGTGCATGAAAAATAAAACCCGCAACTTGTCAGATATTATTACAAATTTGAATGAAAAACTCGAGAAATGGTCGAGAATGAATGGTACTTCACAAACGCTGGATTGGACATCGGGCATGCCACCACTTTCGAGTCTTTCGGTCTACTTCTTCACAGATCGTCTCGACATACTATACTAAGTATTCGACTTATGTAATACATATAATGCAGCCATACAAGTCCAAGCAAGTACAAACAAGAGCCAATAACTCAAGCAAATTTTGAACATGAAACACGAGCCTTGAAGTTGGCCTTTGGTTGTGCACACATATTGTCCCATCCTAGACCCTAAAATTGATTAAATTGTGATTAATATTCATTGGGCATCATTTGTGTTCGCAAACAGTGGTCAATTTCTATTAATCCCTAAATTTAAGGTCTAAATCTCCTTCTGGCGTTTCCCTTGTTCATGCATTGAACTTATGCATATATCTAACAATCACATACGTGAACAATCAAACATGCATTCAGATGAAAAATGGACTTGAATCTCAAACCATCAAACAAAGCTAGTTAATCATAAATAGGATCACTTATTCATTAATTGCAGGATTCATATCATTAGGTTTTGAAATTAATTGACCAGACAAACGATCATCAAATGAAGTGATTCAGGCATGCTTCGAAAGCTTAATACGTTTAGAGTAAATGTCTAGAAGGTCATTAAATCCAATTCTTTACCGTTTGACTCGAAAAATACGATTTGTCCCGAAGGGTCCAGAATTCGACCCGTTTCAGGTCCGAGTTTTGAAAAATTTGGAAAAAATATTGACCGGCTTTAAATTGGCGTGAAAATTTTTGAGTAGTTAGGGAAGGGAATCAATGACAAACTTTCAGTTTTTATATTTGACAAATTCATAAGAGAATATTTTGGAAAATCGGTCAGTGCCTAACTGTTATAACTGAATTAGTTTCAGTAGCAGCTCAAACCTTATCCGAATGTTTTGCAACTAAGCCCCTCAAAACTTGCAATATGGTGTTGAAATTTTTCATATTTGCATACAAGAGCCTCAGGAAAAACTGTAATGTTTTGGAAATTTGCAAAAAAGGATCTCAACTTCATCAAAATTACTAAACACGCCCGGTCGTTCTTGAGAAACAAGTTCCACAATCTGGGGGCAAATTGGTTATGATCCTTTGAATGACCAAACATGCATCGATTTCAATAAAATTGGTGTCAAATGAAAGCTTGAGATGTTAGCTTAAACTTTCGTGAAGAACTCATTTTGAAAATATGAGCACAAAATTTTATAAAAATTGAAGAACACATAAAGATCTGACTAGAAAACCGATTTTCAGAGGCAAGCACGAATGATTGAATGATGATCATACTGACCAAACGACCTTCATTTTTTTTTTTTTAATGAAACTTTAGGTTAACTAGATCTAGATGTGGCAAACAACTTTCATGGAGACATCATCCCGAAAATCTAATCACAAAAATCCAAAACAAAAAAAAAATCAAGAAATCACCGATGTACATAAGAAACCGAACAATCATGAAAAAACATATCAATTTTCCAAATCAGGCCTCAATGTTGCTGGGGGCATTTTGACACAGCAAATGAAGTCCATTTAAGGTACACAATATGTTGATTAGAAGTTTAGAACATCTTTTGCAAATCTCAAGCTCCTTCCTCGCTGGCCCTGGCGTCTCTCACTTTTTTCCTTCAAGAGCTCCTCTCTCATTCGCCCTTACACGCGCATTCTCACGTGAGTCGTCTTCAAAGATTGCGTGAGAAAGAAGATGGACTGGGCTTTTCCATGTCCTGTGGGCTTCACCCTGTATGGGTTTTGGTCTAATGGGCTGTGGCTTTAGCGCATATGGAATGGGCTAGTGCGGCAACAGCTTCGAGGGCCTCATTAATGCATAAGATGGACTAGAGCCTTCGGGCTTGCTGGGCTTGTGGATTTAGCGAAATTTAATTTTTTAATACTATTTTTGTACTTTTATAAGGATGAGCGCTTGAATTGTCGATAGAAATTTTCAAGTCTTTGAATTTCTCGCAAGCTTCATGTCTGGCTAGAATCGTTGACAAGAAAGAAGTCTACAAAACACTTTTTGAAAGCACCCAGACCGGATGGCTTCCAAGGGGTTTTCTTTCAACATCAATGGAATTTGATTAGCAACTCATTAACCAATTTTATTATTGATGCTTGGTTAGGAAATTGTAACTGGGCTGAGATTAAGAAAACACTCCAAGCGCTAATTCCGAAAGTGTAGCAATCGGAGACTACAAACAACTTTCAACCATTTAATTTGTGTAATGTCACCTATAGTATAAGATGCAAAGCTCAAAACCTTTGGGCAAAATCCCAGTGGAGTCCTTTGAAAATATTGCTGTAGCAAATTGTTGAAGTGGTGTATTATTAATTAGAAAATATTTTAAAATTATTTATTAAAAAAAATAGAACGTCTATTCAATCTTTTGTTCACTAGCTTGGCATTCTTTGCCATTGGCCCACGTGAAGGTAAATGCTTTGCTCTTTGAACCGATATGACTGGGAGCATACGTAAAAGTACGTAATCCTCCATGCTTGCCTTGCCATTCTTGTGCCGGCCATCACAGATGACAAAAGAATTTCATTAAAATCTCCCATACAGATCTAAGATAAGGTGTTCGAGTCTGCCAATAAATGGAATTCCATCCCAAACTCGGAGTCTTTCTTAGACAATTCCGAAAAAGTGACCGGTAGCCCGTGTCGATGAGACCAATGAATAATGGCAGCCCAATTTTTTTGTTTCCATTGGCAATGGTGGTTTGGGCCTTTTTCTCGACCTATAGAGGAATGCGGTATCTAGATTGTCTAAGGATTGGCTCGATCCCTATCAATTGCAGCATAAAAGAGGCTCGATCAATTGGTGAATTATCAGAACTAGCCACCCGAGTCCGCAACCGTAAGTCGATGAATTGTTTTTTGAAAAACAACATTGGAGTGTGATTATGCTAAGACGAAAGATATAAGGAAAAAGAGAAAGAAAGAAAGGAAGAAGGAATATCTCACAGCAAAAAAAAAAAAAAAAAAAAAAAACTTTATAAAGTTTGCAAGATATTAAGATCTCCAATATTTTTCTGTTTCATCAATATCCGGCCAAATTAATTACTTGCCATTTATAATTAAATTTATAATATGATTTGACAATTTTTTTTAAAAACTTTGATCCTCGTGACATTAGAGATAGCTTCTTCTTTTTTTCACAAAAATGATCATTTTAAATAAAATTCGGCACTCAAATAATCACTTTACATAAAATTTGGCACTCAAATAATTACTATTTATAATTTTTGGACGGCGTCATTTAAGGGTTATATCCTGATTAAGCACGTTAGTAAGTCACGTAGAACCGAGAAATTAATAAAATATAATCACGTCGGATTTTCAGAGACACAAATCATAATTAGTACCTAAATGATTTTTTTTTAAATGACACTAAAAATTTTGATAGTGATGTGAGTACCGTACCTGATTTTTGATATATCTAGCGTACTTACCCTCAACGTGAAAGGATTTTCATGATTAAAATAAGAAGCGAAAGTAATTGGAAATTGGAATATATTCCGGACGAGAAGCTTTGCTCGTACGACATGACGGCCGGCCTGAGGAATTGAATTTTCCAAGTCGGAAGGAATATCTCTTCAGCATCTCTCTCCATTCCCGGCTCCCTTCCCGGTCTCTCTCTCTCTCTCCTCGAACTCCGGCATCGAGCCCCGGCCGCGCGCGCAATGGCGAGGCGAGGGACCATCACCCACGTCGTCTTCGACATGGACGGCCTCCTGCTCGGTACTTCCGATCGAACCCTTTTGCGGGACTTCGTTTTTTTCTCCTCCAATGGGAGAGATCTGGATCCCCCCTCCAGTTATAATGGGGCGGAAGTTTTCGATGTGTTTCCATTGGGAAATGGGGTGCGTGTGTTTGTGTTGTATGGTGCTGTCTCTGGGTTGTTCGTAGAAAGTGGTAGCTCTGTTTGCGTAATTTATGCTCATTTAGCCTCCTGAAGTATGGGAGATTTGGCGGGTCGACCTTGAACTCACGAGTTTTCGCGATCTATCTCTGAAAGTTTTCGAATTGTGCTGGAGTGGCGCTTGGTTCTGTATAATTAAGTGCATGATTTGTTTGGTGAAGTGGGAATGGGAACAGAACCCTGTTTACACGGAATTGGCCTCGGAATGATTGTGGGTTATATAGTTCATTGTTTTGAGATGTAGGAATTTGGTGAAGGACTTTATCATAATGCTGAGAATGGAAAACATTTTAGAATCATTGTTGTGGTGAGTAATTTTATGCTTATTGTGGAGGTTTTGGTTAATAAGCTGAAGTTGCCGATTGAAAAGACCATTTCCCCTTATCAGAATGCTTTTACTCATGAAGAAAAATTATGGATGCTGTTGCAATGGCTAATGGGTGCTTGGACAGTGGGATTGACTCAAGTAGTTTAGGAATGATTTGCTGATCAAGCGTTATTTAAAAAAAAACGAAGAAGAAACTTTTGACTGTGTTAATTGGATCCTTTTACTATATCAGTGGGACAAAATGGCATTTAGGCTAAGTGGAAGAAGTTGATTGAAGTCTGCGTTTCTACTGTGAAATCCTCTGTCTCGGTGAATAAGCTTTCTTTGAGAGTATTCTTAGAGCAGTAGAGGGATGATGTACATGTTTTAATGCTGCAAAGAGTGAAGTAGGTTAGGTTCGACTCACATCTCTTATAAGCTAATGATGCACTAGCTTTTGCCATGTCATCAACATCAACCAGATGCTTGATGGAGATATACTGAGATTTGACATGCTTGCTCCTCTGTTCTGTAGCTAAGTCTGCTTGAAAATCGATGTAAACATATAAGACAGTCTTGCCGACACTTTGGGTTGTAAAGTTGGTTTGTGCCAATGAATAGTCTTCCTTTTGGTGTTTGTCCCCACCAATCTATTTGGAGAGGCAATTTAGAGAGCATGGAAAGGAAGCTAGCAATTAGAAGAAACATCCATTCCTCAATGGATAGAAGGTTTTTAGATTGGAAGTAGATCATCAAGCTTCCTTCATGTTTCCTTGTGCCATGTTCCTTCTTAATGGCATACAATCCGGATGTCATGGAAAGAAGTTTTTGTTGGGAGATGAAATCGGAGGCCATAAGTTTCATTCGATTAGTCAAAATGCTCCTTGCACTCCTCTCGAGAGAGGTGGACTGGGTATAAGAAGTCTTGGGACTGCTAATAAGGGCCTTTTGGGAAAACTCCAATAGAGATTTGCAGCAAATGGTGATGACTTGTGGAAAATCAATTGTAGTCTCAAAATGTGGACTGGATGTTGGTGGCTGGTGAACCCAAATAGGCCATGATCAGAGTCTTTGAAAACACATCTCGAAGGGGTGGGAAACTATTTTTCGTTAAGAATTGAACTAGGGAAGGAAGTTCCCTTTTTCACGATATTGGGTGGGTAAGCAACCTTTGAAAGTCTCTTTCCCAGAATTCCATTTGCTTCTGGTAAAGTTGCTCTTGTAAAACCCGTGGTGCGACAGGTGGATAATGACCTTCTGTTCTCAATTTGTACTAGGGAAGTTAAGAGGCTGAGAGTTGGGGTGGATCTCACTTTTTCGATCTGATAAAATTCCATGGACATAGAAAGAGGTTAACTCTTCGGAATGGAACTTCAACAAGAACCTCAATTTCCACTGCAAATGCATATTACAATGCTTTAGGAGAGGATTAACGCTGTTAATTTTGACGAAATAATCTGAAAGCTGCGTGGAGTGACTAAAATTGCTTTGTTTATGTGAACAATGATCTTGGAAAGAATACTTGTAATGGAGAATCTGATGAAAAGATGATTTTTTATAGCAAATTGCAGTTATATGTATCTTAAGTCAGGGTAACTGGTCGACCATCTTTTAGTACATTATGAACTGCACAAGTTAGTTGAAATTCAGAGATATCTTTGCTGGGCCATGGTCAGTAATCCCACATATCATAAAAAGGATTTTTTGCCTTGTTGACCCTCCAGTTTGAATGCAACATTCTGTAGGCTGTCCCTCACAGCATTATGTTGAAAATTTTGTTTGACAGTAATTGGAGAACATTTCGGGTTGAGGTGCAGCCAATTTAGATAATGAATGGAACATTGGCTATCTTTGAATCATTTCACATGTGATAATTTTTTTCCGTTTTTAATCTGTGTCATTGTTATCTCAATCCCATCCTTGCACATACTTCCTATAAACTGTTGTTAAGTGAACTATCTTATTTGTCAAAAATGAGAAAAAAGGATAAAAGATTAGAGTGGGAAAAATTGAGTTGAGTCTAGAGAGTGTTTTTATCTTGGATATATTCTCAAGTTTTGAAGATAAACAGTTAAAGTTTCAAAATCACATATATTATGATTGTCATTGATTGTTAACTATAAGTTAAGCATTAAGCATCTATTCGACACAAAATCATGAAGCCAGAACTCTCTACTAAAAAAGTCTTACTAATATTGGAAGTATGGGTTGGCACATGTAAGAACTGTTCGTCTTCAATATGTGCTGAAATTTTTTGTGAACTTCTTATCAAAATATGCAAGCATTGTCTATCTTATGAGCACGCTGTTCTCTTTCCATTCTAGTCTCTCCTGGTGTGGTTGAACTGAAAAAGGATGTTGAACTTGACATTTGTCAAAAACTGAAAGCCCTTTTGCATTGCTTGATGAATGAATTGCCATTTATGCTCCAAATGTTGTATCTGCTTGGATGATTGTCCTGCCCCTCTTTTTTTTTTTTTTTGAAGTAACTATGCACAAGGGCCATTAGTTTCCAGTTTCTTGGAAAAAGAGCAATAATTGAGGGGCATTCTGATGCTGTATGCTGCAGATACGGAGAAATTTTATACAGAAGTCCAGGAAACTATACTTGCAAGATATAATAAAACATTTGATTGGTCTCTCACGGCAAAAATGATGGGCAAGAAAGCAATTGAAGCTGCTCGAGTCTTTGTTGAAGAAACTGGAATCATTGATGTTCTCACTGCTGAGGACTTTCTTGTGGAAAGGGAAGAGATGTTAAAAACAATGTTTCCCACGAGTGAGCTAATGCCAGGTGGATCTCATTGCACCATCATGCTTTGAAACTTTTTATGTTTCTTCTTATAAGTTCTAATCTCACCCATGTAATACAGTTTTGTATAATTAATCTTGTACTCATTTTAGGGCTAGCCGCTTGATCAGACATCTTCATGCAAAAGAATCTGCTTGGCTACAGGGTAAGAATCTGATCAAATGATCTTCTTTCCTTTTTATGTGGGGATGGTGTCTGGTGAGAGAATAACAACAAACAAAAGCAGAAACAACAAACAGCTATACATATTTCTGGTATCTGTTGAGATTTGAGAGAACAAAGAAAATCACAAGTATTGTCTGAACATTCGACTTCTGGGTATCATGCATACACTCCTTTTACATTTCTTGGATGGCGACACTGTCAATCTGACATGTACTCCACAGCTCCCATAGGCACCATTTTGAACTGAAGACTCAAAGACACGGTGAGCTTTTTTCCTTGATGCATCATGTGGTGCTTGGTGATGACCCAGAAGTCAAACAAGGGAAGCCATCACCAGATATATTTCTGGCAGCAGCCAGGAGATTTGAGGTAATGGCTCTCTGATGGGTGCTATTTCGGTCAATCTTTTTCTGTTCACTGTTTGTCCAAATGATGCAACCGTTGAAGACTTAAATTGGTATGACATATTGTTCAATTTTGTGGATTAACAGGGTGGACCGGTTGATCCACTCAATGCGGTTGTGTTTGAAGATGCTCCTGCTGGAGTTAACGCAGCGAAAAATGCTGGGATGTAAGTGAACTTGTTGATAGTGTATATGCTTCTTGATAATTGTGGAAATTGTCGAACTGCATTGCATCTCATGCTTTAATTTTGAAAAGATCAAGTTTTAGATTACCATGAGGGCTTGGGCATGTTTGTTATTTTTTTAGTTTGCTTTATCGTTTTTCGTTAGAGTATTGTACAGTTTCACAGATGTTAGATGTTCCGGCATAGTTTAATACCTGGAACTATGTAATTTGAAAAGTAAGCAAAGCAGGCAGGCATGGCCCTGAATTACGATTTTTAAGAAAAAGTAACAGGTTTATTGTAAAACGGGAGCATTTTGGCTATTTCGGAGTTTCGTAGTAATCACTCAATAAAAAAGGAGGATTAGTTGAGTTAGGCCTAGATCTATGTATCCCATTCTAACTATGAATATGCAAGAGAGAGATAATGAGATTGTCCATGGGTTTAGTGAGTTGGAAATCTGAAGAAAGATAGAGAAAAAGCAAGAGGAGGAAAAACTGTGCAATTTAGAAAGCTGTGAATGAAAATCCTTACAGCACTTGCGTTTGCCAACAAAGTCATCAAGAAAGAAACTTTGGGAATTGTTTCTAAGTGGTACTATATATGAAAACTTCGTAGCAAAATTCAGATCTGTTATCCACTCAAAGTGCTCTACTCTGATTTGGCGGTGATGTGCAATCATTGTTAGTCTTTCTCAATCGTGAAAGCAGAAAAAAAGTTTCAACCGATAGCAAAGCACCATCATGAAAGTTCCCATAGTGTTTGAGTTCATAGGGGCATGACTGAAATGATATGCAGTCCATTCTTCCACACTACAGTTCAAAAAGTGGATTCCGTAGCTGGCTGATACACCTGAAGGCAGATTAGTGGATATGCTTGATTCAATAATAAGGTTGTTGTCAATTTTTAATAGTCAGATCATGTTCAGACTGGCTTCTTCTGTAGATTCTTCTTGCGGGGTAATGCTTGAAGTATGACAATTATAGATTCAAAATTTGGTTGAATTGTTGCATATTGTAGGAATTCCAATCTCCTTTCAAATTCAATGCAGTCAAATAGTTGAGGACATTGTATGCATTTGTACTTTTGAATGTGCATTTGCAACAACCATAACAACTAAAGGATCATCCTTGTAAAATTTTAATTTGGAACATCACATGTACTGATGGTAGAAGTTCCATGAAGTGGTTATTTCTATGCAACTGGATCGCTGAATGATATCTTTTTTTTTTTTTTCCTTATGAATTTCATCATTGTTGCCCCTGGTCTAGAATAATTAGCAGAGGGGTGATTTTAACTGCACTCAGGGATGAACAGTGGCATGCGGTAATATAGGGCTTAATCACATGAGTTAGGCTGTACAAGACATTTAATGGGGGCCTAAATTTGGGATTGCTGTCTAGGCTTAATCACAAAACCATTCCCTGAAACAAGCAATATTATAGGCTGTTACCAGCAAGCAAACATATGAAGGATTGCAGATGCAGCAGCAGGGGTATTGCCATATACATTAACATTTTGGTGCCATTACAACCGAGAATGAAAACAATTTACTTAACCATGATGCAAGATCCCATATCTAAAACACTCCCTTCCATGCGATCTAAAAAATTGTTCAGCTTTGTGAATGCAATACCTCTAGATCTCAGTCTTCCTCTACCACCGCGACCTCTTCCTTGCCCATTAGGTGATCCCCTATTTAAATGAGGAACATAACTGGAAGAAAATTAGAGAAACCACATTACAGTCACTAACAGACAATAATGACAGAATAATTTCTAGAAGTACCCCCTCATAACGAAGCTCTGACGATGTCTCCACCATTTCAACAGGCAATAGAGGCTGATACCTGCAATAGAGGGCATTTGAGGCTTATGATGATCGAACGTGAAGCTCTAAATATGTCTAACTCTCACAATGAAGAATCAGTGACAAGAGAAGAATCAGTGACAAGAGACGAACACCGTGAACTCATCCAACAGCCGATGTAACCAGTTCCTTCTTTGAAAGATTTACTATAATCATCGACGCATGCCTCAAGATCTCCAACCAACCCAAACAAGAGAAAGACATTAGATGGAGAAAGAAGAGCACTTTTAAAATTGAAAATTCATGGTCAGTCAGTTTGCAACTACACTTACGTGACAATCTCCCGTCTGAATATCAACTTGTAGCTCCAAATCCAATGTTGGTTAAGCAAATAGGCTGAAAAAATTCTGGGCAGAAGCAGTAAAATGATGAGCACTAGTCAATCTGTTGAGTTCAACGGATACCGTGCCAAAGGGCAAATGGCTCGGAAGAGGTTTTGGGTGTGGGCTTAGCCACTTCTGGTATCCCAAACACTTGCCAAAACATTAATCTTTCATCTGCTGCTACAGATGCCACCGTGCATTCATCCGGACCCTGCAAAACAAGTATATGACAACGAGAATCAGCAGAATGATCAATTCAACAAGCACAGAATGATCAATTCAACAAGCAAACTTCAAAAGTATTTACACTGAATTGCAGATGACTATGATAAGCATACAAAGTAGTACCTGTGCCAGGAACAGAACTCTAGATGTGTGTCCACTTAGCTCTGCCATCCTTCGCATAGAAGGATATTTCCAGAGAATGAGCTGGTTCTCAGCAGGCCCGTGAGAGCTTAGCAATTCCCTCTCCCTCTTGCTCCACAACAGTGCACACACCTGAGAACCGGTGTCCACTGAATTCAGACACGTGCCCGTGCATGTGTTCCAAAATTTAACACATCGGTCGCTCCCTCCCGAGGCCAGTAAATTCGCCTGAAATGGGCACCAAGCAAGGGCCTTCACGGTGGCTGTGTGGGCTTCAATCTTGTGAAGCCACTGAGCACCGGAATTCAAAAAGGCTCTGGATCTGTCCCACAAGTAAAGGAGATTGTCATTTCCTCCGCTAGCCAGCTGTTTTCCCGAGGGCGACCATTTCAGGCCACAGACTTCCTGGTGATGCCCCCTGTAGGTTCCAACAATGTGCGATCTGAGTCTCACATCATTGTTGATGACCATACAGTCCATGCCTCCTGTAGTGAGGACGTGATTGTTCCAGGCCAAGGAACCAACTCGGAGTCGATGGCCTCCTCTTAAAGTTCTCAGCTGCATGAGAGGGAACGAAAACAAAAAGCAAAAAGCACAACCTGAATAAGAACCCATCCTCTCAAACAAAAAGCAAAAAGCACATTAAAACAAGAAGCAACCAGCTTACCTGTCTTTGAGCAGAGAAATCCCAGAGCTGGACCTGAGAATTTTGTAAGCCAATGGCAATACTCTGACCATCAGGAGCCCAGCTCACGCTCGTGACAGGACCCTCCTCATTATTGAAGGTCACCAGTTCTGTAATAGAGCCATTGGAGGCATTCCACAAGTACACCGTTTGGGAAAGAGCGATCGCTACCACGTCGTTGGCACCCCAGTCCAGCAAGTTCAGATTATAATCATCCGATATGTTAGGAGCATCTAGCGTCCTCTGGCAGGTCTATCAATTGACAAACCAAAGAAAATATTTCAAAACACTAATTCTACGGTCTTTGAGAACACAAGCAAAACCAGTACATACTAATGTTCCGGGGAACAAATGCTAACTCGTCGGTCAAGTTTTATGTCATCAATAAAAGAAACAGCAATGGGCATGAATTTGAGGCTACCTTGGGTATGGATCGACAGGGCTTGATGAATTTAGACTGGTAAGCAGTGGGGGAGAGCCAGCTTTTTGGGATTAGCTCTACTGGGGGCGGTGGCTTGTTCTTGAAGGCCAGGATTCGACTTCGGTTCATGTCAAGTGCCTCTGCGAGAAGCTTCTGGTACGCCTCGCTCGATGCTGACATCACCACAGACTTCTCCTTCCACTTCTTCCACTTCTTCTGGTGATTATTAGGCAACGTTCAAAACAATGTTAACCTCAATAAGATGAACGTGGCGTTTCATTGCTTCCTTGGACGTCATTTGAACTTCTCTTTTTCCACAAGACAATTGATTTAGACTTTTTCTCCTAAAACTCCTCATCAAGTTCTAGTTGGATTTGATTTTTCTATATATAATATCTGGAAATATAAAAGGTAATCTGGAAGCCTTTCTATTATTAGAATGGTCTGTATTAAATTTTTGCTTCTGTACTCATCAATTCATTGCCTCATGCGCTAGTTGTCTGGAGGCGGAATTTTATTTTTTGTAATCTGATGTTCTCGATTTGGTTTAGGTTGTATCTTTTATCTGGGAACATTTCTTGGCTATTGGATATTATGTACTCTACTTGGAGCTAGGTTTTTATTCTGTTTATTTTGTTTATCGTAGGATATAGCTTCATGTATGAAACATAAGTTCTATGTTTGCTGCAATGTAAGAAGTCCAAATGAATCCAAAGCCTTTACTTATACCTGAGATCGAGGTACTTTTTTTAAACTCATAATGGTCAATGTTTTTAGGGTTAATATCCTGAAAAACTTTAAACTGGTATACCTGTGATAAATTTGCCCCAACTGACCATAAAAACTATAAACTAGTCATTTACCCCAAACTAATTTATTCTACCGCAAAAAGCCCCAAACTGGACAAATATACCCTCCGCATAATTGTATTAATACCATAAAAAAATCACAAAAATTGTAAATTGTGACAAACGGAACGTGAAATCCCAAATTGGTATACTAGTCAGCTATCATGTGTCATTTAACTTAATAATTTGACAGTAAAATTTAATAACAGAGGGTAAATTTGTCACAAGTATACCGGTTTAAGGTAAATTTGTCAAAAGTATACAGTTTTTGGTTTTTTGTGATAAAAAAAAATAGTTTTTGGTAAATTTGTTACAGGTGTACCAGTTTGGGGTTTTTCAAAATATTAACCCATGTTTTTGCAAGCATGAATAGCATTCCTACGATATGATAATCAAAGTGAACATTTCAATTTTGTAAACATTAGCTGATGAAGGATGTCTTTTTTATCTTGTGCTATGCCATTTGTGTTCCGTATGTCATAAAACAACCGCTTTAAACCTTAAGGTCCGCGTTAAAGGTATGTTGTTGCTATGCAAATGGCCTTTGTTTTCTCCTTACCCTCTTTTTACCATTAGCACTATGAGTCCTAGACATCTTAGACTGCTGAGAGAGAGTTTCTATGTGCTTTCTATCATGTACCTACAGTCGTGAGTGGATTATGGCTTTTCCAAAACAGTCCCGCATACATCCCAATGCCAGTAATCGAATTAAAAGAAGTAACAAGGTTAGATTTTACATTTCATGTGTATGTTCATCTGTTATTCTGCAGGTGTTGGATCTGTTCTTATGAATATTTAAAGATGGATGATGCATACATGCCAATGCCAGTTATTCAAATTAAATTAAGTAAGAAGGTCAGATTTCACATTTCATGCCTATGTTCATCTGTTTCATCTGTTAATGTGCAGGTGTTGGATATGCTCTTATGAAGATTTAAAGATGGATGATTGAATTTTTTTTTTTTGTCTATCTGCTAATCTTATGAGGATCTGAAGTAGAATGAGTATCCAACCAAAAAAAAAAGTAGACTAAGAAAACTACCTAAAAGTCTCCAGAGTGTCGGTGGTTTGTATGGCAAGCCTGTCAATGCTTTAGTCTTTGAAAAAGCCTCATGCTGTTTCACTTATCAAGTGGCATGCAGTACTGTTTTATCCTTGTAATTATTTTATACAAGCTTCTAGAAGTAGTGGATACATGGTAGCATAGTCCTTTCTGAATAAGTGGATTGACTCTAGAACTCAAACTATGTAGATGAGTAGAGGGATAGGAGAGGTTCATGGCTTGTTAAGGGAGAAATTGGAAGCTTCATTGTACTATTCTCACTTGTAAAGTGTTTCAGAAAATCGGATTGCAGCATAAAGCTAATTGTGTTGACTCTTTTTACTTCAATCCAAGCTACTGGATTTTGCAATGCACCTTTTTTAGCACTGCAGAACTGATTGCTGTATCCACACAAGGCTGGATTTGAAGGTAATGGAGAAAAGTTTTTTGAAAAACATCTCATCTGTAATTGTCAAACCCCTCGGCAACTGCCTGTCATTGTGTTCATCACATAGAAATGCAACGATCAAAGAAGAATTCACCATGAAGTAATTGTTCTGCATCTGTCTCAGGGTCCTCTCCAAGAGTACCTCTAGAGGAAGAAATCTCGAGAATAGCTTTTTATTTTTTTATTTTTGGTCCTACTCTACTCCTATTCTAACTCTCACTCTCAGACTTTTGCCCTACCTCCTTGTGTCCTTTCTTTCGTATCATTTTTACGGACATTTTTCAGAATTGTGTTTTTTTGGTAGTAAATATTCTGCAGGCAATAGGTTTTGAGAACTGATTTTCAATGTCAATTCTCAATTAGGCCTTTATTCCTTGTGTATTGACTGACACTCATGAAATGTGTCTACTGGCAGGCCTTTGTATTTTTGTCACTTGTCTCTGATAACAATAATCGCATACAGAGAACTACACAGTTATGTTTTTTTTAAAGTAAAAGATTAATTCCTCTTTTAGAAAATTTGGAAGTGATTGTTTTATAACGAAGGTCCCAATAGAATTGTTCCCTTAAAATTCTGTGGTATATTGTTCATCACAGTTTAATAGAGTCATCCCGAGCTGCTCAGCTATGGACATCGACTACGCTCATTCCGTGTTTAGTGGAGGGACGAAGTGGAAGAAGTCTGATTCACCGTTGAATGAGGCGTTCCAGGAGCTTCTCATAGAGGCACTTAACATGAGCCAATCCTGAATCTTGGCCTTGAAGAACAAGCTGCCAATCCCAGTAGAGTTTATCCCATGTAGCTAACCTCACTCACAGCTATGAACGTGCTGCTTTTTCTTTCATTTTCAATTGATAGACGTGCTAGAGGATGCTTGATTCTGCTGATATATTGGATGATTATTACTTGAACTTGCTGGACTAGGGTGCCAAGAATGTGGTAGCAATTGCTCTCTCGGAGTCAGTAAAACAAGCTGCAGCAATGATTTTTGAGTGGGAGCCGGACGACCTTGCTGCTTTGGTTTTGCTATCAAATGTGTATGCATCAACTGGTCTATGGGAAGATGCAGCAGCAATCAGGAAGAGGATGAAACTGAAAATTCTTAAGTGAAAAAATAAAAGTTCTGTACGGGTGACATGTCACAGCCAAAGACTCAGGAGATCTATGATGCACAGGACCAATTGGCTAGTCAAATAAAGAAACTCAGCGATCTTCTGGATACTGAATTTGTTCTTCATCATGTGGAGGAGGGACAAAAGGAACAACATTTGAGCACAGTGAAAATATTACCATTGTTTTTGGCCTTATAAGCACCTCCAGTCCGAAACCTATCTGGGTGTTTAAGAATCTTAGCATTTAAAGAGACTGTCATTCTGCGTTCAAGTATATCTCCATGGCAACTGGAAGTTCTATAGTCATAAGGGATGCAAACCAGTTCCACCATTGCACAGACAGAACATGCTCATTCAATGAGTACAGGTGAGATGCTTCTTAATTTTTTACATTCATTGTCTGCATTGAAGCTCTGTTTTAGAATTTTCTCCCTTGCACCTATGTTACTTGAACCAGGATCCATTATTCTCTATGTAAGCCCTAGATATGGTCGAACTACAGTCAAAATACCAGCGGAAGGCCTCAAATGGATCTCGCAAACTTTTTAGCAATATGATATGTGAAATCTAAAACAGTCGCGCTTTTTGCCTATTGGATTTTCCTGGAGCATGCAGTTTTTCGGATACTAGATATCGATGCTCTGTTCTGTTCCAAAGCATTACTGATGTCACTTGGGTGTATCGCTATGGTTACTTGGTTTCATCCTTAATTATAATTCATTTATCTTATGGATACTATGACCTCGGCTAGTCCATGAACACTGTTCACATGAAGCCATATTAGTTAATACCTTACTATTTTAGTTTCGAAAACTATAAGACTGTTAGCACAGAAGTTTAAGCATCATTAATTAGTGGAACCATCCCAACGATCAACATAGACAAAATTGAATTTTCACATCTCATTTTGATCTTAAGGACAAGATAGAAAGTGATCATCTTCAGTAGTTTAATCTTCCTCTACTTAACATGTCCTAAACATGCACCTCATACAGAAGCCTAAAACAATATAAAAGCCTAAATATGATGTACAAGCTCAACCGCTAAATATAATGAGAATTTTGTGTTCACTCAATGCTGAGACATGAAAGGGGGTCTTCCATTTTTTCAGACAGGCAAACTGTGTCCGTCTGTACTAGGAGATGTATTGATTGATATATAAGATTAAAATCATCTTACTCGCTATTATCATATTTGATTCACTACCAGTTAAATGCACTGATGGGCCAAAGAACAAAACCGCCATTATGTAGGAAGAGATTCGCCAGTCGAAACTCCAGACCAAGTAAGGGGAATGAACGCAGAATTTCTTGCTAAACCGCATTAAATAACATGTAACACCTTCAGAGAAAGCAAAGGTGGTTTGAATCCAAGTGATTCAAGCTACGAGCCATTAAAAGTCGATGGTTGAAAAGGTTCCCTGACGTTTGCAGCCTGGTGTCCACCTGCGATGAGGTTCGTGTTGGGAATTACGGATCCCCGAAAACCAGATTCGACACTAAATCGAACCCCTAAATCAATGCGGAAGACGAAGCCCGGGAATTACACGTATCACCGATCGTAAAGCACACCACGGATTCGAGCGTACCTTGTTAGCCACAGATTAGACACCAATGTTGAAGAAGGGGAAGAAATTCTGATCCGATGATGTCAATTGAAGGGAAAACAGTGCCGTTTGCCTTACTGTTCTTTTTGTCTTTTGAAGAGAGAGAACGCGCACGGGAGAAAAGCGTACGTACGTCTGTTTTTCCAACCAGTGTCTTCTCTCTCTCTCTCTCCTCCCTTTTATACCTTCCCCTTCGACGGGCCATATTCCCGTGGGCCGGGCCTTTTGGGCCCAGCATGGGCGGACGGGCCTTAAGCCCATCTCATAAATCCATCATCTCCCACTCGCACATGGTGGTCCAAAAACAACATGGGCGGACAGGCCGTACTCAACCCCATAGAGAAAAATCCATCATAGACTCTCACTTAACATGATGGGCCGAACAGAATCCTCTTTTCCTCTCTTCAACATTCATACCAGTGAATAATCCGTGCGACCAGCATACTTTGAGAGCTCGTTGCTATACATCTGTTAGGAATATATAGCATCTCATAATGGGCATCACATCCTGAGTAGATTTAGTATGCAGTTCCCTAGATCGATTGATCACATTTATATCTCTCTTGATCTCTTTCAAACAATGATATATATATTGTATTCACAATTATGATTATCCCAAAGACAGTCATAATTGGTTAACCGGTGAATACAAAACTACAATGTGATTCTCCAAAATCGATCTTCCTCTTCCCTTCAAACTCTCAATTTCAGTTCAACTTGCTTTTCTAGAAATGCCCCATTAGATCGAATCACTCATGACCATTGGCAACATTCTAAGATAGCAAACACTAAATAGAAATCTTGAGAATAAGTAAGAGTCATGAGGGGACTAAGAAATTGAGGAACTCTCCTCCTCAAGAGTCTCACACGACATAAAAGTTGAGATCAAACTTTCGCCACTCTTATTGGTCGTCTCATGCATACGTAGTATGAAATACGTATTACGGTATTAACTCATTTCCCATGGAGCGTATGTCTACACCTTTAAATACCGTACAGATGATAGTTCAAACATACCCAATGTCTAACTTGAGTTCACGTATCTACTCATTCACAAAATTCATCAGAACTCATATCTGGCATCTTAGACAGATAAAGTAAAATATGTGGGGTATTTTACTCTCGGACATAGTAAGTATTATGTCCTCATCTTAATACCCAGTTAAGGCGACATACGTGTTTTAAGCTTGAGCTCTCGATTATCACCTAGATAATAAGCTTAAAAACAGTCTCATCTCTATTTATCACACAGTAAATAGAGGCGATTACCCGTGTGAGTGGGCTAATCTCATATCTGTCCGACATACTTTCCTAACTTAAAGTAATGCACTAAGCATTAAGATGCATAGAGATCAAACAAAGATTCATAGCCATTAATGATGAAAAACATAAATTCATCATATGTGAACACTTAGGAAAAAATTATAATATTCAGTACATTAGCCTCTACGCAGTCCTAAAGATTTCATATGGCCACAAAACACATCTCTAGGTACTAGCTTTGTCATAGGATCTGCTACCATTCTATGCGTAGTATGTACTCTAAGTTCACATCTTTTCGTGCAATCATATCCATGACAAAATTATACTTGGTATCTATATGTTTGGTCTTGCCATGATATTTTGGATCTTTGGTGTACGCTTTTGCTGCTTGGCTATCATAATTAACCAACAATTAATCTGCAGCACTTCCAATAACACCTAAATGATCCAAAAAATCTCTTAAGCCAAACATCTTATTATACTGCTGCTGATAATGCCACGAACTCAATTCCCATCGTGGACAAGGCTATACACTTTTGTTTCTTACTGCTCCAACACATTGTGCCATTATTCGGTAAGAGAACAAACCTAGAGGTAGATTTCATTTTATTTAAATCTCCTCCCCAATCAACATCATAATAGCCTTAGAGTCGCAGATCCTTTCCATAATAACTCAGCGTATAATCAGCAGTCCCCTTTAGATACCTTAGTATTCTTTTAATGGCTTTCCAACGTGCTTGACCTGGATTGGATTGGTATCTGCTCACCATTCCAACTACATAACATATGTTAGGTCTTGTACACATCATAGCATACATCAAGCTCCCAACAGCACTAGCATAAGGAACATGTTTCATTTGTTCCTTCTCTTGTGGAGTCCTTGGACACAGTCTATGGCTCAATCCTTCACCTTTTGCAATAGAAGTGTTTATGGGTTTACAATCCCATATTATTCATCTCAAAGTTGGAAGACAACTATCTCTTGACAGTATTAACCAACTCCATATTGCTTCTGGCAATCAGTATATCATCAACATATAATGATATGATCACAAATTGATTCTTGGATCTTTTGATATATACACAATGATCCTCATCAATCATTGTAAACTCATATGCCATTATGGCATTATGAAAACGCATATACCATTGTCTTGACGACTGCTTAAGGCTATATATCGACCTCAAAAATCGACATATTTTTTCTTCTTGGCCTTTCACTATGAAACCAACAGGTTGTTCCATATATGTTCCTTTCTCTAATTCTCCATTGAGGAAAGCAGTCTTTACATCCATTTGATGTAACTCAAGATCCATACTAAACATTATTGCCAGAATTATGCGAATCAAGGTAAATCTCACTACAGGAGAAAATGTATCTTCATAATCAATATCTTCATGTTGATTATACCCATTCGCCATAAGGCGAGCCTTGTGCCTTTCTATCGAGCCATCAGCCTTTCGATTTATTTTGAGAACCCACTTGTTCCCAATAGCTCTGCGTCCTTTTTGGAAGATCAATCAGTTCCCAGACTTGGTTTGACTTCATTGACTCCATCTCCTCTTTCATTGCATAAATCCATTTTTCCTTACTAGGGCATTTAAGAGCCTCATTAATATTTCTTGGCTCATCCTCATCTTGCGGAGCAATTATAAAAGTTTCCCCTTCAATGTCAAAACGTCGACGGGGAATACTTTGGCGACTTGTTCGCTATATGGGAGATTGTACACTTAGCACATCATTTCCCATTATGCTCCCACTCGGATTAGATAATGACGATATCATCTCATCTTGTGGTTGTAATTAAGAATGAGTTGAATTCAATTCATCACTTCTCATATTACTCCCACTTGGACGAACTCCACTAATATCATTATCTTGATTCAAGGTTTCAAATAGGGAGTAATATTCCCTTATATCGCCCTTCTTAGGAAATTCATCCACTAAGAATGTGATATCCCGTGATTCAAATTCAGTTATACTCCCACTTTCCTGCTCACCTATGAACACATACCCTTTCGAGTGTTCGGAGTATCTCATGAAAATACTCTTATTTCATTTTGGACCATATTTCCCAAATTTGTGAGAGGATTCATTATAGGCAGCACAACCCCATGACTTAAGAAAACCTAAGTTCGGTTTTCTACCTGTCCATAACTCATATGGAGTGGAACTAACTAATTTGGAAGGCACTCGGTTAAGTATATAGGCAGCAGTTAACAACGCATCACTCCAAAAAAGTGATATGTAAGTTAGCATGCGCCATCATGGACCTAACCATTTTCAGTAGGGTTCTGTTTCTTCTCTCTGCAACATCATTTTGTTGAGGAGTATATAGAATAGATAACTGTCTTTCTATTCCTTTTTCATCACATAATTTTCTGAACTCATCAGATAAATATTTTCGACCTCGATCGGATCTAAATACTTTTATTTTCTTGTCTAATTGATTTTCAACCAAGTTCATAAACCTTTTGAAACAACATAATGCTTCAGATTTATGAGAAATCAAATAGACATATCCGAATCGAGTATAATCATCTATAAAAGTGATGAAATAAACAGCCCCATGCCTTCTTCTCACATTCATTGAACCACGAGACATCATAATGGATTAAATGCAGAGGAAATTCAGCTCTTTATCTTTTCCAAATGGTTTCCTTGTCGTTTTCCCTTCTAGGCAATACTTACATATGGACAAATCGACTTTTTCAATATTGCCCTACAAGCCCTCTTTGGCTAGTCTATTCATATGTTGTTGGCCAATATGACCAAGTCTAGCATGCCACACATTCACATCATTATCACATGAAGTAAAAGACGTGAAACAAGGGAATAACATATTGACATCACTTCAGTCAACATTCAGTACAATAAAACCATTCAGAAAGTGACCACAACCATAGCAGTTTATATCTAAACACAAATCTACACCTCTATTATGGAAGTTCATATAAAAAACAAGTTTAACCAACACCAAAACAGACGTTAAATTTCGACGAATCTCTAGAGCATATGGAACGTCATGTAAGAACAAGATGCGTCCACCACACATGTTCAATTGGCGTGCCAATCCCTTTAACTTCATTTCTGGAGTTATATCCCACATAGATCCACTTAGTTCCAGTCGGTATCGTCGGAATTCCACGAAGGATTCTCTATCCTTCGCTATATGGTCTGTCTTTCATGAATCTACAGTCCACAAAGGATTGAATTCAGCCAATAATTCAGAACTTGACACATAATCAAAGTTCTCAAATGTACAAGAGGTGTTTACCTTCTTTGGCTCACAACAATCGCGAGCATAGTGACCCTTCTTGTCACAATTGTAACACCTCACCCTTGACATTTTCTTCACTTGAGGACGTTTTCCTCTCTTGTGTTGGTTAATTCTTGATCTCTTGCAATAAGGACTTGATCCTTTGCATTCCCACATATTGAACGAATTAATACGCTTGCACTTAGAGCTCAAAGCCCTTTTTGAGCTAGAACCAGCATTGCAAATGTCTATTTTCAGCTCAAATGCCGTTAGGCAGTTCTCAGCCAGCTCAAGGTGGTGCACGACACTCTCAAGATCTTCCATAATATGATCAAGAGCTTCTAGTGCTTCTTGCTTTTCCAGCACATATTGAATCTTCATATTCAATATTTCACAATTGTTGCCGTTCATATCAGCAATAACGTTCTTAGTTGCTGAAAACATCGATCTGAACACATCAGACATACATGCACGAATTATTAATGCCTATCATTTATGCATCCACTTTTACATAGACCCATCATATTAATGATACTTTTAAGTAAGGCTTCAGAATCAAAAGGTCACTACGTTTCCAATCATCCTCCAAAAATCCTAACTTAAAACTATCATTAATATGATTGTCATATGCAAAATCAATTCTATGAAGTTACAAAAACTTCTATAAACTACCCACAATCAAATCGCCAGAATGAAAGCAAATATTATCTAACATCCAATAGAATAACAAATGCTTTCACATAATACAACTATACATTACACTAAGCAATATATACAAATAAAAATATCAACACGGAAAGAGATATTTACATCCATAAAAAATCTCACAATTAATCTAAGAAATAATTAGGGAATGTTCCTTCTAATCTATTAGTCAAAACATCTGAGAAAACTGAAGGCACATTTGCCAACCATGAAAAAACTTTTGGAGAGCTTTCATGTCGCCACCAAGGCGCATTTACTCTGCGCCATGTGGCACTCAATCTAATGGTTGAAGTTTTGGCCAACTCAATTCTATAGTGCTCTCTTACAAAAACTTCCACCAGCCTCCTATAACCTGGGACCACGTTGACCTCCCATAACCGATCCAACACTGCTTGCCATTCAGGTGGAAGAGTGTTCATCAAAGCCGGCATCTTCTCAAAATCCGGCATAAGATAACCATTCCAGATGATTTCCTGTATCATCTGATTGACCTTGACCACATATGATACTAAATCACCGTTATGCCACCGATATTTAGCTAAATCTAACATCAGCCTTTTAAGTCTTGCATTTCCCTCGTTCATTCTCGGAATTGCAGGCATCCGTACATAACGCATCATAGCTCCTGCAACGAATGCAGAACTTAAATGGATCACTGATAATCCACAATTAACAAAATGGAAAATACATAATTTTCCATGATTCATGCAACAAATGCAGAATAAATAATTGATTACATATAAACCACATAGGCATACATGAAAAAGAAACAAATTCTTTTTTTTTTTTTTTTTTTTTTTCTGGTCAATGGTCAAAGTCAACGGTCAACGGTCGGTCAACGGTCAAAGGGCGCGCGGGTCGGTGGACCGGATGGACCGGTCGGAAGAACCGACCGCACGTGCCGCGGGCGTGCGCTGGATGACGTCACGCAGACGTCATCCGGCACGTGCCTCGCGCGTGAGCGTGCTGACGTCACGCAGACGTCATCCGATACGTGCGCGGCATGCGCCAGGCTGATCGGGTCGGGTCGCCGGCCGGTTACTGCCCGGCGAAACGTCGTCGGCGATGACGTCATCGGTGACGTCATCCGAGCGGTTACCGACCGTTGGATAACGTCACGGTGACGTCATCACGTGACGTCAACACGCGTCGGTCCGCGGACCGGCGCGTGCCGTTTCGCCGTCACCAGCGCGCACGTGCCGGTTCGTCACCGGCGCGTGTGGCGCACGCACTGGCCATTGCCAGCGCTTCGGGCGCGTGGCGCCCACGCGCAGCGGCTTGTGGCCGCGTGCGACGTCTTCCGGCGACGCACAACATGTCGCCGGACTTGTCTCGACGACCTCTTTCACCCAGTGCTTTCAGAATTCAATTTCGACTTACGAAAACTCAGAAAAATGGCCGAACAGCGCTCGGGTGTCGGGATTTTTTGCCCCGATCCGTATGGCCGAAGTTCTTTCGCGAAAAATCAGTCAAAAACATCAAATTGATCGGGAAAAACGTGAACTAGGGCTCTGATACCAATGTTGGGAATTACGGATCCCCGAAAACCGGATTCGACACTAAATCGAACCCCTAAATCAATGCGAAAGACGAAGCCCGGGAATTACACGTATCACCGATCGTAAAGCACACCACGGATTCGAGCGTACCTTGTTAGCCACAGATTAGACACCAATGCTGAAGAAGAGGAAGAAATTCTGATCCGATGATGTCAATTGAAGGGAAAACAAAACAAATGCCGTTTGCCTTCTTTTGTTCTTTTTGTCTTTTGGAGAGAGAGAATGCGCACGGGAGAAAAGTGTACGTACGTCTGTTTTCCAACCAGTGTCTTCTCTCTCTCTCTCCTCCCTTTATACCTTCCCCTTCCATGGGCCCTATTCCCATGGGCCCGGCCTTTTGGGCCCAGCATGGGCAGACGAGCCTTAAGCCCATCTCATAAATCCATCAGTTCGGAACTTGCGAAATCAGCATGTGTGCAGCCTCTGTCATCGCTTGTGCTTCCAACGAAGGACGAGCGAGATTACTGTGGGGCACGAGATGTGGAGGTAGCTAGTCAGATAGATTCAGCCCTGCTCGTCGTCATTTTTCAACCACGAGCGTGATCACGAGTCAGCTTCACAACTTGAAATTGATGTTGAGGTGTTCGACTAGTTACTCTCGTGAACGATTGGAGCATCCGGGAAATCGATGTACGAACTAGCCAATGTTAAATTTTCTTGCTAGATAATCTAAATCAAGTATAGAGAACGCTCGACTAGTTCTCATCATTAATCATTGTTCAGAACAGAAAGACGATACCCATATGCGGTGATCCGCCGATCCCTGCATGAATTTCTAGGTTGCGGGCTGTTTCGTCACCATCCGTGTACAGCTGAATTCACTTCTCTATCAAACTGCAGGCCTACAAGTATACGTGTGAAAACAAAGAAAAACGTGATGCGGTTATAGACCTCTTTAACTAAAGAAACTCGGCGATCTTGATGCAATGCATCTGAGAGATTAATTCGCGAAAAGTAATAACTTGTGCTTCACTCTGTTGGTAACTTTTTTTTTGGTCGGTCTCTCTGTTGGTAACTTCAATCGCAAGTTATGAGCAGCTTTCCATCGACTAAGCCTTTGGTCCACGTCTATTATGTTTCTATCCTCAAAACCACTTTCTCAATCAAATATAATTGAAAAAAATGAAGTAATCCATCACAATTTTATATGATACCGGTGAAGTAAGAACGTGCCCAAGCTTGCGCATGACACATGTTTTATATATGGTAGGACCGAGCTAACTAAGGTCACGTGGCTCGGACTTTCTTATGTAAGAGCGCCGCCCAAGCTTGATTTAGAGCAAGCCGTCCACTCGTTAATTACCCCTACTTGATTAAAATTTGTCAAAACTTGGCGCTCTTTTTACGTGCAAATAGATGGGGATCAACAATTACAATGCAGTCTTTTTAGAAAGTGTACATTTTAAAATTTTAAAAGTCTGATTTCATTTAGAGTTTGGATTATTTTCGATTAAATCTAAAATGTTCATCCACACTAATTGTTATAATTTGCTAGTGTCTTGCCTTTTCTTTTCCTGTTTTGAGGTTATTGTGGCATTGACAAAGGCACTTATACAGTCAAAGTCTATATATTTGACGGACTTTGGGGTGGGAAACGCCATGGTGATATTTCTTAGCAATTAAATCAATGATCGACAAGGAAAATTATGCTAGAATTGGAAAAACTTTCTCACGTATTATTTTTTTCTTTTTCTTGTTTGAGTTTTTAGATGTTCGATTCCGAGTGTTGGACTAAGTGGTAAAGAGAGACCCTCCGTGTCAATTCTCCAATTTCTAGTCGGGAATGGAATCTTGTACCTGAGATTTTTCAAAGTTAGGTTATTTTTATGTTTATCTTTTTAATTTGATGGGTACTTTTTCACATTAAATGCTACCAACTCTGCCAACTGGCATGGATAAAGAGGTCCGTTCAATCTGGAGATTTTAAATTCTAAATGAAATTGATTTTTTAAAATTCAAATGCACATTTTTTTAGAAATACGATATCATTATTGTTGATCCCTATCTATATATCATAACTAAGCGGAGATTTTGATATCATTATCTAATTATGAGATAATAACTGCAATATTTCAATTAAATAATAAATCATAGATATCACAATAATTAGATGATGTATTACTAGATTATACAGCAATTGCTAGAAAATACATATACTATGATATAATAAATTGTAATCAAATTAAGTGTAGATATTCATGTAGTACCAAAATCATATGTGCTCTAATTATAATAATTAAATAACAACTATAATGTAATTAGACCACTGATAATATAATTATTGAATTATAATTACGATTAGATCTTTTATCTTGTCCATAGTTATATCCTTACATAATTATTATTGGTGTGTAGATAATGATTATACTAGCTTTCTTACTACTATACTAGCTATTTACTATTATACATTAAAATATAATAATCATTTATAAATTGTCAGATCTTTTCATTTATGGTTTTTAGAACCACGACTATAAAACGAATTAAGCTTTAATTAACTATCATCGAAAGTATTATGAGAATATTTTACTATTACTAACTAATTTTATATGGTATAATGGTTTTAAAAAAAAAAACAATAGGATGGTCTTGAAATTGTATGCCATTCTACAAACCAAACTACTAGCAGTTATTTTTTTTTATTCCTACATTTCCTGTTCTCATGGTTGGTTATTCCATTCTTACCTTATTTCTTTTCATGTATCAAACGTATCATATGGGTTTTTTTTTTTTTTAATCATGTTCTTTGCCAAAGCTTCTATCAACCAATCCAAGTCCACTGTCTTAAAAGCTCACCTCAAATTAATTTTTTGACCACTAAAACAAACCATGTTATGTCATAATCTCTTGCAGAGAACTCACCCAAAAAACTCACAAAAATAAATAACCGTCTTCTTGTTTTCTTTAGCATGCATTAACCAAGTAGAGATACATCTTTTCCATAAATAATATCACAAATAGGAAAACCTTTTTAGAAAAGTTACTTACATTATAAAATCATTTAAACTAAAAAATGCACTCAAATAAGCAAATCTACTCGAACTAGGAAACCTATTTGCATCATATTTTCTTTAGTGGTTCAAACTTAAGATAGGAAAAATTACCAAAAAAATCATAAATCTATTACAATTGTGCTAATTTAGTCCTTAACTTTTTTTTTTTGTCAATTAAGTCTCAAACATTTTACATCTATGTTAATTTAGTCTATTCGGCCAATTTGGCTAGCTAATGCTAACGTAAATAATTTTTAATCATATTTGTTTGAATTTGTTTATTAATTTTTTTTTTTTTTTTTTTATCTTTTTTCCTCCTCCTTCCTCCAACTGATCTATGGCCAGAGGCAACAATCAGCTATAAGAAGAAGGAAGTATGAGGGGAAAAAAAGAGAAAAGGAAAAGGAAAAATAAAAAATAACAAAAATAAAATATATATATATTATTTGAAAAATTATCCACATTAGTGTCGGCTGGTTAAAATTAGCCGAATAGACTAAATTGACACAAACACAAAAGATTTAGTATTGAATTGGCTCCAAAAAAAAGTTTAAGACTTAATTGGTACAAAAATAATAAGTTTATGATTTTTTTTGTAGTTTTTACTTGAGAAATATACTCTACAATTATACGGCTTAGTTTGCAGCTTTCGTACGCATCAATCGAGTTGTCAAATCGTATAAAATTCAAGCCACCAGTCCAAGTCTTCATTTGACTTCGAAGCTTCGAAGATTCGTTTACATTTCAAATATGTCGACCGTGGGAATCCCAAACTTGACGTTCCAAAGTAACTGCAGCGACAAGCAAGTCAACATAGTAATTTGTCGCTGCCCTTTCTAGTCAATTCTCCGACAATCTCTAGCCGACCAGATTGATTCTACGGAATCAATATAATTCTCTTAAAAAAAAACAAAAAAACAAAACAGTAGAGAGATTTCTTATTCTATACGATGCCCTTGAGGAAAAAGCTTTGCATGCGTGTGCCAAAGTTGCATGTCGTACGAGGGTTCTCTATTCTTCTATTACATGGATCAAAGTTGCACACGCAAAAGTGGACTAATCCAGTGTGATTCATGCAGAAATTACATCGCTTTTCATTACTGACAAAACATAAAATAGAAGTGCCAGGTTAAATTAAGTGGTTTGCTTGTTTTACGCTAATTGTACGGTGCTGTCTTGGTCGATGATACCAGTTGGCCTTTACTCAGGTTGTTTGCCCGAGACGGAGATCCTTAGGTGCACCCTCTTTTGCACCATGGGGTTGTAACGCGTTGATTGATCGATGCCGTATGAAACCCGATCAAAGACATGACTCATAGAGTTGGAACTTTTGAGAAGTTTCTCAGGCAATTTCTTCAATCCCTTTCGGTGGATTTCGAGGAATTTTACGGGGAAGGAGAGACAATGACTTGTCCTCTTCTTTTCTATAAAGCATGGGGGGTTTAATATACACTGTTACCGTGAGATATGCATTATAGTCTCATTCTATAAGTAAAATATTATAGTCTAAGTTTCAAAAATAATAATAATAATATGATTTAACATGATTTATTTGTCATACTTGCCCCCACTAAAAATTGTTAATGTTATCTCATATCGGTTGTGGAAATGGTTGATAGTCGATTTATAAGTGCGAGCGAAAGCCTCATCCCTTACGCTAATTTTTAGGATGAGAGAAGCTTAAGACCACCTAATATTGGTATTAGGGCCTAGTTTGCCAACAAGTCTAAACCCAAAAAAGTCACACGAGAGAGTTATGGGTTCTTGTGCCTCTGACCCAAGCCTAATGTGCGAGGGGTAGATTTTTGAGGTTGTTTCACATGGATTGTGGATGAGGCTAGTGGTGAGTTTATAAGTGTAAAGGTAAACCTTACCCCTTAAGCTAGCTTTTAGGGTAAGAAAGGTCCAAGATCATCCAATACAAGTCATGTTACCTACCATGTAAACAAAAGCAAGGTAAGCATAGTCTCGATGGTCGATTTTCAGGATGGAGAAAGAAATTGTGACAGTCGGAAAAAACAAAACCAATTTCAAAGTTTTAAATTTGCAAAACCATACATGAAATTCTTAATGACAAACATGACAGTTTCTAGTGGTTTAGCAGCTCGGGTAATTTCTCAAAGACTTGGAGTTTCAATGGCTCTAGCATTAATTTAGCCGGTCAAATCTAACTTTCTTATATCATTATTTGAGGGGTCCAACTTTGGCTTTGAATGCCAAGTGACAAGTCTAATTAAAAAATTGGAGGCAGAATCGGAAGTCAAGAAAATAATATTCACCTAAGCACCACCTAATTGGACCAGATAAGGAGGGTCTTCCCTTGCATTAGCAAGTGGCAATTGCAAATATTCTTCTATGCAAAATGATGTCGGTATGATGTCCGTCTCTCTTCGTTCATTGCTTAATTCTACTTAAAATATTGAGAGATCTTGGACATACATGGACTGTCTCTACGCAAGGTAAAGTGAGCTCTACGTTAGAACTTATTCACTAGCTGATTCGATTTGATCATTCTGTCTGAAAATTGATAGTACAATTTTTTATCAATTTAATCCCGACTCATGTTGACCAATTAAAGATCAGATCCATTTTTTCAATTGTAGATTTGTGGTAAAAAAAGGTTGAAGCAAGATGCACGTTACATTTACCGTGAAATGTGGGATTTTGAGATAGGTTGACCTGCAAGATAGTTTTAATAACTCAAACTTTCGTGAAACATGGGAAGTGTGATGGGCCAGTCATATTAAGCAGGTACCTCAAGAGGTCCGGACACGTAATATTCTTTTAAAAAAAGTCGTTTACCGAATAATGTAAGTAGAAAACAAGAGAATAACATGTATCTGATGAATCATGACCCTTGCCCTTCAAACAATTTTATGCAATGTGAAGTTTTTCTTTTTGAAAACTTATGTATCACTGTAATGAACTTGAGTTTTGAATCTTTCATTTTGGTGCATTTAAGTCTTAAAAACTTGCAACTTTGACACACTCGAATCTTTCCGCTCAGCTTGTAATTTTTAAGAGACAGAAATGCGGTGTGCTCTTTTTTTTTTTTTTTAACTTACAAATCCAACGTGACCGTTAATAGAAAAACACCTCGCGAATTACATGGTGATAGTAATTTTTACCGTCATCTCTTAGCCTGCCCGTTCAATAATATCTATAAAAATTTTCAGTTTGTCAGTGAGCCATGAGGAGAACATGTCTTTGCAAAAACCACCCAAGAATTTATCTAAAGATGATAAAACGATATGCTCGGCGAAACGATAAACAATGGTTACGAACTAACCTTATGAGTGGCTCGTATGTGACATTTGATGTTTAACACAAATCTCACGGCGAGCTCGCGCGGATTATTGCTTATTAGTTAGTAACATGGCCTTATTAGATGGGAAGGGTTTCAAGGAAAACGTATCAGTTTACGAGATCCGCATCTTCCCATACATTTCACCTTGATTCGTTTCGTTTCGTTTTCGTCCGATGGTTCCGCGCAATTATGGATCTGGGACGAGGTGGACGGAACCACGTACGAGACGAGTTCCGTCCTCGTCATTTCTCGTATCCTCTTCACGTCGATTGGCGTAGCCACGCGGTCCAATTACGAAGAGAACTAGCATAACATCCTCAAACTCTACAGTGGAGGTCATGGACATGAGATCCCTGAACACGAGAAAGATGCAGGGGCTACAAAACAATTTCTCTACGGGTGATGTCGTCTCCTCTATTTGTTGTGGTCTTGTTGAATCAGAGGATTTCTAAAATCATTCGCCTCATCATGGGCTTCACGGAATTGCAAGTTCTTTGCTAGTGCAAGCAAGTTCTTGAAGTTGAAAAAACTAGATGGAGCAACAATTTCGTTGCTTGTAATATAAATCCACTGATTTGTGTTTTTGGGGTAGAAATAAATGTCCGAGAATGGAAAGAATTCTCCTTCTTATCTGCAATGATTTATTTATTTATTTATTTATTTATTTATTTATGTTTTTGACACTCGAATAGATTTAAATCACGATGTAATAATCCGTGGATGGTATGCGCAGGTATTTTTGATTTTGCACTATGGATAGGCTGAAGATTTAAGAGCCTAAGGAGTGCAATTATGAATCGACCGACATTCTTTTCGAGATCCTGAACCTGAATGTTTGTTGGGTTCAACATGGCTTTGTGAAGCAGATATTGCTTGATTGTAACCATTGAAATGGTTGACTCCGGCTTGACCTGAGTTGCCCACCGAACCGCCTTGATTATTTACCGGGTACTCGGATCGAACAGCCGAGATTCAATGGGTTGCCCCCCGTGTCACGGGCACGATGCTCCTAGGGATAAACACTCATTTAAGTCACGACGAACATCTGTCTATTGTTGGTAAATCACTGTAAAGCCAACAAGAAGAACAATCACATTTGCAATGGGTTGACCACTCGGAGCACCAAAGAGACGCTCAAGACTCACAAAGGGTAATATGGCCTCGCTTTAACTATCTTTTAGGTGAATAGTCAATACATCAGTAGAGTTTCAAGTGATAGACATCAAAAAGATTCTCAAGATGTATTCATTGGATTTTTAAATGTCTTTTGAAAATGAGAAAATAGTTGTTCGATTAAGGTAATATTTATGTGCTAGTAGAAATATATATATAAATCCTTTTTTTCTGTTCAATTTACGTATATTTTTTACTGTCAACACCTAAATTTTGGCAATTTGATCATTCACTTATTGCATTAAAAATTAGGGATTAATTTTAGCTCCTAAACAAAAATATTAGAATTAAATTACATAACATATAGTTTTATGAGCATTTTTTTTTATTTGCATTTGCGTTGGACTAGTGATGGATGGGTTTGACTTGATGACTCTAAACTCTAATTAGACAAGTTGGATTAAGCCCGTGGCGAAAAGAAATTGGTCCAAGCCTATTATTCTCTGATAACTGAAAATTGACTTATGAAGAATGATGGTTCGATATATTCGGTAAATCTTTCATATATTCATATAATATACAAATATATTCCGCAATGAATCGGAAAATTTCAAGAGAATATTGCAGGTGGCATATATATTTTTGGGCAATATATATTTTGACATGATAAAAGAAACACCACATCTTTAATCGTGAATGGGCGTGAGCAAAGGAAGGAAAATAAAATAAAATCGAGGAAATTGTGCCTTGACCGTGCGAGATGCGATCGAAAAGAAGAAGGAAATTTTACTTCTTCCATATAAGGGCTCTATTTCTTTGCATATAAAGGGGCTGTCCTGCACGCATGAACACGGGGAGTTTTTTTTAAAAAAGAGTCAAGTCAAAAGGGTGGGGTTTTATCTTGTCGCACAGAGAAAGGATGTGGAAGAAGAGAAAAATTAAATAAATAAAAAAGTACTTCTCTTTGGTCTTTTGCTCAGGTCAACAAAAGAACTTTTGCCTTTCTCTGACAAGGTGCAGAGGAAAAAGAAAGGAAGGACGTGTGAGAATAGAAAAGTGGGCAGCCCACGCCAAAAAAGAAGAAAAGAGAAAGGGGAAGGGGAAGTCTTCTCCTTCATCTTCTCCGACTAGCCCGACAACGTTACCCATATCTGCTTTGCCGCTGCACCGTCACCGCTGCTGCTTGCCCAAACCGACGCCTGCAACCCGCAGCTGCCCGTTGCCACGCCTCCCTCCATCCGGAAAACTCCGCCCGGCGCCGTGTCTCCGCCCAACGCCCACCACCCGGGCTGCCGTCCCTCCGTCTACTGCCGCTGCTGTTCAATCAAGCCCGAGCATTCCCATCGTTGTTGCTGCTCAACTAAGCCGACGCCGTTGCTTCCCACTGCCTCGACGAGCCGCTGCCTTGTTCTCGACGCACCGCTCGACGACGGTCCGACACTGCTCGCCGCCCTGACGTCTTCGCTGCTCGCGACGCTCCTGCCCGTTGCTAAACTCCCTCGCCGTGGTGTTTGCTGGCTCTTCGACGACGAGCCGCCCGTGAGTCGACGAGCCACTGCATCTCCGCCCGACAACGACCTGACGTTCACTGCCCCCCTCCGGCAATACTTCCGACGGCCGTTGTCCCTAGTCACGGATTCGCCGTCCAAACCCTCAAAGCCAACTGCCGTTCCACTCGTGTCCAAACCGGGTCAATTCCGCGAGTTTTCTAATCTTGCAGGTTCATTGGTTGTGAGCCCGTTGCCGCAAGCCTATCCTGACGCAAGTAGCCGTTTGTGAATTCTTGGCGTCGGTCTCGTTTTGGAAATAAAAATCCAATCGAGGTAATTTTCTTAAATCAAATTTCGTTTTGATATTATTGTCTAAATCAGAATATTTGATGCCAATGTTGATCCTATGAATACTTTAGGCATTATCCGATAGGATATTATTGTCCAAAAATCACTATAATTACTAATTTGATTCGTAAAACGTCGGATCATTTTTTTTAATTATATTGATTTTTAGGCACATTGATGATATTTTAACTTTTAAATCATTATAATTATTAATTTAATCCGTAAGATTTCGGATCAATTTTTTAATAATTTTGAATTTTCGTACATGTTGTGATATTTAGGATTAGAATAATTGTTAATTTAATCCGTGAGACAATGGATTATTTTTCCAATTATTTTAACCCTTTATTTGATGAATATCCTCAGTGGTTTAGATATAATGTTTATTTGGAGATTGCTTGTCTTGAAAAAAACCCAAAAAATATTTGCTTGATGTGTTTAATTCTTTCGGTGCAATTTATTTGATTCATTGAGTGTTTAATAATGATTGAGCATTCGTGTGATCTCTACATTGTATGATGGTGATTTAGTTTGAAATCAATCCAAATTGCCTGCAAAGATATTTTTGAAAATAAAAAAGAATAGTACCGAAAAGGCATAAGAGAAATCTAGTGTAATTAAGTTTTCATACCTTATGTCTGTTTATTTTACTTAGGTATCTAATCGACTTATCATAAACTGATTAATGACTCATAACTAATAATCTTTTGCATACTAAAAACTTGAACCTAAGTCGCTAATTAGTACGGGCTTTGGAGAGCCCAAACTAAGTTTAGACTTAGTAGTTCATTAACCAAACCCTAGGTGGTGCACCTGAGGTTAGGTCGCGATATTTACAAAATGACAATTGCTATTTTCAGCATTCTTAACAAGTGTCATGGAGATTACGCGTTAATGTAATTCCATCAATGTTACACCCTTTTCTTAGTTCAAAATCATTGGTTGTGTAAGACACAACAAATGTCTTGCGACTTATTCAATTTGAACGCAAGAACTTTCAATATTACATCATTTTCTTAGTTCAAAATCAATGGCCGTGTAAGACACGAAAAATGTCCTTTTAACTTATTCAATCTGAATGCGAGAAGTTTCTCGTGGGCTTCGGTCTAATGATTCTTCACGATTTCTTACTTTCTTTTTTTGAATTAAACTCTCTTTTGCGCAAAATTCAATAAAGTAAACAGGCCACCCGTAAGCAAGTCTCCTTATTGCTTCCAAAAAGCAAATCTATGGATTCGTGTTTTCTTACTTTTGAACTCTCCTTTTTTGCGCAAAACACGACGACTATTCTCCTTGGCAACTTAATCAACCTCGCACCGCTAATCTATTTTCATAGCCAAATCAAAGTTTTCTTGCACATCTATATTTAATTTTTAACGAATTGGTTAGAGTTAATTAGAAGCGCAAATCAAAAGAGAGATGTCATTGATGTGAAGAGATCACACTAATGTTGAACACTAATCTTCAATCCAAATGAAAAGCTATCGGATTTACTTTTGTCTTCAATAATATTAAAAGTATTTGTCCCTTCTAATTCCAGCTGAGAAAGTTATTCCTCGTATCCATCCCATCATCATTAGAGTGACAAAACTCTTAATAAAGAAATTGTACTAATTAGGAGGACTCAAATTCTCGTGCATTATATTACATGGGATACATCTCTTGTGTGTGTATATATATTTCATGAAATGATTGGACCATGTAAACAATTGGATTATGTTTGAAGTTCATTACTTGATTTAGCAAGTATGGAGTACATATAAAGTGATTAAGTGCCGACGACCAAACAGAAAAGGTTCAAATAAGAAGGAGAAGTAGAAGTTTTGAGGCAAGCTAGTTTTTATTTTTGATCTTTTGCCTCTAAAACTATGCATCAATTTTTCCTTTGATCGTGACCCGGGGGTGAAGAAAGAAGATAGAAGAAGAAGGGACGAGGAAAGAAATTAAGGAGATATGAATTTGTCTGTGTATTAGAAGCCAAGTGATTGGGGAAGAGAGAGAGAGAGAGAGATGAATTTATTTGTTGATGGGATGTGGTGTGCACCCACCAATCACGCGGGGACAGTGGAAGAACGGTGGCGCTTAAAAGTGGAGAAAGAAAGATAAAGAAAATGTGAAAGGTCCTTCGAATTCTTTGTGGGTGTAAATTTTCTAGATGCACTGTCTGTACACGTGACTAAAGGGGTTCTTCAATAGCGATGGCCACCGACCGTTTCTCTAATAATGGAACCTCAGTTTGGGTCCACCCCTTTAATTTCTTGACAGGCATCCATTTGTTACGTTGACTGACTGGGGCTTTTCTACAGGACAAGGTGACCGCTAAGTCTCTAATCAAACAAGATCGTCCCATCTTAAACCGTGCCTCGCCTCCACCCACACCAAACACCTTCGCCCAAAGACCAAAAGAGACATGATCAGTGCTCTCGGCTCCATGCATATCTATCAAGTGTTGCTGCTCGTTCTTGTTCTATTTTTAGTAATGATTAGTGATGTCGAGCTGAGTAATCAATGGAGTGCTTCTTCCTGTGGTGACATTCATAATATAAGCTACCCGTTTCGACTGATAAGTAATTCAAAGGGAAAATGGCACGACCTGACTTGTGAAGATAATCGCACTATTTTCTACTACAATGATGGTCGATACTATGTGCAGTCTATCAATTATTCCGCTAGCGAAATCGGATTGGTTGATGTTGGGCTACAAAAGGATAACTGCTCGTCTCTCCCTCATTATTCATGGTTAGGCAGGCCATACAAAAATCAAAGTGCATTGGTCATTGTGAATTGTTCAAAGCCGGTTAGTTCTCCATTCTACATTGCTTTCGGTCCATGCATTAATGGGTCGCACTCTTCCAACACATCATCAAATTGGAACTTGTATGCTTTGCTCGGTCCAAATGCATCGGACGTTAGGGATTTTTGCAACATTAGCAGATGGACATGGATACGTTATTCTGGGTTTCAAGAACACATTAACAGTAGCTCCTACAACTATGAGCTAATCCATAGCATCATGGCCGATGGATTTGTTGTCCCCTACTACAGCAGTCGATCTCCATTAAAGAGAACTTCCTTTTGCTACTTTGATTTGTATGGCCGCTTTCATTTCTACAGGTACTTTTATTCCCGTCGCTTATACTGGAGCTCCGACGGAGGTGAGGTTTGCACAAGCAATTACTACAGAGGCAGTAAGTACCTATCGGCAATGAAATTTCACCGTAATTTTGCATGATTCTATACATTTTATTTATTTATTTATTCAGTACACTCTTTCTTTTGCTACTTTCTCTTCGAAATTGGAAAATGAAAGGAATATCTAATATTAGAGAAAATTATGACCAAATATACATGATAGTGTACGTCAATGGATATACGTGTTTAGATTATAATTTCGTTGAACAAAAGGGCTAAATCTCCCACCGTTAAAAAAGAAGAAGAAGAAGAAAAAAAAGGGATTCTTGTGCGACTATCCACGTGACTAGATTTTTGTTGGCATAGAATTTACGTTTTTTTTTTTAATTTTCTTAATTAGATCTTTAATTAGTCACTTAACTAATAATCCAAATAGACACTTGTCCACAATCCTTAAAAAGTTGTGGTTATGTATCGATCGGAGGAGCAAAATTATTCATCAAAAATGAAAAGCAATGTTTCTCTAGATTTGTTGACAAAAAATAAAGCAAAAGGATATTTTTATCATCTATCATCCACGTGAAAAATGAAACTTAATATTTCCATTTATTGGCAAAAGTATGCATCCCACTTCCAATATTCTTTTGGACAAAACTCAACTTGTACAGAGTAGCTTGCTACTACTCCGTTTCCTCATGACTTTTGCTTTCCAAACTTGTTTTCCTTCAATTCCTTTTCACAACATTCATTCCTTCCACAGGTGTCCTTGATGATATTGCATTTTGGACTACTTGGGATTTTACAATACTATTAGGTAAGCCGCAATTATTTATTCTTACAATAATTATGTTAAAAAAATTATTCTAACCTATCAAAATTTTCTTTAGTGTTTTTTTGTATAGCGAAGTTCGTAATCGGTACACCATTTGTGGCGATATTTCTGATCTACAAGTACAAAAGAAGGCACTTAGCAATGGACAAGAACATCGAAGAATTTTTGCAAGCTCATAACAACTTTTTGCCCATAAGGTACTCTTACTCGAATATTAAGAAGATCACCAGAAATTTTAAGCACAAATTAGGTGAAGGGGGATATGGCTCTGTATACAAAGGAAAGCTTAGAAGCGGCGACGAAGTGGCCATCAAGATTTTGAAGCAGTCCAAGGCCCATGGCGAAGATTTTATTAACGAAGTGGCTACTATTGGAAGAATTCACCATGTTAATATAGTGCAACTCATCGGTTTTTGCTTTGAAGGCTCGAAACAAGCTCTCGTATATGATCTTATGCCAAATGGATCTTTGGATAAGCACATTTTCACCGAGAAAGGTAAGTTTCTTGATTATGGGAAAATATTTGAGATTGCTCTTGGAGTGGCAAGGGGGATTGAATACTTACATCGTGGGTGTGACATGCAAATATTACACTTTGATATCAAGCCTCACAACATTCTTTTAGACAAGAATTTCACTCCGAAAGTTTCTGACTTTGGACTCGCGAAACTCTATCCCATTGATTACAGCATAGTCTCATTGACTACTGCAAGAGGGACGTTGGGATATATGGCGCCTGAGTTGTTCTACAAGAACATTGGTGGTGTATCTTATAAAGCAGACGTCTATAGCTTTGGAATGTTGCTCATGGAAATGGCAGGTAGAAGGAGAAATATAAATGCAAATGCAGAACATTCAAGCCAATTATATTTTCCGCTATGGGTGTACAACCAAGTAAATGAAGGAGAAAGAGTTGAAATGGTGGAAGAGGAAATGAAGGTGATAAAAAAGATGATAATAGTTGCTCTTTGGTGTATACAGTTAAACCCTAACCATCGGCCTTCAATGAACAAAGTCTTAGAAATGCTTGAAGGAGATATTGCTAATATTCAGATGCCTCCAAAACCACTTATTTACCCACCAGATGAGCCTGTAAATGATGACAAAGCGGAGATGGAACTAGAAACATTCTCAACTTCATCAAGCACTCTAATAGTTTCCGCTAGTTTTCCTTTTGGAGAGAGCAATGATGTATAGAGAACCATGCATGGTTTGATTAGAAAAGTTGTGTAATTGTTATGTGTCCCCGCAATCTAGATTGTATATGGGGATACTTGAGCTAGTTTAGCTCGACAGTAATTACTTTCAAGATTGTCTTCTTGTAGCTCTTATGTTCATAATGGGTTATTGTATTTCATTTAGTTGTACTCTCTTGCATCATCCTTCCAAAGGATGAACAGTAATAACTTGCAATCTTGCTACTTAATGTACTACTATCGGCATATGATTTCTCAAAATCAACGACTTATGAATTCATTTTAAGAGACTTTACAAAGTAGTCACATCTGTCTACGCGATAAACAAATTTTATCAAAATGGAAAGGAAGAGGTCCGAGATGAAACAATTCTATGAAGTCCATATTTGAAAGAACCCAAATTCCATTTTGAAGTTAACATGAAATTCTTAACAAGTAATTTTATGAAGTTTACTTTGTTTCTTCTTATATTAGGCCATGTTTTATTAGTTTAACTTGATAAGCTTTTTGAGGAAAAATGTCAAAAAAGTCATAAGCCTATATTGCATTGATGCCAATATAGTCCTAAACCTTTTGATTTAGTACCAATTCAATTAGTTTGGTTAATTTTAGCTAGATTTTGCTTATGTGGACGTTGGTTGACTTATGTGGCACCACTGATAGTGACGAATTTTAACTATATTTTAATATTTTTTTTCAATTTTCAATTATTTTTTCTAACTTCTTTCTTTTTTTATTTTTATTTTTATTTTTATTTTTGTCTTTCTTCTTCCTTTTGCTAGTGGCCGGCCATGGTAGGGTGAGGGGAGCCCTCGCCAAGGCTCGTCGTCACCTAGGTGGGGCTCGATGAGGGTTGGCCTCACCTAGGCTAGTGGCAAGGCCAACCCTCACCCGGCCGGGCCTTGCTTGTGGCAAGCAAGAGTGACCCTTGCCTAGGCAAGGCCAACTCGCCTTGCCATGGGCGGTTGCCGGCCTTTGCTTGTGGCTTATGGCCGGTCATAAGCAAAAGGAAGAAGAAAGGAAAAAAAAATAAAAAATAAAAAATTTATTAAAAATTATCCACAATAGTGCTACGCGGTGCCGCATAAGCCGATCGACGTTGAGTGACGTTCACGTCAATAAAATTCGGCCAAAATTAGCTTAAATGACTGAATTGGCACCAAGTCAAAATGTTTATGATTAAATTGACACTGATAAAATGTTTATGACTAAATTGGTATTTCTAATTCATAAGTGGAGCATAAGGCACTTAGCTATGGCCTAAAAGATTATAGAGTTTCTACAAGTTTCTGAGATAGAACCAAAAGGAGTAGAAGAAGCATTGTCTGATGAAAGCTGGATAGAAGTTATGTAGGAAGAACTCAGACAATTTAGCATCAATCATGTGTGGGAGCTGATTCCAAAATCCAAACGCAAATTTGTGATTTGAACAAAATGGGTTTTCAGAAACAAGATGGATGAAAAAGGAAAAATAATCAGAAACAAAGCAAGACTTGTGGCAAAAAGATACACACAGGAAGAAGCGATAGATTATGACGAGACCTATGCACCAATAGTAAGGTTAGAAGCAATTAGATTATTACTTCAAGAGTTGTCACCTTCAATAATGAGGATGGCCTTGTCACAAGCGGGAGCTGGGCTCTGATGGTCAGCATATTGCCATTGGCTTACAAAATTCTCATGTCCAGCTATGGGATTTCTCTGCTCAAAGACAGGTAAGCTGGTTGCTTTTTTTTTTTTTTTTTCAATAGAATTAGTTTTGCGTCTGTGGCTGATGTGATCTTATTGAGGCTACGTTTTTAGCTTTTTATTTTTGTTTCCACTCATGCAGCTGAGAATTTTAAGAGGCGGCCACTGATTCCGAGTTGGTTCCTTGACTTGGAACAGTCACATACTCACGACTGGAGGCATGGATTTTAAGATCACCAACAATGATGTGAGAATTAGATCCACATTGTCAGAACCTACAGGGCATCGCCAAGAAGTCTGCGGGCTGAAGTGCTTGCCCTCAGGCAAACAGCAGCCTAGCGGAGGAGTGGATAATCTCCTCAACTTGTGGGATAGGTCCAGGGCCTCTTCGAATTTAGGCACTCGGTGGCTTTGCAGGATCGAAGCCCACACAACTGCCATAAAAGCCCTCGCTGGGTGACTGTTTCAGGGCAACTTACTGGCTTTGGGAGGACATGAGCGATGCATCAAATTTTGGAGCACGCGCAAAGACGTATGTCTGAATTTGGTAGAAACCGGTTCTCAGGTGTGCATGCTGCCATGGAGCAAGGGCGAGAGGGAATTGCTAAAATCTCACAGGTTTACTAAGAACCAGCTCATTTTTTGGAAATATCCATCTATGAGAAAGACGGCAGAGCTCACTAGTCACACATCCAGAGTTCTAACCTGGCATAGGTACTACTTGTATGCTATCATAGTCATTTGCAATTCGGTGCAAATAGTTTTTGAAGTGTGCTTGTTGAGATGATTGTTTTGCTGATTCTCATCGTCACGTACTTGTTTTGCATTTGCAGTAGGAAATGAAAGATTAATGTACTGGCAGGTATTCGGGACACCAAAAGTAGCCAAGCCAGCACCTAAGACCTCTTCTAAGCCATTCGCCCACTGGCACTGCATTCATTGAACTCTAACAGATCGTCTGGTGCTCATAATTTTGCCGCTTCTGCCTATAATTTTTTCCATGGCTATTTGCTTAATTCACATGGGAGATCTGTTCTTTTTGAGCTGCAAGTTGATATTTCGAGGGGAGATTACACCAATTTGGGTAAATATGGATTGTGGATTGGATTGTAAATTAAAGTATGTAAATAGATAGATTTCACTATTCATGAATTGGATCATTGGAGACGGCTCAGCCCCTCGATGTCATGCACAAATCTGCTAAGAAATGCATATTTTTCTCGCTCTCTCCTGTTATACACATTTTGGCTCACTTCAGATAATTTGGTTCAGTTTTCAGTTCGTGCTCGGCATCAATGATAATAGAAGGTCAAGTTATCCATAGTCAAATAACAGTGATTGAGAAATAGAATATTGGAGATGGAATTGTGAAGCACGATTCTATCCTCTCAGTTCATATGATGCTCAAAAAGCGATTCTAGTAATCCGCTTCTTATCCTCTTTAAGATCCCAAATCTCTTATTTTTCCAAGAAAAGAAAAGAGAGCAAAATTGGAAGGCACACGACGGAAGTCCGATACCTAAGTCATAGGGTTATGGACGAAGTAGGATATATTAACTACTGAACACCAAATCAATATTTTGATATGGGACTTCTCTAATGCAACTCATAAGTGTATCCTAATGGTCCATTTCTCTTCAAAAGATCTCCTTGATATCAAGGCTCGGGTGAGACAAGGACAGATGACGCAGCTCAGAATCATCAAGATTAGATTAAAGCTGGGAGAGTAGATATGGATCAGTGTAGTCGCATAAGCAATGAGAGGGTTCAAGATCAGAACCTAGGCGACGCTCCTCCAATCCCAGAACGGGTACTTTGCATCGTTCTTGGAAATGGGTTGTTTTAATGGAGGGAGAATGAAGAATGCGAGTCAAATTGCAAAGTTCGGGCGATTCTTGCTTTCCGTTTTAGAAAATCATTTTCAAGGAGCAATCTGTTTCGTTCTCGTTTTTCGGTTAATGCAGGCGAAATGAAACAGAGCAGAAGAGTAAACAATGACAGAGATTTCGGTGGGTCATCTTCGGCTGTTTCTTCGGCCGAATAGAGAAGGAGGAATTTTCCCCTAACTCAGATCGATAACTAAAATCGCCCATGAAGTTTCTGCAACTTCATGCATCACGATATCAGATTATATGTTGCCCACAGTTGTAAAGCTTTTAGTTACAATACAATTGGTTCGATAATTCACCATGCAAGTTCCAGATTTGCACTGAAAATTTGATTGTCTCAGGTTCAGATCGATGATTCCCTAGTTTACAGAATAGAAAGAAAACTGGGAAAGGGAGGTTTCGGGCAATTTTATGTCAGTTGCGCCATCGGTCCTTCAACTTCGAGCGATGAAATTAGAGTGGATCATTTTCAGATAATTTATTACATTTGCACCGTTGCTTTAGATGATTTAATATGGTACTACCTAGCTGGCCTTAAAATTCGAGCATAAAGACGGCAAAGGATGTAAAGGTGGCATCCTTAATTAGTGGAAAGTTCATGAATGAGTCCTTTAGCATTATTGCTTGTACATCGTGCTATTGCATATCAAATTGGATTAGGGTGTTGAGTTTTGCATCTGCGTTCTGCATATGTAAAAGTCACGGCATACCACTGCCCCAAGTCACCCCGTTTTTGATGTCATAGTATGTGGATTCCCTTCCTTCGACATGGATTTTGTACTTTAAAGAATACAAAGTTTTTTATGATCTTTGAATAAGCAGGTCATGGATTTGCTCGGACCCAGTTTACAACCCCATTTCGTCAACAACTTCCCAAAGTATATTTGGCCGTGAAGTTAACAGCTTTTACCGTGTCTGCTCTTCAGGTTCTCTTGAACAATTTCTGATTCTTTGTCCGCTTCTGATGCTAGCTCTTTCCCTACCGCTCCAGCCTGCCATTGGAAGCAATTGCATGTGTTGCCGTTGAAGCAATCTCTATACTTGAGAAGCTGCACTTTGGAGGGTAATAGCCAACGAGCTTCAAATTGGATGTTTGTTAGTTTTTTCTTTATTAGACAGTGAAATCAATGTTTTGGTAGACCAGACTATCAGAAATATAAGCCAGATTTAAATTTTTGTGATGTTTCTCATGCATGCTTCTTTTATGGGCAGGTGTATCCACGGTGACATAATACCAGGTAAATTTTTGCTTGGTCCTCCGGGAACTCTTGAAGAGAGGAGACTATTTCTCACTGTTGGAATTCAAGTCGGCGGAAGACGACTTACCTGATTCCGATGTGCAAACAACAATTACACCGGAACGAACGTTGAATTGCGAATGAATCACGAACAAAATTACTTCACGTTAGTTTGGATGCAATCACAAGGAAAGTATTCGATTTCCACAGCGTAAATGCCAATTGTTCTTGCAAAACTGAAATGGAGTGCCTTCTTCTTCTTTGATGGAAAGGGAGAGAAATCTGGTGCATATGTTTGTCAACCAATCCAACGGTTGTGTTCGGGAGGCTTTTATATGTCTCCCTTCGTACCCCTCTATTAGTATCTTTCCATCGTAACGCATCAAGATGAAACGGTATGTTCTAATTGCACCCCATCATGGACGTACTAGCTAAAATACAACATCTCACACTCGGACATGATGGGCTTGATAGCGTTCTATCAAGAATATAAGGCATTCAACATTCATCAACTTTACAAAACAATTCATACTGACAAATAAGCCGTGCGACTGGTGAGTACACCTGCATTTGGGAGCTCAAATTATGCACCTGTTAGGGATGACATAATGGCTACAACCCTGAAAAGAAATAAACAATCGATGTCTCATAGTGCCCCAAACATATTTTGTTACATCAGTCCAAGTATACCTATCCCTTAAAGGCTATACTTGACTATTCTCAAAAACACCATGTATTACAATTACATCCGCAACCACATAGGGCGATATAATTGGTCGACTAGTAAATACATGTGATAGATGTAAAATAATAATAGTCTTCCTTCGCACTCATGTCTATCTCAATTTCAGAACAATTGCTTTCCTAGACACGTCTCATAAGCCATATTGCAACCACATAGGGCGATATAATTGGTCGACTAGTAAATACATGTGATAGATATAAAACAATAATAGTCTTCCTTCGCACTCATGTCTATCTCAATTTCAGAACAATTGCTTTCCTAGACACGTCTGATAAGCCATATCCATTCATGACCGCCCGTAACATGCTAAAGTAGCAACATTGATCTTTCACTTCAAGAACATAGTCAGAAGTAATATAGGGCACAAAATTGAGGTAAATTATAAATTACCTCAAGGGCTCACATGATGAGTAAATAGGGATAATTTTACTCATTTTCCTTTATTGGTCGTATAATGCACATGTAGTATGAATTACATGCTATAGTGGATTACTTTTTCTATAAGAGCGTATGTCATTTATCAAATATATCTATTATACAGATCTTAGCTTAAACATAGTCACGTACTTCTCACGTACTCATGTTTAGCCCGAGTGCTATATCAGCTCGCTTTCTATAGCGCCCAATTAAGTACTCGCATCTGGCATCTTTCAGGCATACATGATTATGGGACTATCATGTTTGGTCTTATTATAAATAAATCACAGACCTCATCTTGACTCCAATCAATGCGACATATTTTATGTACCAGACTTGCACTTCAGCATTTATTTGTACATAATGTCCCATTCCAACGTGCTTTTTAAAGCACTTGAGGCGATTGCTCGTGTGAGTGAGCCAATCATTGCCTGCTGACATACTTTTCAATAATATGTGTGTGTTTGTGCTAGTCTCATAGTGGATTTGTACTTATTGATAAAACATCAAATCACTAATATATAATAAAAAAAACAAGTACAATACATCTGTCCATAAATACATAAACCAATGATTCTCTACAATTACAGATATCACATTCTACGCAATCCTAGCAACATCCTATGGGTCAAGAATATGTCTCTAGGAATAGCCTTCGTAAATGGATCAACAATCATTCTATTGGTTGACATGTATTGCATGATCACTTCTTTCTGCGCTATAATATCTCTGATGAAGTTATTCTTTATGTCAATGTGCTTTGTCCTTCCATGATACTTGGGATCTTTCACATAGGCAATGGCTGCTTGACTATCGAAATAAACTATCACCGGTCTTGAAACTTCAGTGACAGTGGCTAAATTTTCTAAAAAACGTTTTAGTCGTACTGCTTCTTGCACTGCAGTAGAACATGCAATAAATTCTGCCTCCATCGTAGATAAGGCCATGCATGTTTGTTTCTTGCTATTCCAAGAAATCGCACCTCCATTGAGCAAGAACACATATCCAGAAGTCGATTTACGCTCATCCAGGTCTCCACCCAATCGGCATCTAAATAGCCTAATAGGCGTAAATCATTCCCTTGGTAACAAAGTCGATAGTCCATGGTGCCTTTCAAGTATCTCAGGATCCTCTTCACTGCTTTCCAGTGTGCTTGACCAGGATTTGATTGATATCGGCTCACCAATCCCACGGCATAGCATATGTCGGGTCGAGTACACATCATAGCATACATCAAACTTCCGACTGCACTAGCGTAAGGAACAGTTTCCATCACTTTAATTTCTTCTGGAGTCTTAGGACACATCTCAGTACTTAGGCCTTCACCTTGCATAACATGGGTAAATGCTTAAGAATCTTCATAATATAAGATTCTTGTGATAAAGTAAGAAGTTTCCTTGATCGATCTCTTTCGATCTTAACTCATAATATATAAACAGCTTCTCCCATGTCCTTCATTTCAAAATTAGAGGACAACCATTCTTTTATGATGATAACCAAAACCTTGTCATTTCCAACCAATAGAATATCATCCACATAAAGTGATAAAATCACAAATTTATCTTCGGACTGCTTGATATATACACAGTGATCTTCCTCGATCATCGTGAAACCAAAAGTGATTATGGCTCAATGAAAACAAAGATACCATTGTCTAGATAATTGCTTAAGGCCATATATTGAGCGATGAAGCTTGCAAACTTTATGCTCTTGACCTTTAGCTATGAAATCTATCTGTTGTTTCATATAGATTTCCTCATCTAGTTCTCCATTGAGAAATGCCGTCTTTACATCCATTTGATGTAATTCAAGGTCCAAATGAGCAACGATGGCTAGAATAAGGCATACTGAGGCGAACCTTACAACTGGTGAAAAGGTTTCCTCATAGTCTATACCCTCTTGTTGAGTATAACCTTTCGCCACAAGATGAGCCTTATACTTTTCAATGGATCCATCCGCCCTTTGCTTAATCTTGAAGACCCATTTGTTTTCAATGGCCTTACGATTGTGTGGTAGATCAACCAAGTCCCATACATGATTTGCCCTCATTGACTCCATCTCATTTTCCAAAGCTTTTCTCCATTCTTCCTTATGAGAGGATGAGAGAGCCTCTTGAACAGTCTTAGGCTCGGCATCGTCATTCTGAGCAATCATAAATGCTTCCTCTTCAATCTCAAAACGACGACAAGCAATATTCTTACGATTACTTTTACGCAATTAATTTTTTCTTGAATTCAATTCGTTAGCCGATGCAACACTCCCACTAGGTCTTGCATGTTGAGGTAAATTTTCATTTCCCTCTACAATATCAGTGTGTGTGTTATCAGGATCTTCCATCTCATATAATTGGAAGACCTTATCAATCTCACCTCTATTAGGAAAATCGTTTTCCAAGAACGTGACATCTCGTGACTCCATTTCGGTCACACTTCCATTAGTTTGTTCACCTATTAACACATACCCTTTGGAGTGTTCAAAATATCTTATAAAGATACATTTCTTCCCTCTATGACCTAATTTGCCGTATTTATGGGAAGAATCATGAACATAAACTGCACATCCCCATGGACGTAGACTACTCAAGTCTGGTTTCCTACAAATCCATAATTCATTAGGGGTGAAAGTGACCGATTTTGAGGGCACTCGGTTAAGTATAAAAGCAGCAGTCAATAACGCATCTCCCCAATAGGAGATAGGTAAATTTGCTTGCGCCATCATAGACCTAACTATTTCCAATAGGGTTCTATTCCTTCTCTTAGCCACTCCATTTTGTTGTGGAGTACCATGAATACTCAATTGTTGTACAATTCACTTTTCATCACAAAGAGTCTTGAATTGCTCCGATAGATACTCACATCCACGATCGGTTCTCAATGCCTTTATTGTTTTATTCCATTGATTTTCTACCATCGTTATATATCATCTAAAGCAGTATAATACTTCTGGCTTATAAGAGATCAAAAAGACATAACCAAAACGTGTGAAGTCATCTATGAAAGTGATGAAATATGAGGCTCCATGCCTTGCCCTCATATTCAAAGGACCACAATGTCAGAATGTATGAGATGCAATGGAAATTCAGCTCTAGTTCCTTTACCGAATAGTTCTCTAGTTACTTTTCCCGCTAGACAATGTTCACATACGGATATACTAACATCTGTGAGTGACCCTAAAAGGCCTTCTCTAGCTAATCTTTGCATTCTTTGCAATCCAATGTGACCTAATTTAGCATGCCAAGTACTTGCATCAATCTCAACATTACTAAAAGATGCGATTAAAGAAAAACAACCATCGACATTAACATTGTACTGATCATAATCAATGTCTAACACCATAAAACCATTCGATACATGACCTGAACCATAATAAACCGTTCCATACAAAATGTCAACACAATCACCATGGAAATTCAATACATAATCTAAGCTAAGAAGGACAACTACAGAGACCAAGTTTCGTCGAATATCTGAAGCATAAAGGACATCATGCAAGAACAGGTTTCGACCACCACGTAAAATTAATTTACATGTGCCGATACCCTTCACTTCAACTCTTGAGTTATTCCCAACATATATCCATCTTCTTCCAGGCGGTATCCGACGATACTCCACAAATGCTTTTCGGTCTCTAGCTACATGGTCTGTTACTCATGAGTCTACAGTCCACATTGGATGAGATTCAACAAGCATTACAGTACTAGAAACAAAAGCATTACTCAAAGTAATGGAGTAATAGGGTACCTTTTTCGGCTCAGTGCATTCACGAGTAAAGTGACCCATCTTGCCACAATTGTGGCACTCCATCTTGGCCTTGTCCTTCTTCCCACCACGCTTCTTGCGTCGGAAGGTCTTAGCCCTCTTAGGTGCCTAATCAGTCATCTTCCCTTTGTTGTTGAATTGAGAATTCCTTTTGCGCTTGAAGCCCGAAGCCTTACGCAAACTTGATTAAGCAACATAAGCATGGGTAGAGGATCTCGCAGCCTCTAGGCGCTCATCCTCTAATTCCAAATGATGCGCAATATCATCGAAAGTGATAATGTTCTCATTATGCGTCATATTGATCTTCATATGCTTCAAATTGTCAGGAAGAGACCTTATAACAGCCTGAACTTACTGTTCATCAGGAAGGGAGTGATCAGCCGACTTCAGCTCACGAATCATGTTTGACATCTCCCGAAGATGCTGCCTCATCATTACATTTGGACACTTTTGGAATATGTCAAACTTGATGGTGAGTCTCCTCAGCTTAGTGGCAGATGTACCCCCAAACTTGTCCTTCAAGGCAACTCACATAACTTGAGCTTTATCATAACTTTCAAACTCACACATGAGATCATCTTGCATACAGCTCAGCAACGTGATGCGAGCAATGCTATTTTTCTTTTTCCAAGTTTAATAAGCTTCCAGATCTCTTATGTGTTGAGCTGAAGTTCCATGCTCAGGTTCATCCATGGTATGATTGAAGGTTTCCAAAACCTCTTGCTCCTCAAGGATGTACTGAACCTTTCGGTGCCAAATATCATAATTGTCACCATTCAGCTTCTCACCCTTATTGAGGTCAGCCACAATAATCTTGGATGTTGATGCCATAATCAATTGCTATAACGCATTGACATAATAAACACAGAATCAATACTAGCACACTTTACAGAGTAACACACATATTTAATTTGCAGCAAAGACAAACTAAATTAATGATAATTCAACAAAAGACATAAAAGCAAAAGTTCACTATGTTCCCAATCAACTTATATGTACAATTGTTCTATTATCATTAATTAGTTTAATTTGCGCAAATTTTAAGTTCTAAGTGAGAACTCTTTCAAATTCTACCACTCTACAAACTCTCACTAGGAAAAATAATTACACGACCTCATGTAATTTCTACATTTTTCCATTAACACAAAAACATAGCATGATATGAACCAACATGCAAATAACAATCATGCTTTAACCATAATCAAAATCGCAATTTAACATGTAATGGATTTCTTTCCATTGTTCGAATTTTCTAGCAACTAGAAAATTACAAGTATATTAAACTATATACATGATATCATCGAATCAAGCTCTATGACATCATTTGCACACAAGCTAGCTACTGTATTTCCTAAACCACAAGAAAATATAAGCTACAAATGAATAAACTATGCATTAAACCCCAAAAATTACGCGTACATAGGGTTTCCTACGCATTTTCATGCATTTATAAAATAAAAATAAATAAATAAATAAGTATACCAAAGTGTAGAGCACATCCATATGAACCCAACGCCTCCGACCACGCTCCAATTGGAGCACGCACGCACCTTCACGCGCCGCCTGAGTGTGCGGCGTGTGTGGCGCACGCGCCAGCGAGCCCAAGGGCTCCTGGCCGGTCCGACCGTTGACCGTCAACGGGGCCGGTCGGGTTGGGTCTCTGGTCAGTCGGTCGGGTCGGGTCACGGGTCGAGTCGCCGGCGACCGACCATTGGATGACGTCATGGTGACGTCACCACATGCCGATTCATCGGCCGGCGCGTGCCGGTTCGCCGGCTGGCGCGCGTTGCACACGTGCCGGTTCGCTGACGGGCACGTGTGGTGCACGCACTGGCTTTGCTAGTGCTTCAAGCGCGTGGCACCCACGCGCAACGGCTTCTGGCCGCGCGTGTGGGCGCGTCCGGCGTCTTTCGGTGATGCTTGACCCATCGTCGGACTCGTCTCAACGAGCTCTTTCATCTTGTATATTCAAAAATTAATTTTGGCCAAAAAATGATTTCGAAAAATGGCCAAAACCGTATGGGTGTACGCGACCCCCAACCCGTTCTTCGCTTTGGTTTGATTTCGAGTTTTCAGATGCTATTTCATTCGGCTATCTTCTTGATGTTTTAATTGAGCGGCTTTACTTTGAACTTTCATGCATGATAGATCCCATAGTTGTATGTCACAATTCTTATAATACAAACCAGGATGAATTTGTGTTGGACCTATTAGGAACACATACACACCAACCTCTTACCGTGGAATTCTCGATTTTGACAGTCTTGACTGCTTCTTTCCATATTCGAAGGACTGGATTCGGGCACATAGGTCGCAGAACTATTACATCACCATAGTGGCTGGAGCAGTTGACCACAGATTTCTAGTTATAAGGTCCAAGGGTTGGTCCATGAATGTTTAATTTCTATTCCAATGACTCCTAAGTAATGCTATACTTCACCATTTTACCAGTTTTTATTGATATGCCACAAGGACCCCCAGTGTTAGGCAGTATTGTTGTGTTACCAATACATTTCCTTTCAAGTGAAGAGGGCAGAAGGTTTTTACGTCACCACCACCTTTTTGAAGTACTTTTATACAACAGCAATACAAACTAGCTTGTAAGCTGTTAAACGTACATTTTATAGTCTAAAGAAAGCGGATTTCTTTCTTTGTTGTCACATTCAAATGGCATTTTCAATCAATCTTTATGGCTTACTTTAAACCTGAGATCATTTCTACTCATTCGTTGATTAAATTCTATTTGACTTGTAAGGTTACAAGCAAAACCTATCAAACATCAAACTAAAAAAATTACAACTTTCAAGTTCCTCTCTTGCCCAATTCTTTTTAAAATCAATTTAAACTTAAGCACAAAACTATGTGATGCTCCTTCCGACATGGAAATTGGCTAAATGACTTATCTTTAAACGACGTAACTATATTTGGAATGACTGCATTTCAGAGGAAGAAAAGAGAAGCGAATGAAATGTGTGAGTCTATATATATAATTTTCTTAAGGATTTGCTGAATCAAATAAACTATTCCAATTTTTCCACTCTTAATTAAGTATATGTGGTTGAATTGAACAAAATGTCTTTTAATAATAAAAAAATCATTCAAAGAAATATATTTTATTCTTCGTTGATGAGTTTTGTTAAATTACATAAATCATATCATTTCTTTCATTCTTAATTAGATAAATTCAATTGAGTTAAACAAAAAATATCGAGATTGGGACACCTGGAGTGCCATAACTTGGCATGGAGGGACATTTAAGTGCCATAACTTTTAAGTGCCATAACTTTAAAATGGTACACTTGAGTGCCAATATCGGAGTAAAATGGGACACTTAAGTGACATTCCAGCGAAAATCCGGCCAAATGGCTGACATGGCCATTTTCCGGCGAGTTTGGTTCAAAACGGCGTCGTTTTGCACGGCGACGTGGCGAAGAAAATGCAAAAAACGACGCCGTTTCGTGTCTACATGTAAATAATAATATAAAAATTAATTAAATTAGATTTAAAATTAATTTTATTTAAATATTAAAAAATTAAAAAAATTAAGAAAAATTTTAAAATTTTAAAAAATTAAGAAAATTTAAAAAATTTTAAAAAAAAATTTTGAAAAAAAGGGGGGGGGGGGAGGTCGAAGGGCGGGCGAGGGCTGAGCCCTCGCCGCCGCCTCCCGCCGTCACGGGAAGGGCCGGTGATCGAGGGGAGGGTCGGCCGGGGTCGCCGGCCCCGGCCGACCGACGGGGAGGGCTGCGAGCCCTCGCCGGATCGCGGCGAGGGCCGCGACCCTCGCCGCCGATTGGCCGGCGGCGAAGGCCCACGAGCCCTTGCCCAGATTTGGGGCGAGGGTCGTGGCCTCGCCGCCTCCGGCGAGGGTCGCAGCCTCGCCGCGATCCGGCGAGGGCTCGCAGCCCTCACCGTCGGTCGGCCGGGGGCCGGCGACCCCGGCCGACCCTCCCCCCTCCGTCGCCGGTCCTTCCCGGCGATGGCAAGGAGGCGGCGGCGGCGGCGAGGGCTCAGCCCTCGGCCCCCTTCGACCCCCCCTTTTTTTTTTAAATTTTTTTAAAATTTTTTGAATATTTTAAATAAAATTAATTTTAAATCTAATTTAATTAATTTTTATATTATTATTTATACGTAGACACGAAACGGCGTCGTTTTGCATTTTCTCCGCCACGTCGCGTGCAAAACGACGCCATTTTGGACCAAACTTGCCGGAAAGTCGCCACGTCAGCCGTTTGGCCGGATTTTCGCCATAGTGGCACTTAAGTGTCCCTCCGTGCCAAGTTATGGCACTTGCGCTGTACTTCTGCCAAAAATATCACTTAAAAAGAATTAAGATATTTTTCGTTTATCTTTCTTGAAAATATAACCCTAACAAGATATGGAACTTGTGGATTGTAAATCAATAACAAATATTGTCGGCTCCCACTTTATTAAAAAACAATTACCTTAAATTTAGGATGGGCTATTGAGTTTGGGTTCCCTTTCGCTAGATTTGGTGCTAGGGCCCCTGAATTATCGAAAAAAATAAAAGGAAAAAAAGGAGGCAATTCATAAACTAGGTAGAAATTTGAAAAGTTGAACTTGTTGAATGTTGATATTTCCCTCCTGTAGCACACATCCATGCGGACAAAACCCAAGCACACGGTACCACGGAAGAAAAATGAGATGAAGGCCTAAATATGTTGCAGAAATGGGCCTTTACTTTGTAGGAACTACAAAAAAGGCTCATGAAGTCCGTGTCTTTTATCAGGAAGGTCCCATTCATAATATGTTGCAGAACAGCTTCTTCTTTTTTAAGATTAAAAAAACGAAATTTTTTTAAAAATTCAAAAAAAAAAACTCAAAAATCTTGGAAAATTCAAAAATTCATAAAAACAATAGAAAATCCCTAAAAAGTTATAATTCCTTGAAAAATCTTTAAAATAGTTTGTTTTGGGCAGTCTTCTCTTAACATTGTGGGAAAATCATTAAAAAAAATGCGTACAAAAAAATTAAACAAGCCATTAAAACTCTATCTTAGGGTTTCAATTGTCTATAAGGACAATCACCTTTGTTTGCGTACTTACATTGATTTTGGCTTTCCTTTAGTCTAGTTAGAATTAGTATTTATCTTTTTCTTAATATTAGGTATTTGTTATTCGATGCAATTATTTAATGTTTTCTTAATTACTATTTGTTATGTTAATGATTGCACACCTGCATGATTACCTTACACGTTATTAGATAGATATAGAATCAATTCAGATTACTTGATAAAAATATTTTAATGAAATGAATAAGATTAGGTACCGAAATGGCAATAATTAGTTAATTAGTGTAATCAAATCCCTGACCCTAGATTTTTTGGTTATGTAGGAAGTGAAGTACGCTCTCACACTTCACTTGGTTCTTAGTCGACCATAATGGGCTAGTGGTAACTCCTTTGTTAAAATTTGCATAGGCTTAATTGATTAAAATTTTGAACTTTCGATGTCCCGCAAGGTATAGACTTGGGAGAGTTTGCATCTAAATCATGAGTCATAGGCCAGTTCTTTAGGCAATACCCCTAAACCTAACTCTCTCTCTCCCCCAAGGGATTAGGTCATGACACTCTTTTTTATTTTCTTTTCATACACGCAACTTTAACACATTTAAAGTGAAATTCCAAGAGAGAAATTGAGTGAACTTATTTCTCTATGGCTTTGGTGTGTATTTTGAAGGTATATTTGTTCTAAACCCAGAAACAATAATAGTAGGGGCAAATAATACCTTGAAAATAATGATCATCATCACGTATCAAAATATTAAGGTTCTATTTCTACTTCTCTATTTTCATCCACAATCAAATTTCCCCAACAATTTACACTAGTTTATCATCGTGATAGAACTCCTTTAATTGTCAAAATAAACTAGAATCATTATGTCAAGGGTTTTAAGGCAACTAATACCTCAGTGACCAAGCCTTCTGCTACTCACACTTGTCAGTTACCACTTCAGATCAATATGGGGCTGATCCCAAGGTAATCCCTTCCGTGCTATCTTCTTTTAAATGGGGAAAGTGTCAAAGAAGTCCTAAACCTTTTGTATTTATATCAATTTAGTCATAAACCTTTTTACTAGTGCCAATTCAGTCCTAAACATTTTCACTTTATACCAATTCAGTCATTTTTGACTAATTTTGGCCAGATTTTGCCAACTAGGCATCGGTTGGCTGGCGTGGCATGATTAGCGTTGACGTTGACAATTTTTAATAATATTTTAATATTTTTTGAAATTTTTATTTTTATTTTTATTTTCTTTTTTCTTTCTCCTTCTCCTTCCTCTAGCTGATCGCCAGGCCTCGGTGACCAACCAGAGGTGATGGCCGGCGAGGCTTGCCATGGCCGACAAGGCTTAACCTTCACCAGCCAAGCACAAGGCCACCCTCGTGGCTTGGGCAACCTCGCCAAAGACCGGTCGTCGAGGCCCGGCAACCAGATGGAGGAAGGAGGAGGAGAAATAAAAAGAAAAATAAAATAAAACAAAATTCAAAGTTCAAAAAGTATTAAAATATTAATAAAAGCTGTCCACGTTGGCGCCAATCGTGCCACATTAATTGACTAGTGCCTAGTTAGCAAAATTCGGCCAAAATTAGTCGGAAATGACTAAATTGACACAAAGTGAAAATGTTTAGGACTAAATTGGCACAAATGCAAAAGATTTAGGAGTTCTTTGACACTTTTTCCTCTTTTAAATGTACTCAATTTCCCAGCGGTGATATGTTGTTGCGATGTCTAACAAAAGGAGTAAGTCAAGCACTTGTCGGCCAAAAAGAAAATAGGAAGCGATGGCACTTAGATTTGAGGACTTTATTTATAGCACAAAGGCCCATTACCATTGGATTCATGATTGTCATTCCTCTTAATTTTTTAGTTCAATTGGGCTCGATTGTCCAAAACCAACGTCGACTGAACTCAATAAGGAAGGAAATTCCTATAAATTTGAGAAACATATTATTTATCTATTCCTCATATCGACAAATATCAAGTCGAGAATGATCTTGTTTATTTGTTTGTAACGTGGTTAACGTGCTTTGTGACAGTCTGATTTTCCACTTTTGTTTTCAATGGAATAAATCGAGCTTTTAATCGACGTGTTTATAGTGTTATTCTCTGAGATGATTACTCATGAGATAACTAGACTAGTTGGAGAAGTTAGTAAAGGATTTTAGTGCAACATGCTTGAGAATTCGATCAAGAATTGACTACTCGATCATGTTAGTCTGCAAGGGTCATTGCGACACAGTCGAAAATCTATCAGAGACCAGAAATAGGTCAATTCGACTGAGGTAAATAATTAATCACGGGTGATTCCACTTAATTACAAAAAAAAAATTATTGTCAATCGACACTAAACCGATTTTTCTGTCGTTTTGGTACCTTGTGCCCGTAAATGAAAACTCAAGATTTTTTACGACAATCGAGAGTCGCCAATGAGCCGAAGATGTACATAATGGCTCGAAAATAATCGACCACGAGTTCATTGCACCGAAAATTCCCAAAAACTACCTAATAGTTTAGGTCGCGCTGAAACCACGTTTGACTGAATTTAACTGCGAAATTTATTCTGATTTCAGAAATTGAGAACTTTCATGTATCACAATTAATCCTAGAGATATTGTTACATCTTTTCAAAATTTATTGATGACGAAAATTGTTTGTGAAAAATGCAAGAGTGGCAAATTAAAAGAATAACGGAAATGTCATATTTTAAATAGGTTTTTGGGCCTTTAAGGTGGAACATTTGGAGAAAGAATTATAAGGACTTAAATGAGGAATTGTCTTTATTAACTAAGATTGTGAAATGGGAAAGTGGAAAAAAGGAAAAGCTTCTAGAAATGAGGTAAATTTGTATGAAGGCCTAAGGCATGAGATTTCATCGACATATGAATTTCATTTTGAAGAGATAAGTGTGTGCAAGCGAGGTGAGCCTCATGAGAGGGATAAGAACCAATTTTTCCATGGAAAAAAGGACCATGCTTGTGGAATTTAGGAAAATGGTCCACCCCTAGTTCTTTTTCCGTTTTTCCTCTCACCCCCCCCCCATCCATGCATCTTCTTTCCCCCTAGATACCGTGCGACACTACATTCTCTTTCTTTCCTTTCTTTTTCTTTCCTTTCCTTTTCACAGTCACAAAAAGCCTTGTTTTCTTCTTCTTTACGCTAAGATATTCGGCCTCCCCTGTTTCCCCTTAGACGACAAACCATCAACCAAGAAAACAGAGGAAGGCGTTGTTTTGTCGTCTAAGGGGAAACTGGGGAGCTTGAATATCCTAGCGTAAAGAAGAAGAAAACAAGGCTTTTTGTGGCTGTGAAAAGGAAAGGAAAGAAAGAGAATGGAGTGTCGCACGGTATCTAGGGGGAAAGAAGATGCACGGATGGGGGGGTGAGAGGAAAAAGGGAAAAAGAACTAGGGGGACCACTTTCCTATATTCCACAAGCATGGTCCTTTTTTCCATGGAAAAATTGGTTCTTATCCATTTCATGAGGCCCACCTCGCTTGAACACATTTATCTCTTCCAAATGAAACTCAAATGTCGATGAAATCTCATGCCTTAGGCCTTCATACGAATTTACCTCATTTCTAGAAGCTTTTCATTTTTTCCACTTTCTCATTTCACAATCTTAGTTAATAAGGACAATTCCTCATTTAAGTCCTTGTAATTCCTTCTTCAAATGTTTCACCTTAAAGGCCCAAAATCTTATTTAAAATATGGCTTTTCCGTTATTATTTTAATTTGCCGTTCTTGCATTTTTTACAAACAATTCCCGTCATCAATAAATTTTGAAAAGATGCAACAATATCCCTAGGATTAATTGTGATACATGAGAGTTCTCAATTTCTAAATTCAGAATAAATTTCGTAGTTAAATTCAGTCAAACGTGGTTTCAGCGCAACCTAAACTATCGGGTAGTTTTTGGGAATTTTCAGTGTAATGGGCTCGTGGTCGATTATTTTCGAGCCACTATGTACATCTTCGACTCATTGATGACTCTCGGTTATCGTGAAAAATCTTGAGGTTTCATTTACGGGCACAAGGTACCAAAACGACAGAAAAATTGGTTTAGTGTCGATTGACGAGAATTTTTTTTGTAATTAAGTGGAATCACCCATGCTTAATTATTTACCTCAGTCGAATCGACCTATTTTCGGTCTCTGATAGATTTTCGATTGTGCCGCAATGACTCTTACAGATTAACACGGTCGAGTAGTCGATTCCTAGTCGAATTCTCAAACTTTTTGCACTAAAATCCCTTACTGACTTCCCCAACTAACCTAATTATCTCATGAGTAATCAGTTCAGAGAATAGCACTATAGACATGTCGATAAAAAGCTCGATTTATTCCATTGAAAACAGAAGTTGAAAATCAGACTGTCACATGCTTAAAGCATTTTGGTTGTTTGAACATCTATTCCAATGAAAAAATGAATATTAGAAAGCTTCAAGCAGTGTCATCTTTTAAGCATCTAAGTTACAAGGCTGTTTAATTAAGCTTTTTAAAAAGCTAAAGGCAATATCTTGCTTTTCGGTCAAATTTTAAAATATCATTCAAATTTCAGAAAATTATGATAAATTTATATGTGAATTTATATATTCGGTATTGGTATATTGTCGGAAAATTTTGAATGTTTCAGGTTAAGAAAAGGTAAACGTGCGTCCATCATAAAATTTAGAGGAAGTAAGAACCAAAATAAAATATCTATTCATGATTTTTATTAATCTGCATGATCCTCGTATGGGCATTACACTTGTTCATAAATTGAGATTCAAGGAGTTGGTTAAGTAATTGTGCTGGTGCTGACTAACTTTTGAATATGCAAGTGCTTATGAAACATTATCTATTTATTAATTCAGTTTATGAAGGTAATCAACAGGGTTGCAAATGTTAATGAAAATAATAGAGAAGAAATTGACGTCAAAGTTTCATTTTTCTTAATCATGGCTACTTTGCACCATGAGGCAAAATCGGGAAGTCCCACGGTTTCTTAATTTTTTGTCCGAAATGGTCTAAATTCAATTTTCAAAATTGTCAAATTTAACCCTAATCCCCAAAATCTCTAAAATAGACCCAAACTCCCAAACTTTCCAATTAAACTAAGGGGTATTTGTTTTACAGAAAACTCAATGATAAAATAATATGGTTAGTCTTCCTTTATTAGGCGATACATGATTGAAAACATTTTTTGATGTTTGAATCTCATTGGAAAATGATTTTGGTCTTTTGACTTTATTTCAGATAAAAAAATCAAATTTTATAATAAATTTTATTGTTTTCTATTTTTTAAAACTTGAATTTTTAATTTTTTTAATTTTTTTTTAAAAAATCTAATTTTAATTTAATTTATTTTCTTTCCTTTTTCTTTTTACAACTTCCTATGTTGCGACCGATTGGCAAGCCTAGCTCCCCACCATTGGGCAAGCTGCGAGTCGGTTGCTGTGATCGGGCGAGTTGTGAACTCGGCCTCAATGGCTCAACCCGCTTGGGCTCGTCAAGATCGCCGAGCCTCGAGCTTGCCAACTCATGTCATTGGTCAATCGCTAGTCTGCAATTGTCGTCGAGGCACAAGGGCTAGCAGTAGAAGAAGGGGAAAGGAAAAGAAAGAAAAGAAAAAAAGAAAAATAAAGAAGAAAAAGAAAAGAAAATTAATTAATATAACAATAAATTGATATTTTTTAAATTAAAAAAAAAAATTATTTTTTTTAAAATTATTTTTATATGAATGAAAGTTTCATTGACTGAGGACCTCAATACTAGGAAAATATTTGGGAAAACATTTCTTGTTCTTTGAAAGGAGAAATCATTTTCTTGAATTTAAATTTTGGTAGAAAAATCTTTTATGTTGACTAAGAAAATATTTTCCATTGACTTATTTTTCTAACCAAACCAAATGCAGGAAAATGAGGAAAAATATATTTTCCCAAAAATATATTTTACGAAACAAATGGATCCTAAATTAGAATCAAAATTTTGATTTGGTTTTTAAATTAACGAAGGGAGAACAGTAGCAAGTTGAAATTTCACTATCATTGAAGGACACTAGAAAAAAAAAATTCTTGAAAAAATGTTTTACCAACTCTAGAATCAAATAAGGCTCGTTCACTTAAAAAGTATCAACTTTAACTTGGATCCACTTTTGGCCCAAATTTCTTTTTGCTGCAATTCTCACCCCACTTTCTTTGTCTCATAAAAAAAAGCACGAACTTTTAGTTTATGCCTAAATCTAACTCATGCGAAGTTTCTATCTAGTAATGCCATTGAAGATGTGATGACTTGGCAACTCACGGCTGTGTTGACGTGGAAGGATCACACACAATCAGAGAGCTTCCTGTGCTTTTGGACATCTTGGACCGCGAGTTCAAGGTTCCATTCTCAAATCCGGTGAATCGCTTGTTTGTGCTCCGTTTATCTTTGGTTAGTCACTTCTTCAATCCATTTTGATTTTTATGGCCAAAATCCAAAGTTAGATGTTCCTGTTTCCTCCTCTTGCTTGGTTTGATTCTATTTAGATTCTGACAATGGTTTCGGCAACGACATCCCTAGGTCGCTATTATTAGACAAAAACTTAACAGGGATTAGAATTTTGGTAACCATCCAAAAAGATCTTTTCTTCACTAGAAAAGAAATATTTGGGTTGGGCTATCACAAAAGTGCATTCCATAATTGCTACCCGAGCCACAATTTGTGCTTTAAAAGGGATTTGGGCCTATCAAATAACTAGAAAAGACAAAAACTATCAAGAAATGTCACCTGCCGACTCTCAACAAAAAACATTTTAAAAAGGTGAAAAAAGGTAAGAACAATAGTGGACTCAGCCACATCACCCTTTTATTTTTTTTTCCTGTTGTGCTAAATTTTTATGTACCCTTTGGATGATTATTTTCTTCTTCAAGTGAATGATGTGTCACAATCAGTATCATCCCTTCAGCGTCCAAAACACGTTCGTCTTGCCGGCCACTTCAGGATAGGTCAAGTCTTATCCTGTAGATAGGGTAAGGAGATGGCGAACACATGAGTACACGAAAATCGAAGGAGCAAAGCTTTGTTCTTTTGCTTTTGTCGCCATCCTTGATAATCAGCGCCATCCAAGATAAAATATCTGTGCTAGGTTTTAATATTGATTTATCAGATGAATTATGATCTACGAATATTCCTGCCATGTTCAAAGACAATTCCCTCTTTACTTGCTACAGTTAAACTCCACCTTAGGCCTGTGAATTTGCTTATATTTCCCAACTAGATCCTTAAACCTTCAATTTGTTGAATTTGCATATATTGCTTATTTAAAAATTCATGCATAAAGCTAGGGAACTTTGGATGAACTAATGTGAATGGGTGTAAGTCCCGCTTAATCAAGTTCCTTACACTTAATCGGGTTAATTTGAGCTAGTGCAACTAGTAAGATAAATTTTTCTGATGAAATCTCTTCTCAAATTGAGCGCATGCAACTCTTTTCCTTGTTTTTGTTTTCCATGGTTTCTTCCTTCCCATGTGATTGTCCCCGGTGGGTTGTTCATCTTATAGCGATACTATTTTCTATGTCACATTCTTAACGGCTGTAATGGAAATATCCAATTTACTTGATTTGGACTGCAGAGGGACTTGATTGAAGAGGTGATTAGGCACAGCAAAAGTTCAAGGACTCGATAAGAAAAAATAGACAAGCTCAGGGACCAAAAATGAAATTCTTAACTATTTCCATGCACTCATTCATTCCTCCAATGAGTACATTATATAAGAAAAGCCCAAATCAGCCTAAAGAAATCAATTTCCGGTTTCAAGCCACACCATATGGTTCTCTTACCATAATAAAATTCAGCGTAATCCAACTTTCTTTCTTTTTATAGAAGCAATCAATAATGCAATTTCCTCAAACTTACCAAATGGAAGTATCGTATTCATTTAGTAATAAAACGAACATCAAAGCATTCTTTCAAACGTCTTAATACCATTAACCACGTGAATATGATTTCACACCTTGATCTACTGGCAACACCACATGTATCCAGTTATCCACAGTGTAATTTCCACAGTAAAGTCATGAACAGTTCTTTTGTTCCAAAAATCTCTTATATTTCATTACCTTTAATTTTGCTTATGGAATGTAATCACATTGATGGCAGTGCGAATTCATTTCTGGCCAAATTCTCCCAGCAATCCGTACTGGTTCCATGGATAATGAAATCTTCTGACCAAGTTTCATATAAATAATGCATCTTTCGACTATTAAAAAGTGATTGTCACATAAATAATGGCAAATGATGTTTGCTTATCTTTCGGGTCAAAAATAATATATAGATTCATATGACACGTAAGGCACCAGTACAAAGGATTTACCCGGCACATGCATGGACATCGATTGAGGCTTCATGGGAAGATCTTCCATGTGTAAATATCTACCTTTTAAACAACCGTGTAGACCTCAACAATCTCACATCCCGAAACCAAACGATCCCCAAAATCACTTGGCTTCTTCCTTATTTCTGTCGAACCAGTCTTCTACAAGCGTCTTTTACTTATCCTTGTCGTTCTTCTTCGTTAGCACCATAACCATCTTTGTTTCCTCTCCAATTTATGGTGCAGGCATTTCCGCTTCTTTAGCTTCTTTCGCTAACAACCGGTAAAAAGGATGAAGCAAAGGCTCTCCTGAAGTGGAATTGTAGTCCAGAAAAACGTAGCCAAATCTCTCCTTTCTTCATGGCATGATAACAATTCACGCGACTTAATTTGTGGCACTTGCGAGTTTATGGAGCCGTCACCTGTCTTGATCTTTCGTATCTTGGTTTAAGAGTAACTTTAGATGGTATTGACTTCAGCCTCCTAACCAATGTGGTTAGCCTCAAATTTCGCGACAAATTGATGAGTGACTCGTGGGTCTATTCTTTCTTCTCTTGGCAAATTAGGCAAGTTGACGAAGCGGAGCATACGAAAAAATGACCTTTCTCATCCCATTCTGCCAGAGATGGGTGACTGGAGGAGTTTAAAGATTCTTTATTTATGAGGCAACGCACTCATAGGATTATACCTTCAAAGATTCGGGGGCTTGCCTCTCTTACTCAAATTAAGCTATCAACCAACAATCTCACTGACTCAATTCCCCATTTCAGAAAATTTGAGGAATTTATCTCTTCTTCACCCGATGAAAGATGCAATCTTGGCCCAATTTCTCGAGAAATAGGGAGATCAATACTTCTCAAATATTTAGATTTGTCGGATAATAATTTGGTTGGTTCAATGCCATAGCATCCCTTAAATTTGAGCGATGTAAATATAAGCTTAAATTAATTCTTGAATCATCTTTGAGGCTCCATTTCATATTTCTCACGCAAAATCCATTCTCATTCTAAATTGATGTCCTCTTAAGGCTATTTCATTGCCTTGGGTAATGAGAAGATTAATCATTAGGGATGTGCAACTGGACTCGGTATATTTGGGAATCGGACTAGCCCACCTGGAAAATAGGGTCGAAAACCGGTTTGGGATCCGTTCTTGAAATTTAGAACCGATTTGAACTAGTCCGATTCCCGATTTCGAGTGAATACTCACCCAGGAACCAGATTGATTGGAATGGTTTGGGAACTGGTTTTGTAAGCCTAAAACTCCAAAACCTTGCTTTTTCCCATGATTTCTAATCTTACTTGCATGGCGGTTTTTCTCTCGCAAACTCGCATGGCACCCCTCTTTCATCATCCTCTTCCTTGCTTGCTTCCCTCCCTTGTCGGCTCACAGTCGCACCATCCATCGTTGGCTCCCTCTCGCTTTGCCTCATGATGTTTTTTTTTATGATAATTAGTCTTGGGAATCTTTAGTTTTTTGTTTAGTCAAAAGTTTATATACTTATTGATTACATGTACTTAATGTTTCAATACAAATTAGGACGTTGTTTTCTTGTGTATTAATGTAAAATTCGAAATTGTAAAATAGGTTTCAATGAAAACAAGGTCGACCCGGGAATCGGATCGGAAAAACAAGATGGTTCCAAAACATGGTCCAATACAAATATGATTGGGTACAGTGTCCGAAAAAGGGGATTCGATTATAATAGGGTTGGGTACATGATCCAAATCTTGAACTTGCCCACCCTAGACCGAATCACCCCTATTAATCATCTCAGTACTAAAAAATTTTACTTACTAATCCCAAATTGAGAAATCTCGACAGCAACAAAATCAATGGAGTTCAACTCTTTCCAAGCCTTATAACGTCCATTTGAGTTGAAGGATGCCATCATCAGATTAGTCCCAATGCAGATTAGATTAATGCCCCCAAAGATAAAATACCACGAATTTGTTTGTATTAGCATTATGCAAATAGGTTTCAATTGAACTTTTTCTTTAACCAAAGAAAAAATTGAAGAGAAGAAATCCTTTTTCTGACTTTGAACACAGACAGATTGAAACAATTATCTAAGCTCAGAAACTTATGTATGCTTCTTTCAAATGGAGGATACTTGATTTCAATCGATAGAGATTGAAAGGACATTATTCGAAGAGACGTGTTCTTTCGGACATGTCTATTAAAAACCAAGAAAACTGCAGCAAAAAATGATATGTTAAAGACAAATAAAATTGCTACAGAAAATGATCTGAAGAGACATATTCTGTAATTACACGAGCACATGAAGATTAGTGCCCCAAGGCCAAAATCAGGCATGCAGCAATTCAGCGATTGTCCCCTCCATTTTGCTTCAAATTGGTTTCATTTTCCTTTCTTGTTTTCTCTAATGGCCATACAACGGGAAGAAGAATACTTCGTTGAAGACACGGTTGCCCCGTCACTTTTCTCCACTAATTTTTACATGCAATATAAATTGGCTGGCGATTAAGGGTCTATTCTTTAACACTTCTATTCTTTTATTTTTCTGTTTATTTATTCTTCATAATTAAAAAAAATTGTTGCAAAATAAATTTGGAATAGAAATAAGAAGTGAAAAAAAACTAACTTCTTATTTTTGAGAATAATTTTTAGAAATAAATCATTTTTTTCTTTTCTTTTATTCTTTTCTTCTTCCTCACCACTTGATGCCTGCCGCCGGCCAGCAGTGGACGGCAGCGCGACGGCAAGGAAGAAGAAGAAAAGAAAAGAAAAATTAAAAAATTTAAAGAAATTCTACATTTCAAAAGAAATTATGAATTAACCAAACACATTCTTATTTTTAATCCATTCCAAAAATAGAATTTTTGTGTAGTTACTAAACGTGTTTTTTCTACTTAGAAATTGTTCAAGGGAATAGAAATAGAAAAAAAAAAACTGTTTTTTAAAAGAAATTGTTCCCTGAAACAAAAACGTTATCAAACGGAGTCTAATTCAGGTTTTGAAACAATTTACAATTTCTTTCTTCTGGGGTCTAGCTGGTACAATTATATCCACCTAGTGGCCTTTAATTTTGTAAAATACCGAGGCCGTTTATGATATTTCCAAATGAGTTCATTTAGGTCCTACACCGATGAAAAATTAACTTATGTCGTTTAATCACACATTGGTGCACCTATCCTCACAACCGCAGTAAGACCTCGAATAAGTCGAGGTGCCATTCGGTGTTAAAAATTCGGACAATTACACTTGCAAAGTACATAGACGGAAAACAGCCCATCTATAATTATACCAAAAACGTGAAGAATCCGAGCATCTCTTAATCAAATACGGAAACTTTTTTAAAATAAAACTCTCTGCCCTTTTACACATTTGACCTTCACCAACACAGTAATTAGATTCCATGTTTAATTAATTTGCATAATCAGACTTTCCCACATGTTGGGAGTCATTATTTAATTAGACCAACCACTTCGATTACGATGGCCGTAAAACATATCTGACCAACACCTTCGATTACGACAGCTGGCCATAGCAATAAAACAAAACGTCAATCATTGGAATCACGATGAGATGAGTTGGCTAAGGACGACCTGTCAATAGCAATAGCAATGCTACGAAGTTGCATATTTCATGATTAAAAACGACTTGATAGTCCGTTGTAACAAATAGTAAATCGTTGTTGAGTTTGATTTACTACAATTTACATATATCTACTGTGAAAAGTTATCAATTATAAAAGGTTGTAGATTTTTTTCTTTACAGAATAATAATGTAACCAATATTACCCCGACACAAATAGGTGTTGTTTTTTGCTTATGCATATATATGCTTGAAGTGTGAGACGGTCTGTGGTAACGAAGAGAAAAACATTTGAGTAATCAATTGCTACACAGCACAAATTTGTGTCTTTTTTTTTTTTACTCAAAACTATTTACACGAAGTGTGCGACGGTTTATGGTACGAACGAAGGAAAGGTCACGCAAACAGTACCAGGCCATGGAGTCATGTCATTTGTTTTCTACTTAGAACTATTTACCCAACAACGTGTGCGACGGTTTGTGTGACTAGAAGAGAAATAGAAGGCCCCGGAGTAGGGGGCAGTCTATCACTGTCTTCATTTGACTAGCGTTTTCCCCGCGGCCTATCGGGGCCTCTAGACGACTTTGTTGAACCAACCGTCCCCGTGGCGAGATGTGACATTGAGAAAAGACCCCCCACATGAGTCAGACAAACTGATTGGGAAAAGGAAAACTGGGGCAGAAGAAAGATCAAGCTGGTGTTGCTCTCGATGTTCCTGAGGATATCATGTGTTCAAACGCTCATGAGGGTTGTAGGAGGTGAAGACTGGTTCAGCGAAAAAAGAGAGAGACCCGCGCTAGTCAAGTGAATCGTACGTAGACTCTTTTAATGGCACCTAGATGAGTCGCACTACTTTCCAAATATGATTTTTTTAAGAAAAAAAATTCAAAAATCTCAAATTATGTCTATTATGCCACATTTACTTAAAAAAATTTCTCTAATGCAAAATATCCGAAACTTATAGTTATTTGATATATTTACATTTTGTTAATAAACACCATTACAAATCTACTTATGTGGATCCCAGAATACTAACAATTTATGAGACTTGAGTAAAATAAAAACAATATCGTTTTTATTGAAAATGTAAGTTTAGGATTTTTTTTTATGTCACGAGAAAAATTTATGGTAAATATGTCACGGTGGGCATAATTTAAAATTTTTGATGTCATAAAAACAGTTCAAAGTAAATGTGTTTGGCATTTTTTTTAGTTTTTCCTTTTTAAATAATTTCAATTTAGAAATTTGAGAAAATTCTAAATAAAGTCTTGAAATGTCCTTAATTTTTCAAATAAGGATTTGAAGTATACCTTGTCTAAAATATGGACTTAAAGTAGACATTGTTTCGAATAAAGGTTTGAAATCATCATGTCAAGATCAAAGAGACCTAACCTCATGAACTAGTCAAGGGCATTTCCAACCTTTGAATTTTCTTAATTTCTTCCCATTTTTTCTTTATTTTTATTTTTCTCTTTTTTTTTCCATAAAAAAGACAAACTAAAGAAAAGAAAAAATTAAAATTAAAAAAGAAAAGAAAACACGAATTTAAAAATAAATAAATAAAACAAGCGGAGGGCTAGGGCCAGCCTCCCACCTATATTTATCTTCTTCTTTTTTTGAGTTTTTTCAAAGAAAAAAAAATAGAAACAAAGGAAAAATAAAAGAAAATAAGAAAAAATAAAGGATGAAAAGCCCTTAACCAACTAGTGAGATCAAGTCCTTTGAGGTTGACATGGCCACTTCAGGCCCTTATTTGAAATAAGATTTACTTCAAGTCATTATTTAAGAAAATAATGGCACTTTAGGCCACTATTTGAAATAAGGTTCACTTTCGACCTTAATTTGAGAAATTAAGGATATTTTGGGCCATTATTTGGAGTTTTCCCTAGATTTTTTTTTTTTTAAATTCACTCGTGGGGAGGGGAGGGGGGGGGAGACCTCCATTGAACTAGAGGATGAGCGGCTTGGAAGGAGCATTTGCTTGGACTTCAAAGAACTAGTAGAAGAGAGCCATTAACCACATTATGAAAATTATGAAAAAAATTGCACATGAATTTATATATCAATATTCATATATTGTGAAAATTCGGAAGATTCAATTCAAGAAAAGATGAAATTGCGTCCAACCCAAAATTTGAATGAAGTAAAGAGTAAATATCCATTATTCAAGTGGTTCTAATTGAACTATATGTTCCTTATATGGACATTACAAATGTACTTAGATTCAAATTCAAGGTGTTGTTTAGGGGATTGCGTTGGTGCCGAGCAAATTTTGGATATGCGAGTACTACGTTGTTTATTAATTTATTCCATCCATGAAGACAATCTCAACAGAGTAGGTGGAAATATTATAGAAGAAATTGACATCAAAGTTCCATCACGTCTTAATCATGACTTTTCTACACCACAAGGAAAATTCAGAAGTCTTGCGCTTCCTTAGTTTTCGTCTAGAATGGTTTGAATTAAATTTCCAAATTTCCTAATCAAACTATTTATAAAAAAAAAAAAGGCTCTTATCTTGCAATAAGGCCTCAATGGTGGGGAAATGCTATGCTATTGTAAAAGGCATTGGCCTTGACTAAGGAGCTTCAGGAATAATGTTTCATCTATAAATATGTCATTAATCTTGCTAACAATATGTATAGACCTTAACCATCTCACCACCTAAAAACCATCCACCCCCCCACCCCCAAATCATGATTTCTTCATTATTGCTGTCCAACCTGTCTCCTTTATGTGTCTTCTTCTTCTTCTCCTTGCTCTTCTTGGTCAACACCACTTCATTTTATGGGGCAAGTGCTTTTGCTTCGTCCACTTCTTTTTCCACTATCCACACAACTGGGAATAAGGATGAGCGGCTTGCAAGGAGCATTTGCTTGGACTTCAAAGAACTAGTAGAAGAGAGCCATTAACCACATTATGAAAATTATGAAAAAAATTGCACATGAATTTATATATCAATACTCATATATTGTGAAAATTCGGAAGATTCAATTTAAGAGAAGATGAAATTGCGTCCAACCCAAAATTTGAATGAAGTAAAGAGTAAATATCCATTATTCAAGTGGTTCTAATTGAACTATATGTTCCTTATATGGACATTACAAATGTACTTAGATTCAAATTCAAGGTGTTGTTTAGGGGATTGCGTTGGTGCCGAGCAAATTTTGGATATGCGAGTACTACGTTGTTTATTAATTTATTCCATCCATGAAGAAAATCTCAACAGAGTAGGTGGAAATATTATAGAAGATATTGACATCAAAGTTCCATCACGTCTTAATCATGACTTTTCTACACCACAAGGAAAATTCAGAAGTCTTGCGCTTCCTTAGTTTTCGTCCGAAATGGTTTGAATTAAATTTCCAAATTTCCTAATCAAACTATTTATAAAATAAATAATAATAAAAAAAAGCTCTTATCTTGCAATAAGGCCTCAATGGTGGGGAAATGCTATGCTATTGTAAAAGGCATTGGCCTTGACTAAGGAGCTTCAGGAATGATGTTTCATCTATAAATATGTCATTAATCTTGCTAACAATATGTATAGACTTGAACCATCTCACCACCTAAAAACCATCCACCCCCCAAAATCATGATTTCTTCATTATTGTTGTCCACCCTATCTCCTTTATGTGTCTTCTTCTTCTTCTCCTTGCTCTTCTTGGTCAACACCACTTCATTTTATGGGGCAAGTGCTTCTGCTTCGTCCACTTCTTTTTCCACTATCCACACAATTGGGAATAAGGATGAGCGGCTTGCAAGGAGCATTTGCTTGGACTTCAAAGAACTAGTAGAAGAGAGCCATTAACCACATTATGAAAATTATGAAAAAATTGCACATGAATTTATATATCAATACTCATATATTGTGAAAATTCGGAAGATTCAATTTAAGAGAAGATGAAATTGCGTCCAACCCAAAATTTGAATGAAGTAAAGAGTAAATATCCATTATTCAAGTGGTTCTAATTGACCTATATGTTCCTTATATGGACATTACAAGTGTACTTAGATTCAAATTCAAGGTGTTGTTTAGGGGATTGCATTGGTGCCGAGCAAATTTTGGATATGCGAGTACTACGTTGTTTATTAATTTATTCCATCCATGAAGACAATCTCAACAGAGTAGGTGGAAATATTATAGAAGATATTGACATCAAAGTTCCATCACGTCTTAATCATGACTTTGCTACACCACAAGGAAAATTCAGAAGTCTTGCGCTTCCTTAGTTTTCGTCCGAAATGGTTTGAATTAAATTTCCAAATTTCCTAATCAAACTATTTATAATAAATAAATAAAAAAAGCTCTTATCTTGCAATAAGGCCTCAATGGTGGGGAAATGCTATGCTATTGTAAAAGGCATTGGCCTTGACTTAAGGAGCTTCAGGAATGATGTTTCATCTATAAATATGTCATTAATCTTGCTAACAATATGTATAGACCTGAACCATCTCACCACCTAAAACCATCCACCCTCTCCCCCCCAAAATCATGATTTCTTCATTATTGCTGTCCAACCTATCCCCTTTATGCGTCTTCTTCTCCTTCTTCTCCTTGCTCTTCTTGGTCAACACCACTTCATTTTATGGGGCAAGTGCTTCTGCTTCGTCCACTTCTTTTTCCACTATCTACACAACTGGGAATAAGGATGAGCGGCTTGCAAGGAGCATTTGCTTGGACTTCAAAGAACTAGTAGAAGAGAGCCATTAACCACATTATGAAAATTATGAAAAAATTGCACATGAATTTATATATCAATACTCATATATTGTGAAAATTCGGAAGATTCAATTTAAGAGAAGATGAAATTGCGTCCAACCCAAAATTTGAATGAAGTAAAGAGTAAATATCCATTATTCAAGTGGTTCTAATTGAACTATATGTTCCTTATATGGACATTACAAGTGTACTTAGATTCAAATTCAAGGTGTTGTTTAGGGGATTGCGTTGGTGCCGAGCAAATTTTGGATATGCGAGTACTACGTTGTTTATTAATTTATTCCATCCTTGAAGACAATCTCAACAGAGTAGGTGGAAATATTATAGAAGATATTGACATCAAAGTTCCATCACGTCTTAATCATGACTTTTCTACACCACAAGGAAAATTCAGAAGTCTTGCGCTTCCTTAGTTTTCGTCTGAAATGGTTTGAATTAAATTTCCAAATTTCCCAATCAAACTGTTTATAATAAAAATAAAAATAAAAGATCTTATCTTGCAATAAGGCCTCAATGGTGGGGAAATGCTATGCTATTGTAGAAGGCATTGGCCTTGACTAAGGAGCTTCAGGAATGAGGTTTCATCTATAAATATGTCATTAATCTTGCTAACATTATGTGTAGACCTAAACCATCTCACCACCTAAAAACCATCCATCCCCCCCAAATCATGGCTTCTTCATTATTGCTGTCCAACCTGTCTCCTTTATGTGTCTTCTTCTTCTTCTTCTTCTTCTCCTTGCTCTTCTTGGTCAACACCACTTCATTTTATGGGGCAAGTGCTTCTGCTTCGTCCACTTCTTTTTCCACTATCCACACAACTAGGAATAAGGATGAAGTAGAGGCTCTCCTAAATTGGAAATCTACTCTTGACAACCATAGCCAATTTCTACTCTTTTCATGGCACGGCAACAACCCTTGCCGCTTTACTGGTGTGGCTTGCAACGACTACAGAGCCATCACCCATCTAAATCTTTCCCATCTCAATTTGACAGGAACTCTAGATGGCCTCGACTTCTCATGCTTACCAGTGTGATTAGTTTTGAACTTGCCAACAACTCGATATATGGCTCCATTCCCTCAGGTATCGGGAACCTTTCCAAACTCAACTCTCTTGATCTTTGCTTCAATAAATTGTCTGGAAAAATTCCTCCAAGTATAGGTACGTTGGAGAGTCTTCGTTATTTGTACCTTTGTGGCAACAACCTAAGTGGACACATCCCTATGGAGATTGGACATTTGGATTCTATTTTGGTATTTTTTCCCCCCAAAATCAACTTTCAGGGCCATTCCTACTTCTCTTGTAAAATTAGGCAATTTAATCAGATTAGACATTTCGCAGAATAACTTTTCTGGCTCCATTCCAATAGAGATAAGTGACTTGAAGAATTTGAAGTCTCTTCAATTATGGCAAAATGGACTTTCAGGATCCATACCTTTAGAAATTGGGAGACTCACTTCTCTTATTAGACTTGACCTATCATCCAATAGTTTCACCGGCTTAATTCCTTGTTCCATCGGAAACTTGACAAGTTTATCTCTTCTTGCCCTCTCCGGAAATGGATTTTCGGGATCCATACCTTCAGAAATTGGGAAGCTCACTTCTCTTATAGAATTTGACCTATCAGCCAACAATTTCATCGGTTCAATTCCTCGATCTATCGGAAACTTAACAAGTTTATCTTTTCTTTACCTCTACAAAAATGGACTTTCGGGACCCATACCTTCCGAAATTGGGAGGCTCACTTCTCTAATTATGCTTCACCTATCAAAAAACAATCTTAATGGCTCAATTCCTTGTTCCATCAGAAACTTGACAAGTTTATCTTTTCTTCACCTCTACGAAATTGGACTTTCAGGACCCATACCTTTAGAAATTGGGAGTCTCACTTCTCTTGTAAAACTGGGCCTATCATTCAACAATTTTACTGGCTCAATTCCTCATTCCATCGGAAACTTGACAAGTTTATTTCTTCTTCACCTTAATGACAACAAATTCTTTGGTTCCTTGCCTTATGGATTTAATAAGTTAACATGTTTAAGTATTCTGGCTCTATCTAACAATGAACTAGAGGGGGAACTGCCAAAAGACGTATGCCTTGGGGGATCATTGCAGTATTTCTCCGCCACCAATAATCATTTCACAGGTCCTATCCCAACAAGCTTAGAGAACTGTAGCACATTAATCAGATTGAATTTAGAAGGAAACCAACTTACTGGAAACATAACAAAAGCTTTTGGAATATATCCACATCTATATTTTATTGACTTGAGCCATAATCATTTGACCGGCGAACTGTCATGGAAATGGGAGCGTTGTCATAATTTGACAAGCTTAAAGATATCAAACAACTACATTTCTGGCAAGATACCTGCAATATTTGGAAGGATGGCTCAGTTACAACTACTAAACATTTCTTCAAATAGTTTAAGCGGAGAGATTCCGAGGGAATTGGGAAGCATGCCGATGTTGTTAGAACTCGATTTAAGTACCAACTCGATCATGGGAAATGTCCCAACTGAAATTGGACTTTTATCACATCTGGCACATCTAAACTTGGCATCAAATAATTTGAGTGGATCAATATTGGTGCCGTTAAGCTCATGCAAAAGCTTGTTGAGCTTGAACTTGAGTAGAAACAAATTTTTTAGCAATATTCCTCTTGAGATAGCCAACATACAATTTCTTGAAGTTCTCGACTTGAGTCATAATTTGTTGAGTGGAAGCATACCAGGAAAGCTTGGAAAGCTAAGAATGCTGGAAGTTCTAAATATTTCCCACAACGGTCTTTCTGGTTCTATTCCACATACTTTTGGTGATATGTTGGCCTTGACTTCTATCGATGTATCCTATAATGACCTAGAAGGTCCTCTCCCAAATGTCAAGGCTTTCAATGAGGCCCCATTTGAGGTAATATGGCATAATAGAGGGCTTTGTGGAAATGTTGTTGGTTTACCTAAATGCAATTCCATCGGGAGTGAGAAACACAATCGATACGTTGGAACCAGAGTCATAGTTATCCTCATTCTCTCGTTCTTGGGGTTTCTCTTTTTCTCATGCACATGGGCCATTCTTGTAATCGTCAATCATCGTCGAAGAAGGATTATCAAGAAGGACAACAATGAACGGGCAAATGATTTGGATTTCATGCATATTTTGAGTTATGATGGCAAAGTTTTCTACAACCGAATCATCGAGGTCACAGAAGGATTTGACTCTAAGTACTATGTCAGTGAAGGATCATATGGAATCGTTTATAAAGCTGAGATATCAAAAGGTCAAACGGTTGCTATCAAGCAAACCTCTTCATCGCAAGAAGATGGTGAGATTGTTGATTTGATATCATTTGAAAGGGAAATTCAAGCCTTAATGAATATACGCCATCGCAACATTGTGAAATTTTATGGATTCTGCTCTCATGCCCAACGCTGTTTTTTGGTGTATGAGTACATGGAAAGAGGAAGCTTGAGGACAACTTTGAATGATGATGAAAGAGCAATAGAATTTTCATGGGACAAGAGGGTAAATGTGGTCCGAGGAATTGCGAATGCATTGTCCTATATGCATCACGAATGTTCACCTTCATTGATTCATCGAGACTTGACCAGTAACAACATTCTATTGGATCAGCATTATAAGGCTCATATTTCTGATTTTGGCACTGCAAGGCTATTGAGGCCAGATTCGTCAAATTGGACTCTTATTGCTGGCACTATCGGATATATTGCTCCAGGTACTTTGTAATTTTTTCAATTTTAATGGGCATTTGGTGTCAAACATGCCTTCTAAATAATTGAACTTTCGCTAGGTTCTTGATTATTTAATCTTCTTATGGAAATTAGGTTACTAATTTAGAGCTTTCAAATTTTGTGTTGACCTTCTGATTTCCTTGATAAGGAAGAATTGGCGAATGAGGAAAAATATCGTAATTGATCCATTTCAAGGATATTAAGTTTGCATTACCAAAATGATATTCGTACTTGAAGTGTCAAACAAAATCCTTTGAAATTCACCTCAGCATAAACTCCAATGCTCAAATCAGTTTTGTGAGTGTAGATTAGGTAGAAATTTGTACTTGTAATCATCACATCATGGGAAGCAATGTTGTCAACTTGAATATAGCTTGTGATCGAGGTTGTAAAAAAATAGGATTTTTTCACTTGCAGAGTTGGCTTTTTCTACAATTCCTACAGAAAAGTGTGATGTGTATAGCTTTGGAGTAGTTGCGTTAGAAACAATCATGGGAAAGCATCCAAGAGATCATGTTTCTTGGGAATGTTCATCGTCTTCCCAAATTGAGCCGCCAATGATGCTGAAGGATGTGCTAGATCAACGTCTCTCACCTTCTAGACTTCATCTTCGAGATGCACAAGATGTGGTCTTGATTGCCAAGCTAGCATTCGCGTGCTTGCAGGCCAATCCACAGCTTCGACCGAGCATGAGACAAATCTCACAAGAGCTTTGCATTCAAGTACCCTTGGAAATGCCACTCTCTACAATCAGTTTAAAGCAACTTCGCGATCTTAGTGTCAAGAAGATTGGAGCACATAAAAGAGATGGTAAGTTCTAAATTTAATTTTCACGTGTTATTTTGTTTAGTTCATAATAATGATGATGATCACATTTTGAATATCGTCTTAGTTCTCACTCATCCCTTGTGTTTTACGACTTTCACTGCAGAGCCAGCTTCTCTTTGAACATTACAGGAATAGTGCAATGTTTATTGTTTGGAGTTGTTGCACTAAAAATAATTATGGGAAAGCTTTTGGGGAGATCTTGTTTCATAATTATTTCGAAATTTTTGCAAAGCAATCAGGAAGTGAATTTGCAAAGTGCATTGGATCGATGTATATTGCCTTCTTTTTAATCAAGATGTAAAAAACATGTAGTTTTTACTTCTGGGAGAGATAATGATACTAGTTGTCTATGAAATTTTATCAAAATGCAATGTCATTCTTGAGCTTTCAATTAGTTCAATTAAATCACTTTTGACTAATGTGCAATATCATCTCGGAATTTTCAGTTGGTTCAATTCCATTCTACAATTGGATCTACCCAATTTCTAGATCCAAGAAGCACAAGTTGATCATTCAAACTTATGGAGCCATTAAACTAGTAAAATTGGATAGATTTCATATTTTCTTATACAAAATCCATTCTCACTTGATTTAGCGTCGTCCACACTTGAATTTTTTTTTTTTTTTTTTTTTGGTAAATACAAGATACAAAACTAAGAAAAATTAACGTCTAGAATCTATAATCCCAACTTTATCACTAAGCAAAACATGAGATAATTCTCTAAGAGGCCACAAGTAAAATGTAGTATCCAAACGCTTCACTACGCCAATATTGACAAGCATATCAGCAGGCTGATTACCTTCCCGAAAAATGTGATGAATTTTGAACTCAAAATGAGAGCTCAATAGTCTTCTGATATCTTTAAGGAGTGTTGGTCTAGTGTTGTCCGCTATTCTCTTTTGGTTAACAAGTTCCGTAAAAATTTTGGAGTCCATCTCAATAATGAGTTTATGGAAACCTCGTTATTTTGCGATGGTAAGTCCCAACCATAGCGCCCATAGTTTTTCTTGTAAAGATGACCATATTTCAAGAAATGAGGTAAAATCGCCAAGTCAGTCATCCCATTCATTTTGGAATACTCCTCTGGCTCTTCTAAGTCTAGGATTACCTTTAGATAGTCCATCCGTATTTTGTTTGATCCATGCCGAAGGAGGATGATCCCAAGCAACAATAACGAGAGAAGTAAATGATCTACTTTTAGACAAGTTGATCATGGAAAAAGCTATGATTTCCTATGTGTATGATTGGATTACTTGTACAGGGTTGGAAGGAAAAATAAAGTTTTTCTAGATTAGTGACTTGTTTCTCCATTACCAAAAAAACCATCTACTTACACCAAAAGTAGTACTCCAATCAAAGTGGGAATTAAATCTCTTGTGGTCAGGCAGGTTGAATTTCAACCATTGAGTTTCATTGAGAAGAACTCTTCAAACAATGTCGTGGGACGAGGTGAACCCATATGTTCTAAATAACTAGAGAATCAAACAAAACATGCAATGTTGTTTCCACTGAAGATTCACAATGCGGACAATAAGGTTATCTCCTAGATTGCGAGATGTTCTTAATTCATTGGATAATAAATGCTTATGTGCCGCTAGCCAAAAGAAGGTTTTACTATGTTGAGGTCCTATCAGTTTCTTGATTATTGATCCTTTTGATAATTTCACATGCTGACCCAACAGAAAAAGATCCACTGCTATTACCTTCCCACAATAGACCATCTTTCCCATTGGAGGGTACCAACGGTTTGATGCGCGAATTCCAAGGATTTCATCTTTTGGTAAGATTCCTTGGAAAAGCGGAAAGTTCCATTTCCATTTAGCACAAAATCACGAATTTTTTTGTTTGTCTTAAATGGAGGCAGGTGGAGAGTCACTATTTCAATGAGTGGCTCCAACCCTTTAATGCATCCGTCTTTCCAAAAATATACATCTTCTCCATTTCCCTGGCTCCATACTGCTCCTTCCTCTAAAGTTGGCCATACATTAACAATTGCTTTCCATAATATCGATTCACCAGATTTAACGTGAACAATATTTCCTTGTTGTGAATAATATTTGGCATGCAAAAGCTGTGACTATAGTGGGGTTGTGTCTTGAAGCTCCATGCTAGTTTCATCAATAAACCTTGGTTAGTAATTTCAAAGGATCTAAGGCCAAGACCACCACTTTTTTTAGGTTTACAAATAGTCTTCCAATTCAAAAGGTGTATGCAATGCTTGTCTCCGGTATCTCCCCAAATGAAAGCATAGCAACATTTCTCAATCCGTTGACAAACACGAGTTAAGACTTTATAATATTATATTTGATAGGTAGGTACAGACATGATTGAAAATTGAGCTAATGTGATGTGGCCTGCCATTGACAAGCTATCTGACTTCTATCCACTAACTCTATTTGTTGTCTTCTCTAATAACAGTTGAAAATGCCTTGAAGATGTTATTCCATGAATCAAAAGCACACCTAGATATTTGCTTGGGTTTGAACATATTACAAAGTCGAAGATATCGCTTAGGATGCGTTTTAGCCCTAGAGAAGTATTCTTTGAGCAGAAAAGTTTGCTTTTAGCCTTGCGGACAATTTGACCTGATCTTTGACAAAAATTGTCCAAGCACTCCAAGATAACCTTCATCTATTCCATTGAGGCTTCTGCCAATAATAATAGCTCATTTGCAGACATTAAATGAGATATCTGCGGTCCTCTCTGACCAAAACAAAAAGGTTTCCATGGTTTTGAATTCACTGCTGCATGGACAAGATGAGATAATCGATCCATATACAATACAAAAATATTGGGAGAGAGAGGGTCACCTTGACGTATTCCCCTAGATGGCAAGAAGGTCTCTGTAATCTCCCCATTCCACAACACCTGCATGGACGAAGAGGTGATACATTTCATAATGAGTTGAACCAATGAGTCTGGAATACCTTTCAAGTGGGGAGTTTTCGCAATGAAGGACCATTTCAGTCGATCATATGCTTTCTCCAAATTAATTTTTAGAATCATGTGCCCTCATTTCCTTTGGGATTTGCTCATTGAGTGAATTGCTTCTTGTACAATAATAACATTATATTGAATGTGTCTATCGGGAACAAAGCTAATTTAGACAAGTTGTGGTAGAACATCCTTTAATCAATTCATGATCACTTTGGAGAGAATTTTATAGGTGACATTACACAAATTAAATGGTTGAAAGTTGTTCGTAGTCTCCGATTGTTGCACTTTCGGAATTAGCACTTGGAGTGTTTTGCTAATCTCAGCTTAGTTACAGTTTCCTAACCAAGCATCAATAATAAAATTGGTTAATGAGTTGCTAACCAAATTTTGTTGATGTCGAAAGAAAACCCCTTGGAAGCCATCCGGTCTGGGTGCTTTCAAAAAGTGTTTTGTAGACTTCTTTCTTGTCAACGATTCTAGCCAGACATGAAGCTTGTGAGAAATTCAAGACTTGAAAATTTCTATCGACAATTCAAGCGCTCATCCTCATAAAAGTACAAAAATAGAAAATAGTATAAATAAATAAAAAATAGTGGGCTTTTCTAGTTCGTGGCCCAATTTACATAGCTCACAAAATTAAATTTCGCTAAATCCACAAGCCCAGCAAGCCTGTCGGCTCTAGTCCATCTTATGCATCAATGAGGCCCTAGAAGCTGTTGCCCCACTAGCCCATTCCATATGCTAAAGCCACAGCCCATTAGACCAAAACCCATAGAGGGTGAAGCCCACAGGACATGGAAAAGCCCAGTCCATCTTCTTTCTCACGCAATCTTTGAAGAAGACTCACGTGAGAATGCGCAAGGGGGAACGCGCGAGTAAGGGCGAATGAGAGAGGAGCTCTTGAAGGAAAAAGTGAGAGACGCCAGGGCCAGCGAGGAAGGAGCTTGAGATTTGTAAAAGATGTTCTAAACTTCTAATCAACATATTGTGTACCTTAAATGGACTTCATTTGCTGTGTCAAAATGCCCCAGCAACATTGAGGCCTGATTTGAAAATTTGATATGTTTTTTCATGATTGTTGTGTTTCTGATGTACATCGCTGATTTCTTAATTGTTTTTTTTTTTTTTAGGATTTTTGTGAGTAGATTTTGGGGATGATGTCTCCATGAAAGTTGTTTGCCACATCTAGATCTAGTTAACCTAAAATTTCTTTTAAAAAAATGAAGGTCGTTTGGTCAGTATGATCATCATTCAATCATTTGTGCTTGCCTCTGAAAATCGGTTTTCCAGTCAGATCTTTATGTGTTCTTCAATTTTTATAAAAAAATTTGTTCATATTTTCAAAATGAGTTCTTCACGAAAGTTTGAGCTAACATCTTAAGCTTTCATTTGACACCAATTTTATTGAAATCGATGCATTTTTGGTCATTCAAAGGATCTGATCAGTGCGCATAATCAATTTGCCCTCAGATTGTGGAACTTGTTTCTCAAGAACGACCGGGTGTGTTTAGTAATTTTGACGAAGTTGAGTTCCTTGTTTGCAAATTTCCAAAACATTAAAGTTTTTCATGAGGCTCTTATATGCAAATATGAAAAATTTCAACACCTGATTGCAAGTTTTGAGGGGCTTAGTTGCGAAACATTCGGATAAGGTTTGAGCTGCTACCGAAACTAATTCAGTTATAACAGTTAGGCACTGACCGATTTTCCAAAATATTCTCTTGTGAATTTGTCAAATATAAAAACTGAAAGTTTGTCATTGATTCCCTTCCCTAACTACTCAAAAATTTTCACGCCAATTTAAAGTCGGCTGATATTTTTTCCAAATTTTTCAAAACTCGGACCTGAAACGGGTCGGATTCTGGACCCTTTGGGACAAATCGTATTTTTCGAGTCAAATGGTAAATAATTGGATATAATGACCTTCTAGACATTTATTGTAAACGCATTAAGCTTTCGAAGCATGCCTGAATCACTTCATTTGATGATCGTTTGTCTGGTCAATTAATTTCAAAACCTAATGATATGAATCCTGCAATTAATGAATAAGTGATCCTATTTATGATTCACTAGCTTTGTTAGATGGTTTGAGATTCAAGTCCATTTTTCATCTAAATGCATGTTTAATTGTTCACGTATGTGATTGTTATATGTATGCATAAGTTCAATGCATGAACAAGGGAAATGCCAAAAGGAGATTTAGACCTTAAATTTAGGGATTAATAGAAATCGACCACTGTTTGCGAACATAAATGATGGCCAATAACTATTAATCACAATTTAATCAACTTTAGGGTCTAGGATGGGACAATATGTGTGCACAACCAAAGGCCAACTTCAAGGCTCGTGTTTCATGTTCAAAATTTGCTCGAGTTATTGGCTCTTGTTTGTACTTGCTTGGACTTGTATGGCTGCATTATATGTATTACATAAGTCGAATACTTAGTATAGTATGTCGAGACAATCTGTGAAGAAGTAGACCGAAAGACTCGAAAGCGGTGGCATGCCCGATGTCCAATCCAGCGTTTGTGAAGTACCATTCATTCTCGGCCATTTCTCGAGTTTTTCATTCAAATTTGTAATAATATCCGACAAGTTGCGGGTTTTATTTTTCATGCACTTAGAATAGTTTGTGCTTTAATTTATTGAGTGTTTACCTTCCCGCAACATATTTTCAGTTATATGCGTGTTTATTTCATACTATGTTGACTAGTTTAGAATTGCATGAACGAACCATCCACATATGATCACATTTCAATGCTCAAAATGAATTTGCACGAAAACATAAAAACAAATGCATGATCACTTTAGGTAACAACCAACCGTTAGGTATCGAAATTGCATTAATATAAATATTAAGATAACCCAAGTTCTTTGGTTCATACTTTCAATTCTTGATTGGGCAATGTAGCCAACCCCCAAAAAAGAGGCTGGCAGTGACTCTTAATTAACATGTTAGGTTGTTTAACGAACATTAGAATGAATCCTTATCATGTGAGGTTTGGGAGAATCTGTATTCGTAATTAATAGACTGAGTGCGGCTCACCGACTAGACGATGCTTCTAAAGCTGTCTGTTATGGGAACACATGCTTAAATTGTTTTACAATTAAATACCCATAAATCTATCCACTAGAGGGCCCTTCCTGCCTTGAGGGGTAGGTTGCGGCATCCATCGTTCACCACCCATCGTTTATCGTACTCGACCACCACAATTCCGGTTAGACCAATAAGGAAGCTTGGCCACAAAAGAAAACCTGATTTTGGGCAACGCCGAGAGCTTTATAAACGCCTCTCATCGATTTCTCTCATTAATGAGTCTTTCCCAGTGGATAAGATCATCTCTCTCTCTCTCTCTCTCTCTCTCTCTCTCTCTCTCTCTCTCTCTCTCTCTCTCTCTCTCTCTCACACACTGATGTGGACATCGAGTCATATCGAGGACGAGGTGCTAGGGACCCATTGTCTATTCCTACTGGTTCGATTACTCGAGCGCGGGCCAAACAATTCAGGCAAGCTGTTGGCGTCATGATTCGTGATCTTTGGCGTGAAGATGACCTTGGATCAAATCTTGAAGAATTTTGGAAATCTTGGTGCAATTTAATTATCTTGTCACCAAATAATTGACCAAGTCAATTTATATATATTCTTGTTTAAGAATATTCTAGAATAGGAATATTCTAGAATATGACGCATTAGATATATATTCTTGTTTAAGAATATTCTAGAATAGGAATATTCTAGAATATGACGCATTAGTTTTTTAGGGTTTGTGTGGCAGCCTATATAAAGGATTTGCCAAATTTCTTTGGGGACGGATATATTTTATTTTTGAGGAAAAGAATTGAGAGGTTCTCTTTTTACTGTTCTTTTGAGGACTTGACCTAATCAAGATTCTCTTGTGGCGGTCAATTCGACTTATCGAGCGAGATAGCGAATTCTTTCGCTCGTGGCGTCTATAACGTTGGTTGGTTGACACGTGTTCGTCAACATGTAACGTTCATACCGAGGTTGCCAATCACAGGTTTGATTGGAGGTCGAGGTTTACAATTCGCACCATCTGGGCCTTCATAAAACGATCCCCGCAACGATTCACATCAATTTGGTATCAAAGCCAGGTTATACAAGGTCTATTTATCTTTAATTTTCTGTTGATAATCAGCAATTTGAGATTTATTGGGTTAGGTCCGATTGCTTTGTGCTTCCATACGTAGCTGTTTGCTGTTAGTTTTAAATTTTCTTTTCTAGCATCTTAAATTGTATCTGAGTTCGTAAAAAAAAAAAGTAAAAAAGTAAAAAAAAAAAAAAAAGAAGAGAAAGAAAACGCACAAAAAAAGCGTGCAAGAGAAAAAAACAGATTCGGCAAAAAAAAAAAAATTAGCCGAACAAAAAAAAAATAAATCAAGAAGGCGACTCGTTTGTTAGTAGACCAAATTGAAACAAAATCAGTAGTGATTTGCGTTTCAATTGGAATTTGCGTTTCAATTGGAATTTCGAAAGTTGTACTTGTTGGTTTGAAATTGTTACTTGCTGAAACAAAATCAATAGTGATCTAATCTTGTTTGATTAGTTTGATTGATTGTCGTGAGGGGTTGAGAGACAGGTTTTGAGTCCAATAAAGAGCTTGTGAAAAGAGAATACGAGAGGAAAAAGGCAAGAGTGTGTAAGCTTAATTGAGGGTGAAAAAAAAGCCTAGACTTGAGTTAAACACGAGAGGAGTGACAAATATCTCGAGAGAAACACGTGAGGGAGCGATTGGTGAGGATTTTTTTTAGACTAACGTTTACTTGCAAGTCTAAAATATGTCGCGCGAAGAAAGCGTGAATCAACGGGAGGTTGACTCCATACGAAGGGATGAAGCGCTCATGGAAAGCATCCAGCAATTGAGGGTTGTAGTGGAGGAGCTTAGTGGCCGAATGATGAGGAATGACATGAGGGTTGATGGTGACCGAGAGATACCCCGAGGAAGGCCGCAACATCAGCGAGATGCCTCTAGAACACAACATAGAAGGCAACGGCAATATGATGATGATGAGGCCGACATGGAGGATGATCGAGATGCTCGATTTGAAAGGTGGAATGGAGGCCGAAGGTTTAGACACCGAGGAGATGATGAACTTGGCAACATCAAGATGAAGATTCCTTCATTCCAAGGGAAGAATGATCCCGATGCGTATCTAGAGTGGGAGAAACGCATGGAGATGGTATTTGATTGCCAACGATACTCGAGCTCAAAAAGGTAAAAATTGCAGCTGTTGAATTTACTGATTATGCTATAATTTGATGGGATCAACTTGTGACTAGTAGGAGGCGCAATGGTGAAAGACCGATAGAGACGTGGGATGAGATGAAAGCGGTGATGAGGAGGCGTTTTGTGCCAAGTCATTACCATTGAGATTTGTTTCAAAAGTTACAAAACCTCACACAAGGCAATAAGAGCGTGGAAGAGTATCACAAGGAGATGGAGATTGCCATGATCTGTGCTAATGTGATGGAAGATCGTGAGGCCACAATGTCAAGATTTTTGAGTGGTTTGAACCGAGACATAGCAAGGGTGGTAGAGCTACAACACTATGTTGAATTGGAAGAATTGGTGGACAAAGCCATCAAAGTTGAGCGGCAATTGAAGTTGGATCGAAATCACAAGAGTGGAGGAGGTTCAAATCAGAATTGGAGATCCAATTGGAAGAGAGATGAGAAGCCAAATTGGAGAGGAAACAACACAAAAACCGAAACTTCAAAGGAGAAGGAGAGGGACGGTAAAGTTGGAACGAATCCGGTTTCAGGTAAAACCGAAAATCCTAATACTAGAACTCGTGAAATTAAATGTTTTAAGTGTTTGGGCAGGGGCCATATGGCGAATCAATGCCCTAATAGGAGGGTGATGATCATGACTGGACATGGTGTTATTGAGTCCGAAAGTGAAAGGAAAGAAGATGATGATGAGATGCCACCATTGGAGGATTGTAGTGATGGAAAAGTGGCTATAAAAGGAGACTTATTGGTGGTTAGGCGTTCTCTGAGTGTGCAAGTAAAGGAGGAGGAGCATCACCAACAAAGAGATAATTTGTTTCATACAAGGTGTGTGGTGAATGGTAAGATCTATAGTATGATAATTGATGGAGGTAGTTGTGCGAATGTGGCAAGTTGTATTATGGTGGATAAGTTGGGCTTGAAGACAACAAAGCACCCCTCGGCCTTATAGACTTCAATGGTTAAATGATAGTGGTGAGGTGAAAGTATCGAAGCAAGTTCGAATTCCATTTGAGATAGGGAAATATAAGGACGAGGTAAAGTGTGATGTTGTACCTATGCAAGCGGGTCATATCTTACTTGGAAGACCATGGCAATATGATCGAAAGGTACATCATGATGGGTATACTAATCGTTATTCATTGATGATGAATCAAAAGACTTATACCTTGGTACCAATGACACCTAGTGAGGTGTATCAAGATCAACTAAAGTTACAACGAGAAGCTGAGAGAGAGAGAAAAGGTGAGAAATTCGAGGGCTTGCGTGGTGTGTCTGAGACGCAAGGAAAAGGAGAGGCCGAGAGAAAGATTGTGGTAAAAACCGAGGGAAAAGAAGAGAGGAAAGAAAATAGGCAAAATAATTTTTATGCAAAATCAAGTGAAGTGAGGAGAGCTTTAGTTCTAGATCGACCAATGCTTGTACTTGTGTACAAGGAGGTTTTATTTTCTACTAACGATCTTGACCCAAGTTTGCCTAGTTCTGTTGTATCTTAGGAATTTGAAGATGTCTTTCCTGATGAACTTCCTGGAGGGATACCACCGATTCGAGGCATAGAACATCAAATTGACTTGATTCCTGGTGCGCCATTACCTAATCGACCCGCATATCGAAGCAATCCCGAGGAGACAAAGGAACTTCAGCGGCAAGTTAGCGAACTATTGGAACGGGGGTATGCGAGAGAGAGTCTTAGCCCGTGCGCTGTCCTTGTTTTGTTAGTGCCAAAGAAGGATGGAACTTGGTGAATGTGTGTCGATTGCCGAGCAATCAATAATATTACGGTAAAGTATCGACATCCTATTCCTAGGTTAGATGACATGTTGGATGAGTTGCATGGTTCTTGCGTTTTCACTAAGATCGATTTGAAAAGTGGCTATCATCAAATTAGGATGAAAGAAGGTGATGAATGGAAAACTGCATTTAAGACCAAGTATGGATTATATGAGTGGTTAGTAATGCCATTTGGATTAACTAATGCACCGAGCACGTTTATGCGACTTATGAATCATGTTTTGCATGCTTTTATTGGTCGATTTGTGGTTGTCTATTTCGATGACATCTTAATTTATAGCCAAAGTCCTGATGACCATATTGAGCATGTGCGAGTTGTCTTGCAGGTTTTAAGGGCCGAGCAATTATACACTAATCTAAAGAAGTGCTCTTTTGTTACCAACAAATTAGTATTTCTAGGATTTGTTGTTAGTGCTAATGGTATACAGGTTGATGAAGAAAAGGTTAAAGCAATCTGTGAATGGCCAACGCCTAAGACCATAGGAGAGGTGCGTAGCTTTCATGGATTGGCGAGTTTTTATCGACGATTTGTGAGAAATTTTAGCACTATTGCCGCACCATTAACTAGGTAATCAAGAAGCACGTGGGTTTCACGTGGGGAGAAGAGCAAGAAAAAGCATTTAATCTGCTAAAAGATAAGTTAACTAATGCTCCTTTATTATCTTTGCCGAATTTCAGTGCTACTTTTGAGATAGAGTGCGATGCTTCTGGTACAAGAATTGGAGCCGTGTTGATGCAAGGAGGGCGTCCCATAGCTTATTTCAGCGAAAAATTGAGTGGAGCAACATTGAATTATCCTACCTATGATAAGGAGATGTATGCTTTAGTGCGAGCTTTGGAGACTTGGCAACATTATTCATGGCCAAAGGAGTTTGTGATCCACACCGACCATGAGACCTTGAAGTACTTGAAATGACAGCAAAAGTTGAATAAAAGACATGCCAAATGGATAGAGTTCATTGAGACTTTTCCATATGTGATCAAGTACAAGAAAGGTAAGGAAAATGTGGTAGCCGATGCACTTTCTCGAAGGTATGCGATTCTAACTATTTTAGAAGCAAAGTGTCTAGGTTTTGAGCATATCAAGGGCTTATATATTGATGATGATGACTTTGAGAGAGTCTATGAAGCATGTGAACACGCTGCATTTGATAAATTTTATAGGCATGGAGGTTATCTTTTTCGTGAAAACAAACTATGTTTGCCTAAGTGTTCTTTGCATGAATTGTTGGTGCGAGAAGCGCATAGTGGTGGTTTAATGGGGCATTTTGGCATTAATAAGACTTATGAAGTGATGTATGAACATTTTTATTGGCCACATATGAAGAGAGATGTCACACGTGTTTGTGAGAGATGCATTGCTTGTAAGCAATCGAAGTCTACAACTAAACTGCATGGCTTGTATACACCATTACCTATTCCAACGCATCCTTGGATTGATATTTCTATGGATTTTGTGTTAGGATTGCCTAGGTCTAAGTATGGTAGAGATTCTATTTATGTGGTTGTTGATCGGTTTTCAAAGATGGCTCATTTTATACCTTGTCATAAAACTGATGATGCATCTCATATTGCTAATTTGTTCTTTAAGGGAGGTTGTACGTTTGCATGGCATGCTTAGATCGATTGTTTCATATCGAGATTCTAAATTTCTTAGCTACTTTTGGAAAACATTGTGGAAAAAACTAGGAACACGGTTGTTATTTTCTACTACTTGTCATCCACAGACCGATGGTCAAACCGAGGTAGTTAATAGAACTTTAGGGGTATTGGTGCGTGCTATTATTAAAAAGAACATAAAATCTTGGGAAGATTGTCTGCCATATGTTGAATTTGCATATAATAGGAGCATGCATTCTGCTACTAAATTTACACCATTTGAGGTTGTCTATGGTTTTAATCCATTAACTCCATTAGATTTAACCCCTTTACCTGTTGATAAGCGTGTGGATTTAGATGGAGCAAAGAAAGCTGAATTTGTCAAGGTGTTGCATGAGAAGACGCGCACAAATATTGAGCGCAAGACTGAGCAATATGCAAGGCAAGCTAACAAAGGGCGCAAGGAAGTGGTGTTTGAACCTGGCGATTGGGTTTGGGTTCATATGCGCAAAGAGAGATTTCCTAAGCAGCGACATTCTAAGTTATTACCGCAAGGGGATGGACCATTCATGGTTTTGGAAAGAGTTAACAATAATGCCTACAAGCTTGATCTTCTAGGTAAGTATGACGTTAGTGCCACATTTAATGTTTCTGACTTGACTCTTTTTTATGCCAGTGATGATTTGAGGACAAATCCTTTGCACGGGGGAGGGAATGATGTGGACATCGAGTCATATCGAGGAGGAGGTGCTAGGGACCCATTGTCTATTCCTACCGGTTCGATTACTCGAGCGCGGGCCAAATAATTCAGGTAAGCTATTGGCGTCATGGTTCGTTATATTTGGCGTGAAGATGACCTTGGATCAAATCTTGAAGAATTTTGGAAATCTTGGTGCAATTTAATTATCTTGTCACCAAATAATTGACTAAGTCAATTTATATATATTCTTGTTTAAGAATATTCTAGAATATGACGCATTAGTTTTTTAGGGTTTGTGTGGCAGCCTATATAAAGGATTTGCCAAATTTCTTTGGGGACGGATATATTTTATTTTTGAGGAAAAGAATTGAGAGGTTCTCTTTTTACTGTTCTTTTGAGGACTTGACCTAATCAATATTCTCTTGTGGCGATCAATTCGACTTATCGAGCGAGATAACGAATTCTTTCGCTCGTGGCATCTATAACGTTGGTTGGTTGACACGTGTTCGTCAACAGGTCACGTTCATACCGAGGTTGCCAATCACAGGTTTGATTGGAGGTCGAGGTTTACAATTCGCACCATCTGGGCCTTCGTAGAATGATCCCTCCGCAACGATTCACATCACACACACACCAGCACAAACCCACGGCCTCACCCCTAATTTGTCTTTAGCTTTGAGTCTCTTGTTTGGTCTATGATAGGGAAGCCATCTGTTATTTGGAAGCAGAAGGTTTGGTTTATTCGATGATTAACGACTTCTACCACAAATCAACTGCTAGTACTTGATGTCCACGTTTTATTCTAAATAGCTTTTAGGAGAGACATTCTAAAACAGGGAGATGTTTTATCCCCCTAGCATGATCTCCTACTGCTTTAACATTTTAGCATGCCCAGCTGAGTGGGTTAATGAAAGTGTCACGGCCCGAAAAAAAGCATGTCCAAGAGGTTTCTCGAACACAGGCGTGACACATTAAAGATCCTCGGCTTATACCCCGAGACTTAGAGTATTCTCCTGGGGGCGGGCGATACTGTATTTGTACGCATACGCTATAAAATGCGAGTAGCTAGTAGTTGTGTAATTAATGCTGGTAGTTGGTAGATGAGGAGGTGCAATCTCCACCGTTAGATCTAAGGGAGATCTACGGATACGGTTTGCCTTGTACTTGTATATAAAGGGGTCTCCTCCCTCATTGTATTCTTATTCACAAGCAATACAAAAACCAAAGCTTCTCTCTCTAAGAGTTTCTCTCTCTACATACGAGTCTTGTGAGTCAAGTGTGAGATTGTTAGCGAGAGATTCAGAGAGCAGCTTGAGAAGGAAGGAAGGGAGAGAGCTAACAGCTAAAGATCGTTCGCAGAGGAATGGTTGAGAGGGAGAAGATGATGATGAAGAAGGAACGAGAAGACGAAGATGATGATGATGATTTTTGAATCAACGTTGCGGGCGGGAACGGGAATGAGCCGTTGGCGGCAGCAGATGATGATGAAGAAGGAACGAGAAGACGAAAATGATGACGATGATTTTTGAATCAACGTTGAGGGCGGGAACGGGAATGAGCCGTTGGCGGCAGCGTTCCTAGGATGCGAATATAATAATTAGCTTATTTTATATAATTTACTCAACAATACATTGTCAATTTCTTCGCTGCCCATTAAAATTGTCAAGACTCGACCAAAAAAAAAAATTATCAAGCCACTTTATTTTTCGATCCGCACTAGAAAAGGGAGAAAAAAAAATACCCCACTAATGTCCTCTAATCATCGCTATAATTAATTAATCAAAAAAATTAATTGGTGATTTTTTTCATACAACCAAATTCTACGCACCTTAATATATCATGTCAAAATCAATGTTCATAAGATAACAAGAGACAAATTATAATTCCCTTTTTTACTTTAACGAATTACGAATCTTGATAATCGAATTTTGCATGATGTCATTTTGGTTAAGAAAGAACATTGTATGTAGAAGAATTAGTGATTATTTACAAATAGGGGGAAAAAACCACCAATAATCCTCACATTTATCTCAAACTTGTTTTATAACAGCAAAAAACCCAAACTTCTACCCATGTAACATATTTACTCCAAGCTTTTTTTATGACATATGTGACGCATTTGCCCCAAATTATTTTTTTGACACTAAAAACCCTAAAATTATATGTGTGACACATTCACATTGGTATAAGTGGGGTAGATCACATAAGTATAATTTTAGGGTAAAGTGTTATAATGAGTGTAATTTGGGATTTTTAATGGTTTTTACCCTTACAAATATACTCGCCACATGCTCGTGCACATTGCATGGATAAGAATTTTTTAAAAAATTAAAGTTCAATTAGAGAAATGTACTCTAAATTTACAAAGTACTTTTACCACTTTTACACAAACAAAACTAAAATTAAGCTATCTTTTCCACTAAGAGAAATGTACTCTAAAATTAATCGAATCGTGCTATTGACTAGATATGACAATTTTATCATTATGTGATGTTATTATAGTTACATATCCTAAGATTTTATACTAGTTAGTGCTATTTACACTCTACTAGCCACATTGAATGGTTGGCCACTTTTGAAAATCAAAGTTCAAGAAAGTGAAGTTTGCTTTGAAGTTAGGTCTATATTTTTACTCTGTGGCGACTATAATCAAGTGTTAATCTTAACCTTCTATCAAGGTCTTAATCTTCCATCAAGGTTTGATTTAATTATATTTTCAGTTTTTTTATATTTTGTATGAATATATCATTTATGTCTATAGAACTTTGATTTCTATGGCAAATCATTTTAGCCCTTGATAGAATAGAACGCAGTAATTGGAGCTTACTATTGTTTTTTTAGTTTTGATTTTATTCTATTTAAATTTTTTCCTTGGGATTAAAATTAAATATTCTAATACTTTATGAAATTGGGATTTCTTTTTCATTTTGTAATGTTCACTTTTTAGGACAATTAATGCTGGATTGGAATTTAATAATCGGTCAGGGGAGAAGCCCGAACCAGCCTGTGAAACTCCAAAACAACCCCAAGACCGTAGCACAAGAAAACAACCATCAACCATGTTCAAAGAAATCTTAATGGAAGCAATGCGAGTCATGCCCGCACTCGTTGCCCATTTTCATCCTCGCAAGGACAGATGCACTTTCTACCGTCCGGACTCCTCCGACATAATTATTCTCCTAAACAAAGTGATCCGATCATGTAACACAACTTACAGAAATTAAATTGACACAGGCTTTCTCTCGGTCAAAAGTGACACCAACCAAAAAATCCACACTGGGAAGTATAATTATCCCAGATGAGCTCAGAAACTCTTGCGGCTTCTTCCTCCACACTATGAGATGCAGAAAACAGAGGATGGAAGAAGGGTTTTCCTTCAGAGTGTCGCCAACACATCTACACCTCAACAACCTCAGATTGAGCCTGCAGAATGAAAGGGTAGAGAGAGAAATGATCTCAATATGCCGGGTTAATTTCTTGCTCAGTGACCTCTTTCTGCATGACCAAAACACCGAACAAGCATATGTGCAAACGGTACAGGCTAATTCATGTCAAACTATTGGAGACAATTCATTTTGTCAAATAGCATTCAGCGTGACACATTCCGCATCCAGAACAAGATTCTGAAATGTGAGCTCACTCTTGCTTTGAACTACAGATGCTAGCAATGCGAAAAATGACATTTCCGTAACCCAAATAAAGTATTACCCAATCACCCTCCATCTTTCATAAATGAATTTGACACGAGATGCCATTGCACATCGTCTGATTTTCAAATGAATTCTCAGCTTTTCTGTCAAAGGGGGGCAAACCCCATTCCAATGGATCGAAATCCAACAGAGATTTCAGTACTTGGTCCGCTACATCATGAAAAGAGCTATCAAGCCTGGGATCTGGCACCATAACCGCAAACCTGCCAAATGTGTAGGAAAATATTAGCAGAGGGAGCAAGAGATAAATCCATCCAATGCTGCAATGTTTGATATTAACAGCAGGAACGGTAGATTGGGTAAAAGAAAATTCCTTGTTAGAAATCAAAATCGTCAAGGGATAAAAAAGAAGAAGAGATCTACAAAATAGAACAACCAAATGCACAATAAATCATTTAAGTAACAAAGAACAAAATGAGGGCAGCAAGTAAAAGAACTTACCTTATTTGGAAGAATTAAGTTGAGCAGGAGGGAAATGTAATTGCAGGAGAAAAGGAAAACCATAGAGGATGGATCGTCTAAGCCACATTAGCACTATAAATTTCAGCATCCGAACATTTTGCTAATTCTACCTTCTACTTCAAAAGTCCCAGACAGCAATCCCAAATTTAGGCCCCCATTATATGTCTTGTACAGCCTAACTCATGTGATTAAGCCCTATATTACTGCATGCCACTGTTCACATCCCTGAGTGCAGTTAAAATCACCACTCTCTGCTAATTATTCTAGACCAGGGCTAACAATGATGAAATTCATAAGGAAAAAAAAAAAGATGATCATTCAGAAATCCAATTGCATAGAAATAACCACTTCATGGAACTTCTACCATCAGTACATGTGACGTTCCAAATTAAAATTTTATAAGGACAATCCTTTAGTTGTTATGGTTGTTGCAAATGCACATTCAAAAGTACAAATGCATACAATGTCCTCAACTATTTGACTGCATTGAATTTGAAAGGAGATTGGAATTCCTACAACATGCAACAATTCAACCAAATTTTGAATCTATAATTGTCATACTTCAAGCATTACCACGCAAGAAGAATCTACAGAAGAAGCCAGTCTGAACATGATCTGACTATTCAAACTTGACGACAACCTTATCATTGAATCAAGCATATCCACTAATCTGCCTTCAGGTGTATCAACCAGCTACAGAATCCATTTTATTAACTGTAGTGTGGAAGAATGGACTGCATATCATTTCAGTCATGCCCCTATGAACTCAAACACTATGGGAACTTTCATGATGGTGCTTTGCGATCGGTTGAAACTGTTTTTCTGCTTTCACGATTGAGAAAGACTAACAATGATTGCACAATATCACCACCAAATCAGAGTAAAGCACTTTGAGTGGATAACAGATCTGAATTTTGCTACGAAGTTTTCATATATAGTACCACTTAGAAACAATTCCCAAAGTTTCTTTCTTGATGACTTTGTTGGCAAACATAAGTTCTGTAAGGATTTTCATTCACAGCTTTCTAAATTGCACAGTTTTTCCTCCTCTTGCTTTTTCTCTATCTTTCTTCAGATTTCCAACTCACTAACCCCATGGACAATCTCATTATCTCTCTCTTGCATATTCATAGTTAGAATGGGATACATAGATCTAGGCCTAACTCAACTAATCCTCCTTTTTTATTGAGTGATTACTACGAAACTCCGTAATAGCCAAAATGCTCCCGTTTTACAATAAACCTGTAACATTTTCTTAAAAATCGTAATTCAGGGCCATGCCTGCCTGCTTTATTTACTTTTCAAATTACATAGTTCCAGGTATTAAACTATGCCGGAACATCTAACATCTGTGAAACTGTACAATACTCTAACGAAAAATGATAAAGCAAACCAAAAAAATAACAAACTTGACCTTTTCAAAATTAAAGCATGAGATGCAATGCAATTCAACAATTTCCACAATTATCAAGAAGCATATACACTATCAACAAGTTCACTTACATCCCAGCATTTTTCGCGGCGTTAACTCCAGCAGGAGCATCTTCAAACACGACAACATTGAGTGGATCAACCGGTCCACCCTGTTAATCCACAAAATTGAACAATATGTCATACCAATTTAAGTCTTCAGAACAGTTGCATTATTTGGACAAACGCTGAACAGAAAAAGATTGACCGAAATAGCACCCATCAGAGAGCCATTACCTCAAATCTCCTGGCTGCTGCCAGAAATATATCTGGTGATGGCTTCCCTTGTTTGACTTCTGGGTCATCACCAAGCACCACATGATGCATCAAGGAAAAAAGCTCACCGTGTCTTTGAGTCTTCAGTTCAAAATGGCGCCTATGGGAGCTGTGGAGTACATGTCAGATTGACAGTGTCGCCATCCAAGAAATGTAAAAGGAGTGTATGCATGATACCCAGAAGTCGAATGTGCAAACAATACTTGTGCTTTTCTTTGTTCTCTCAAATCTCAACAAATACCAGAAAAATGTATAGCTGTTTGTTGTTTCTGCTTTTGTTTGTTGTTATTCTCTCACCAGACACCATCTCCACATAAAAAGGAAAGAAGATGGTTTGATCAAATTCTTACCCTGTAGCCAAGCAGATTGGTATCCCTTTTGCATGAAGATGTCTGATCAAGCGGCTAGCCCCTAAAATGAGTACAAGATTAATTATATGAAACTGTATTACATGGGTGAGATTAGAACTTATAAGAAGAAACATAAAAAGTTTCAAGCATGATGATGCAATGAGATCCACCTGGCATTAGCTCACTCGTGGGAAACATTGTTTTTAACATCTCTTCCCTCTCCACAAGAAAGTCCTCAGCAGTGAGAACATCACTGATTCCAGTTTCTTCAACAAAGACTCGAGCAGCTTCAATTGCTTTCTTGCCCATCATTTTTGCCTTGAGAGACCAATCAAATGTTTTATTATATCTTGCAAGTATAATTTCCTGGACTTCTGTATAAAATTTCTCCGTATCTGCAGCATACAGCATCAGAATGCCCTCAATTATTGCTCTTTTTCCAAGAAACTGGAAACTAATGGCCCTTGTGCATAATTACTTCAAAAAAAAAGAAAAAAAAGAAAGAGGGGCAGGACAATCATCCAAGCAGATACAACGTTTGGAGCATAAATGGCAATTCATTCATTAAGCAATGCAAAAGGGCTTTCAGTTTTTGACAAATGTGAAGTTCAACATCCTTTTTCAGTTCAACCACACCAGGAGAGACTAGAATGGAAAGAGAACAGTGTGCTCATAAGATAGACAATGCTTGCATATTTTGATATGAAGTTCACAAAAAATTTCAGCACATATTGAAGACAAACAGTTCTTACACGTGCCAACCCCTACTTCCAATATTAGTAAGACTTTTTTAGTAGAGAGTTCTGGCTTCATGACCTTGTGTCGAATAGATGCTTAACGCTTAACTTATAGTTAACAATCAATGACAATCATAATATATGTGATTTTGAAACTTTAACTGTTTATCTTCAAAACTTGAGAATATATCCAAGATAAAAACACTCTCTAGACTCAACTCAATTTTTCCCACTCTAATCTTTTATCCTTTGTTCTCGTTTTTGACAAATAAGATAGTTTACTTAACAACAGTTTATAGGAAGTATGTGCAAGGATGGGATTGAGATAACAATGACACAGATTAAAAACGGAAAAAAATTATCACATGTGAAATGATTCAAAGATAGTCAATGTTCCATTCATTATCTAAATTGGCTGCACCTCAACCCAAAATGTTCTCCAATTACTGTCAAACAAAATTTTCGACATAATGCTGTGAGGGACAGCCTACAGAATGTTGCATTCAAACTGGTGGGTCAACAAGGCAAAAGATCCTTTTTATGATATGTGGGATTACTGACCATGGTCCAGCAAAGATATCTCTGAATTTCAACTAACTTGTGCAGTTCATAATGTACTAAAAGATGGTCGACCAGTTACCCTAACTTAAGATACATAAAACTGCAATTTGCTATAAAAAAAATCATCTTTTCATCAAATTCTCCATTACAAGTATTCTTTCCAAGATCATTGTTCACATAAACAAAGCAACTTTAGTCACTCCACGCAGCTTTCAGATTATTTCGTCAAAATTAACAGCGATAATCCTCTCCTAAAGCATTGTAATATGCATTTGCAGTGGAAATTGAGGTTCTTGTTGAAGTTCCATTCTGAAGAGTTAACCTCTTTCTATTTCCATGGAATTTTATCAGATCAAAACAGTGAGATCCACCCCAACTCTCAGCCTCTTAACTTCCCTAGTACAAATTGAGAACAGAAGGTCATTATCCACCTGTCACACCACGGGTTTTACAAGAGCAACTTTACCAGAAGCAAATGGAATTCTGGGAAAGGGACCTTCAAAGGTTGCTTACCAACCCAATATCGTGAAAAAGGGAACTTCCTTCCCTAGTTCAATTCTTAAGGAAAAATAGTTTCCCACCCCTTCGAGATGTGTTTTCAAAGACTCTGATCATGACCTATTCGGGTTCACCAGCCACCAACATCCAGTCCACATTTTGAGACTATAATTGATTTTCCACAAGCCGTCACCATTTGCTGCAAATCTCTATTGGAGTTTTCCCAAAAGTCCATTGTTAGCAGTCCCAAGACCCCTTATACCCAGTCCACCTCTCTTCAGAGGACTGCAAGTAGCATTTTGACTAATCAAATGAAACTTATGGCCTTCGATTTCATCTCCCAACAAAAACTTCTTTCCATGACATCCGGATTGTATGCCATTAAGAAGGAACATGGCACAAGGAAACATGAAGGAAGCTTGATGATCTACTCTCAATCTAATAACCTTCTATCTATTGAGGAATGGATGTTTCTTCTACTTGCTAGCTTCCTTTCCATGCTCTCTAAATTGCTTCTCCAAATAGATTGGTGGGGACAAACACCAAAAGGAAGACTATTCATTGGCACAAACCAACTTTACAACCCAAAGTGTTGGCAAGACTGTCTTATATGTTTACATCAATTTTCAAGCAGATTTAGCCACAGAACAGAGGAGCAAGCATGTCAAATCTCAGTATATCTCCATCAAACATCTGGTTGATGTTGATGACATGGCAAAAGCTATTGCATCATTAGCTTATAAGAGATTTGAGTTGAACCTAATCCACTTCACTCTTTGCAGCATTAAAACATGTATGTCATCCCTCTACTGCTCTTAAGAATACTCTCAAAGAAAGCTTATTCACTGAGACAGAGGATTTCACAGTAGAAACGCAGACTTCAATCAACTTCTTCCACTTAGCCTAAATGCCATTTTGTCCCACTGATATAGTAAAAGGATCCAATTAACATGGTCAAAAGTTTCTTTCTCTTAACATCTGATTAGCAAATCATTCCTAAACTACTAGCATCAATCCTGCTGTCCAAGCACCCATAAGCCGTTAAAACAGCATCCATAATTTTTCTTCACAAGTAAGAGCATTCTGATAAGTGGAAATAGTCTTTGCAATCGCCAACTTCAGCTTATTAGCTAAAACCTTTGCAATTTGCATAAAATTACTCACTACAACAATGATTCTAAAATGTTTTCCATTCTCAGCATTCTGATAAAGTCCTTCACCAAATTCGTACATCTTAAAACAATGAGCTATATCCCACAATCATTCCAAGGCCAATTCCGTGTAAACAGGGTTCTATTTCCCATTCCCACTTCACCAAACAAATCATGCCCTTAATTATACAGAACCAAGCGCTACTCCAGCACAATTGGAAAACTTTCAGATACAGATCGCAAAAACTCGTGAGTTCAGGGTCGACCCGGCAAATCTCCCATACTTTAGGAGGCTAATGAGCATAAATTACGCAAACAGAACTACCACTTTCTACGAACAACCCAGAGACAGCACCATACAACACAAACACACGCACCCCATTTCCCAGTGGAAACACATCGAAAACTTCCTCCGCCCCATTGTAACTGGAGGGGGGATCCAGATCTCTCCCACTGGAGGAGAAAAAACGAAGTCCCACAAAAGGGTTCGATCGGAAGTACCGAGGAGGAGGCCGTCCATGTCGAAGATGACGTGGGTGATGGTCCCTCGCCTCGCCATTGCGCGCGCGGCCGGCGCTCGGTGCTGGAGTTCGAGGAGAGAGAGAGAGAGAGAGAGACCGGGAAGGGAGCCGGGAATGGAGGGAGATGCTGAAGAGATATTCCTTCCGACTTGGAAAATTCAATTCCTCAGGCCGGCGCTCATGTCATACGAGCAAACCTTCTCGCCCGGAATATATTCCAATTACTTTCACTTCTTATTTTAATCATGAAAGTCCTTTCATTGACGTACATCAGAAATGCCAAAAATTATGTACGGCCTTATTTTAGTACCAAAATTTAAAGTGTCATTATTTTAAAAAAAAAATTATTTAAGTACCAGTTTCGATTTGTGTCTTCAAAAATCTAATGTGGTTATATTTTATCAATTTTTCAGTCCTATATAGCTTGCTGACATGCTTAGTCAGGATATAACTCTTAAATGACCAAAAAGCTATAAATAGTGATTATTTAAGTGCTAAATTTTTGTTAAAGTGATTATTTGAGTGCATTTTTGTGAAAAAGCTATTTATTCGGTGTTAGGTATGCCACATGGAAATGTCACGAGACTAAAGTTTTTATAAAAAATTGTCAAGTCATATTATAAAGTTTTTATAAATACACGTAATTAATTTGACTGAATATTTATAGAAATTTGGGATATTGATGAAACGGAAAAATATTAGAGATCTTAATATTTACGAGATAAAGTTCAGGTTTTTTTTTTTTGTGAGATAATCCTTCTTCCTTTCTTTCTTTCTTTTCCCTTATATCTTTCTTCTTAGCATAATCACGCTCCAATGTCTTTTTGAAAAACACGCTCCAATGTCTTTTTGAAAAACAATTCATCGACTTGCAGTTGCAAACTCGGGTGGCTAGCTCTGATAATTTACCAATTGATCGAGCCTCTTTTATGCTGCAATTGTTGGGGATCGAGCCAATCCTTAGACAATCCAAATACCACGTTCCTCTATAGTTCGAGAAAAAGGCCCAAACCACCATTGCCAATGGAAACCAAAAATTGGGCTGCCATTATTCATTGCCTTATTGGTCTCATCGACGCGGGCTACCGGTCACTTTCTCGGAATTGTCCATGAATGCGGTGAGAATGGGAGATTGATGTGCTTTTTACTTGTGTTCCCATACCAGCTGATTGCTAAGAAAGACTCCCTGTCCGGGATGGAATTTCATTTTATTGGCAATCTCGAACGCCTTGTCGTGAATCTGTCTGGGAGATTTTAATAAAATTCTTTTGTCATGTGAGATGATGGCCGGCACAAGAATGGCAAGGCAAGCATGGCAGCTTACATACTTTTACGTATGCTCCCGGTCTTATCGGTTCAAAGAGCAAAGCATTTGCCTTCACGTGGGCCAATGGCAAAGTACGCCAAGCTAGTGAACAAAAGATTGAATAGACGTTCTCTCTCTTTTTCTTTTTCTTTTTTTTATGAATAATTCGAAAAATATTTTTTTAGTTAATAATACGACACTTCAACAATTTCCAACAATAATAAGTCTGAAGGACTCCATTGGGATTTTACCCAAAAGTTTTGAGATTTATATTGATAAAACTAAAAAGTTTAAGACTTTTTTTTTTGTTCAATCCTATCTTATACTATATCTATTTTACAAGTCACTGTGTATGCTATGTATGTATAAATATTACAAAACCTTATTCCCTCACTCACGCATCCCCACCCTCAGCCTCCAAGAAGGTGGGAAATTGAACTCTTCTTTTCAAGTGAAAAAAGAGACAATTTCCGATGATTGAAAATTTAGGATTGAACTGACATTCATATAATAATATTTATAATAATTCTGTAACCGAGTTTGGATGGGCATCTCCAAGCAAATTTGTAACGTGCATTAGCCGTTTGCCTATAATAGTCTCTTTACTAAAGGAAAAAAAATTGAATAATAAGCTTGGCTTTTGTCATTTCTCTCTTCTCAAGCAGACCCATTGTCCCTCCGCCGGTCCTAGATAGGTATCTTTCCTCCACTACTAGAATGTCTCTTTCTGCCGACAATGTCGACCATGAAACATTAACATCCTGGGAAATAGTACTACAACAGGAGCAACGCCAAAGGGATATGGATGCTTTTTGATAATCTCGATTAACCACGGATGACGAAATTCTCCATTTGCTGTTGAGCCTTCTTCTGTTTTTATTATGAATCCATCGAATTTTCTTTACTTTTCTTCGTCGCACCCCGGCACAAATAGGGACGGGGATCGCGACCCTCTCCATTCTCTTTACAATTTTTCTTTTTTATTTTGTCGTTTTTCTCTTCTCATTGTTTTATTAAGGACTGACATTGAGCCTAGCTAGCATCATATCGTTGCCATCTCGTTTCCAACGAGACACCATGTCCGATTTCCAACTTCAAAGATTAGTAGAAAATGTTTTGAGCACATCGATTTGAACAAAATCAAAAATTAAGGGATCAGATTACATTAAGGGCATACAAAAAAATTAAGAACCACCCGAAACTAATGAGTCCCAAGAGAAATAGTCCGGTTCTTGGTTCTTATTTATTGGGACTTGTGGGTATCGGTCTGGTTCTCGATGGTGTGAAAATGTCTGTCTACCCACCTGGATTGGACTAGTAATATATAAATATTTATTTAATTTTTAAGAAAAATTTTGACCCAAAAATTTTAAGAAAAATGAAAAATCCTGAAATTTCTAATATGGAACTCAACACCCATTAACTGAGTACTCATATTACCTTATTCACACCTCGTATAAGTCGTCTCTTTATCTCTCACTCACGGCCTTGACTCTCAAGCTCTACGCATATCGACTTTTAATATGAACTTGATCTTTTTACTAATCTTGCAATTAAAAAATGGAAGTTTTATTTTTTTGGCTTTACTTTGGCTTGTTAGAAAATATTATATTGAGTGCATGAAGCTTGATGAGACCAATTCCATGGATCCACTTGAGAATTGTAGCGGACCACCAGTCCAATTCTCGAGTGGATCTATCAACGGATGATTCCCAATTTCAAATTTTTGAAACCAGTCCTTAGTGGGCGGCTTCCGGTTCCAGTGTGAGAACCACCCACCTGGCCTATGGTTACCCCTAGATTGCATATCACGCATCTGTTTACCGACGATCTTACCCTACTTACTTAGTTAAATACATTTGTTAATTCGAAGTGGTTCCTTAATCTCTCCGTCTCTTATATAATATGCTCTTCTTTGAGAATGATTGAACGGTATAAGCTCGCTTCCTCTCTCTCTCTCTCTCTCTCTCTCTCTCCCGATGGCCGGCGAAGCATTCGAACTTCAGGAGCGGCCGGAAGATCCGGAGGAAGACGGCGAGGCCCTCTCGCTCTCCGACTTCCCGCTCGTCACGACGGGTCAGCCCCGCAATGACTCCGGTCCCAACAACTTCTCCGACCGCCCTCGCCGCTCCTCCTCCGAGCCTCCGGAGTTCTTCGAGTTCCTCATCGACCTGGGCGCCCACATGCGCTCCGCCGACGACCTCATCGTCTCCGGGAAGCTCGTCACCCTCCACGACCAGTCTCCTCCGCCGTTGTTCCCCCGCGGCGCGCCGACGTGCCGCCGCTGCGACTCTCTTTCCGAGCTCGAGCGGTCGTCGGTCTCTCGGTCGAGCAGCCCGAAGGCGCAGCTCGCGAGGAGCAGCCGCTCGCTCAACTACCGGAAGCCCCGCCGGCCGTCGAGCTCTCTGGTAGCGCGAGAGGCGGAGCGGACGACGCCGTCGTCGTCGGGCAGGGGCGTCGCGAGGCCGGACTCGTTGGCGAGGAAGCCGTCGCGGCCCCGGTGGCGCGTTCTGCCTTTCGGGGCCCTGAGGCTGCCGGCGGAGATGGAGCTGCGGGACATGCGGAGCCGGCAGCTGCGCAGGAACCCGTCGACGCTGTTCGCCACGCCGGCGCCAGCGCCGTTGCCGGCCGACGGGGGCGGTTGGAAGGGCTCGTGGAAGCTGATCAGGGCGCTGAGCTGCAAGGACCCGACGAGCGTCGCCGTCGCGACGTCGCTCGCCTGCCTGCCGCACGTGTGAGGCTCTCCCCTCGCGCGTGCGGGGCACGTGATGACTCTAGCCTTTTATGTGAATAGACCGTATTACCCATATATGGCTTGTAGATTTTGGGCGTGTTGGTCGGAGGGCATATATGTCCAAACGGGAAAATTTGGATGGCTCGCACGTGTGGAATTTATAGTAATGTGACATTGCGTCGAAGAAGGGACGAGGCTGGGATTTTCCGCTGGGTGTTTGTATGATGAAGAATGATGACGTCACTGCCACAGTGCCATTGGCTGGTTACATGCCACGTGTAATTAATGAGTATCACGAGAATCATGACGGTAATTTAATGGGTTCCGATAATGTACTAAATAGGAATTTCACGAGTTTTTTGAATTTTTGTTGTTCAGTACTCTCTCGGGTATTGTTTTTTTCTTTTTTGCTATTTTAATGTTTGGTATAGTAATGAATTGGTATGTAAAATTTTGACATATTTAATCCGAAACTTACAGTGTTATACTATTTCATGTATTTGGGATCGAATGATCTTATTTTCAATATTTATGTCGCATCAAAAATTACATTCTCTTTACAATTTTAAATGTTAGAATGTTGAGATATGTCAGATCCTTGAAGCCATTCAAAACATCTCCGTTATAAGTACTACAAATTGGGATGAGAGACCCATTTTGCTTTACGTGAAAATTCAAAAACCTTTTTTGGGTAATGAACGGTGAGCAAATTGTCCCATGCATTATACGGTCATCCGGAGTGAGAAATGAGTAATTTAAACATGCGATTCTCTGTGTCAATTAGAATGCTTTAACTGTTTAACCCACTTCTTAACTTAAGACTACATTGTTCTTTTTTCTTTTTCTTTTTTTGAGAAATACTTATAAAGGACACACGTACATGTATTGAAGAGAGAGAAAAGAAAAGAATAAATGTGTTTGGAGGGAGATAGCCGTTTAAAATGGCTAATCAGTTTAGGAAAGAAATTCAAAGGATTGTAAAATGAGAGAGATTCAAATTCAATCTTGTAAAGTGATATCATTATTTTTATTGTACTATATTCCGGTCATTACATCTTAATATTCCACAGGCTGAAAACCAGTCAAGGGTCTTTTTTTTTTTTTTTCCTAACAAAAAGAAAAGGGCTCCTTTTTCTATTTCCCTGGCCACGAATGAGTCAAGTCTTTTGCCCCCCCAATAAAAATCGAGTAAAGAGATCAAAACCCTAATGTTTTATCTAATGAAGAAAATAAAGTTGCATAAGATGACACTTCTGGAGTTGCAATTGCCCAACTCGCAAGCCTCGTGCACGCAATGATTTCGTGACCCCAATGTACGAATTTCAAGAGTTCAATTACAGTGTCATACGAAAGAAGAAGCGAGGACACTTGTCGAGATACATTGGAAAACGCCGAACATGGTTTCAAGAAAAACTGCCCGCATTTAAATAAGGGAAGACTAGGTTTTAAGGAAAGATGCATGTTTAGTGGGGTTAAGATATCTTTAAGGGTAGGCAAATGAGATGCCTTGGGGTACGTGCATTACACTTGCCATTTGTACAAGCAAAGTCAGAATAACTCGATTGCATTACTTTGATGACCAAGACGACTCCGAATGTTTCGTGCACCCTTTCGGGTCATTTCTAAATAACTATATAATTACTTAAAAAGTCATAAACGTATCATATAGAGGTCAATTTAATCTTAAATATGTCGATTTTACCAATTTAGTTTTAAACATATTGTATAGCAGCCAATCCAATTCTAAACATTTCGATCGTGTCAATTTTAGTTCTAAACATTATGATAATTTGCTAATTTAGTTTTGAACCTTTTGACAATTCACTAATTTAATTATAAACCTTTTATTGATTTGTCAATATAGTCATTAGGCCATTTCCAGCTAAAATTGCCCAAAAGAATTATATTGACAAACCATTAAAAGATTTAGAACTAAATTGTCAAATCATCAAAATGTTAAGATTAAATTGACATAACTAAAATATTTAGGATTTGATTTGCTATTGTGTAATAATTTTATGACGAATAACATAATTAAAAGATTTAGAGTTGAATTGGCCATTGTACAATAGGCTTAAAGCTTTTTCGACAATTTTTCCTCTGTGTGGCTATACCTGTTACGTATTGCTCGATGAATATTTCGAAGAACCAAATAGTTTTTTGCAGAACAACCCCTATTTTGATAAGTGAAGTCACCGTTTCTAGGAAAATCTAAATGGAGAAGGCCTCTTTTGGAGTTTGGACACATACTAAGGTGCGCCAAATCATGGCAATCATGCCTGCTTTGCTTTGCAACATTGTACTTATTGTCACGTCCATGCTAGCGAAGCCAAAAGCTTCACTTATTCATCAACGCGGACAGGTGTAATTCACTGAACAAACTGTGTAGGTTTCGATCGATTACGTCGCGAAATCATGTTGCAGATGCTTATGCTCGAAGCTCCATTAATTCTTCGAATTATTCAGTCAACGTGCCCCTGTCTACAATATAATTACAAGTCACTTGCTTCTGAAGCAATTACAAGGATTATAGCCCGTGCGCCAATCGTCGTCGAGGAACAGAATGTACATTCTCATTGAAGCTTCACATAATTTTTAAATTTTTCAACACAATTTAAAAGAGGGCGAAATGATTATGTTATTGAAGTCAAAGGAGGTGGGAAATCATGTGCTTGACATCATTTTTTTATATTATTATCTCTAATTATGTAATCTTTGTAAAAAAAACAAGGATGCCTTGCATTAGTCTTTGTTCGTACGACTTAATCATCGTGTCCTCATCCCATACCGAGATGGTTTTCATGGGGACAACCAATTTGAATCTTGCCAAATTTGGAGTCTCTTTTTTGACTTTTCTGCCTCCCATATTGAGACTGCATGATGTTGCCGGAATGATTTTGCACTTGGTGCTGCTCTACAAGCTTCGGATGATTTCACGTAAGACCCCATATTAAAAAGACAAGGGACTTTCGATCGAAACCACTGTTCGCATGCACTTGTGGGCCCGATTTTCGAGAAAACAAAATATCATGAGATTTCTGAGAAATATAGTAATTGAAAGGTGTCTTAGGTTTTAGCTAGAAGTTACCAATCGGGACTGTTCCATTCAAGAATCAAACCGAATTGACCTTACTCAATCGATTTCACTTCAATTCACACATGACCAGATAGGTTCCTCAACAAAAAATTGGAGAGCAGTTTGTATTATTTTTTTCTTTTTATATACAAGAAAGCCGTCCCTAATTGTTTCGATTATCTTTTTTAAAATGCAATTTCTCAAATGTTGGAAATGGATTTTGAACTTGGCAAACCTTTGAAAGCCGTCAATGTCTTAATCAATATGTCCCATATTGTTCGCATAGTATGCTTTCTTAAAATCATAGTTATACTATTTGCAAGTCAACCCAGGAATCGGCAATCAATATGTCCCATATTGTTCACATAGTATGCTTTCGTAAAATCATAGTTATACTATTTGCAAGTCAACCCAGGAATCGGCATTAGACTGGTTGATTTTGGTTTGAGGTCAATTTTGGAAGGGAATTGACTCTAATAAGATAGATTTTGGGTTCTTGATTTGAAACATACGAATTCTTTAACCTGTTCACCTCCAATACCAATTCTACTTTGGTCTCTTTGTTTAAAATCTACCCGTCTCAGAACCATTCAACCTTAATACCTACGCACTCACACCATTCAACCTTAATACCTACGCACTCACATTTATAGCTGTCATTTAAAATATGAAGTGCTAAGTCCTAAACTAATTGTATGTTAATTAATTAAGTCATAAATTTTTTAATTGGGTCAATTCAATTCTAAACCTTTGGAGGATTTATCAATTTAGTCCTAAACATTTTAACGAATTACCTATGTAGTCTTCCCAGCTAATTTTAATTGAATTGTCATCTCAATTTTAATTGGAAATCACTGAGATGACAATCCAATTAATGCCAGCAGTCCTATGTGGCATGATAAGCGCAAAGTACCAAAACTAGTAAGTATAGGTCATACTTCACTAATAATCGTTGCGTTAGGAACTTTGAGATCACTTGCATTTAGATCGTGAACTACAGTTGCTGTGCCGTCGAGTGCTATAAACTTTGATATTACTCACAATTGATTAATTTTATGTATTTTCAGATCAAATTTTTCACTAGACATGCTAGTCCAATTTGGCAACTTTTCCATTTGGCACAACGCTACCCACACGCCAGCCTTAAGTCATGAACTATACCTATTCACACGTGCATGCGGGTAGAGAGAGAGAGAGAGAGAGAGGTGGGCATGTCCAGGGGCGACCAATCACCACAGCAACAGCAAGGGTCGCACGACCGTTACCGTCACATGAGGGCTAGAGCAACCACCGCGGCGCAGAGGAGGCTCACCGCCTCGGCTCCCAGCGATGGCCATCCAGAGCCTCGGCAATCGATTAAGACGCTCTTCAGAACCGTAACGGTACCAAAAATTAGCAGTGTTTCCCCGGAACGTCTCCCTTGGCTGAAAGACCGCATGTTAAGTATTCACACAATGCCCTGGGAGAAGTCTAAGGACAAGAGTTGTAAAACCCCAGGAGTATCATGCAGAGCAGCATGCGGGTTTATTTATGATTGGCCTAAACAGAAGAAAGCAAACAAACAGTCAGAGGAGTTAAGAGCACTTATCTACCCTGAGTGCCGGAGAAGACACGCCAGAACCTTCTCATAAGAATGGAATCTGTGCATAGGAAGCCATCAAAGAGGGCAAGTCCAAGCTACAGCTTACATCTTTGTTATTTGCGATTGCGCATCCATCGACTGTGGTAATCTCGGCACGCACGATTACCCTTATTCGACACCCCCGTGAATGGAGTCAAGCTAGGAGTATGTGACGATTGGATCGCATAAGCAACAAGCAAGAACGGACAAGGACGATATAACGAGAACCTTAAGAAGACAGTTTTCATTCGTCCAAATGCCTGTTACATGTGCTTGCTCAAAACTTGGACAACCTGGAGTAGACAGGGAAAACTATACTCGATACATTCAGTGACCATAGACACCAATTACCAAGCAATCACGAAAATCACGCACTTATCTGTCAACCGAAACCCATTACTGCCCTACAAACAGGGTACTATCCCATTTCATGGAATGCAGTAGTTTCTTCTAATAACCATCAGTGGCATGGGATACTTATGCTCTCTCTTACCAACGACTGAACTGTTGGACATATGGTTCCAACATGACAAAAATAGACAAAGGATTGCATGGAACTGAATCACGAGTGAAGCATCATCATCACCTAAACAAGCAAATAACTATAAATAGGCCCTCAGTGAAACTTTGAAAGTCTAAATCAACGAACACCCCATCCCACCTCCCCCTACAATGAGAAAATTCTAATAAACAAGCTGTTTCACCAGTCACCGGAACTGATCGTAATACCACATCAGAAAGATCAAGCAAAAGAAAGGTGCAAGCAATGCACCTATGGATCATGAATCCGTTCGGATGAGAAAACATTCCTGAATGGTTTTAGCATCTTGACAGAAAAATGATGTATGAATTGCCATCTGTAATACTCCCAAACAACTCCATTCTTACATTAGCTTGTATTAGATGCTAGGATGAGAATCATTGAAGAAAATGCTAACAAATCTAAAAACACTAAAAGAACTTCAAACAAACGGTAAAAACAGGGGACATAAGGAGTGATTTTTTCAAATAGAAAAAGTCCAAACTCATCTCTTTATCCCAATATTAAACAATCTCTAAACACTAGACAACCAACTTGACAGAAACTTCAATGAAAAACCCTTTCAAACAGTCTCTTCTCTACCTCTAGGATTAAATCACCAGATGCTGCAGTTGCAGCTACCCAAACACAAGGATAAGACCATCCTCATTTTTCCTCACAATGATAACCGGGACGAAGATCCCTATACTATTTGTAATACACCCATAAATAAACAAAAAATGAAGTACTTAATCAGCAAAAAGCATCAGCAAATTTGCACATCATCTTTGAAGAATACCAAACAATTTAAAAAATGAAAATTATTATATTGAATTTGACTTCTCCCAGAACCATAACTGCTAGAATAGGGAAAAGATCCCCATACTATTTGGAATAAGCCCATGGATAAGAGAAGAACAGAAAATGAAGTACTTGATCAGCATAAAAGCATCTGCAAATTTGCACATCATCTTTGAAGAATACTGAACAATGAAAAAATGATATCTATTATGTTGAATTTGACCTCTCCCAGAACCAAAACCAAACTCATTTTTCTCAGTTCCTTTGGCCGGATTACCCAAAAAAAAAAAAAAAAAGAACTATAAAATGAAGCACTTGATCTTGAATAATTCTATACCATAGTGACATTCAATTGATGTTATAGCTGGAAGTGTCAATGAACAAGTGCTAATTTGGCCCTCACATTGCTATAATCAACTATAGCAAGTTGACACATCACCTATGCAAAACAAAATACTAGCATAACCTTCAAAATGATATACAATGACATTTAGCGCATATGTGGACCAGGAAAAAGAAAAAGGAAAAACACAAATTCCCCAAATAACATGGTCAACCAACCAACTTACATTTGTAACCACCAGCACCAGCTGCACCACTATCATCGCTCAAAGGGCAACCATTACCACACAAGTTATTCTCATTCTTCAGACCACATCTTGCAAATGTCGCACTTCTTGAGCTCAATCAACATTCCAAATCTGAGAACCAGCACCTCATGAATCTCACCGTTGCCTTGGGACAGTCCACTACATACCGTGTTTCATTTCTCTTGCTCAGCAAGGGAGTTTCGTTTTTCTTATGTCAAGAAAGATCTTGACAGATCACAACCTTATCACATCCCCAAAACCATTTAATCTTCTGTCCTAAAAGGCTTAGTACATGCATCAGTGGCCAATGTATATTGAAGTTTCCAATTGATGCTATAGCTGGAAGTGCTGATACACAAGGTGCTATATTATAGATGCTAATTCCAAGCACTGAAGCCCCGGACAAAATCGCTGTTGAGCTATCGACATACAATAATGCAGTGACTTTTGGCAATGCAATGTTTATTAGATCAAGGACCAGAGAATTCCCAGGTAATTAGAATGCTTTTAATTTTTCTCAAAATGTTTATGTTGACAATAAAATATTGCTAGCTAAATATTAAGTTGTCATTATCTTGCAGCTGAATGTAGAGCCTATTTGGATATTCAACACCAAACCTACAGAAGTTGGCCAATAAATTCTTGACTATAACTTGTAGTGCACCGGGTTGTGAGCATAACTGGAGTGCATTTGAGCAAGTAAGATTTATGTTTACAATGCATCAATCTTTCTCATCTATCCTCCATATAAAACTTATATTCTAAGCATTTAACTTATGCAACATATTAAACACAAAGAAGGGAAGCGAAGCAGATTTGAGCATCAAAAGCCATAATCTCATGTATGTCAAGTACAAGATATGATTTGCAAGATGTGACTGATCTCATCCCGCTAAATGACTTCATTGAGTAATTAATGATTGTGTGAGGAGATAGAGGGTCACTACAATGCTGAGGATGACAAGGCACATTGGGGTGATGTGGAGAGAATATCTTGTTATTACAAGTAAGGACATACACAAGGGAACAAGCGATATTAAAAACAAGTGACAGAGCTTCAAGTTCTAGAGCAGTGAGCATTGGGGATGATGAAGCTGATTTAGATGAAACATAGGACACTGAACAGTTAGATATAGAGATGGAAGGGATCAAAGCTTGGATGGTGGTGATGATGATGAAGATTATGGGGTTATATTGATGAATATTAGGTCATTTTAGAATTTATATATAGAGATTTTGCATGCTGAGTATAAGTTTTAGACTTATATACATTGGATTTTAGCTTTATTATGAATTTCAAAAGCATTTCTAGTGTTGTGAACTTCTTGTGTGGTATATGGTGCCAGGATATTCAATCTATTTATTTTGAGTTATTTAGACATTCCATAATTTGCCAGTGAAGGATTTATCCTAAAAATTCAGCTCTGTCTCCCTTTGCTTGGGCGAGCACCTTAGTAGGCACCTAGGGCCCAGACATTACAGGAGTCCTTGCACCTTAGGAGCACCTAGCACTTTTAACATTACCAGAATATTCAATGCATAGCCATCACAGCCATCAAAAAACCAACTAAAACATCAAACTTCCTCTGCTCAAATGATGACAAACTACCAACCTAGCCCAATGATTAGTTGAGATGCCTAAACCATTCTCCACAAATCCAAATTGTCGGCCATTACAGAAGTACCACAAAGCTAAATGCAAGCCAAACTCAAAGTAACAAGACGCTAGCAGAAACCACATATGCAATATAAACAACTACGTTGGAACTTTGGAGAACTGAAGAAAATGGAAATCTGTAAAAATTAAGGAAGTAGTTTGGAAATTACAGCAGGCATCAGGTGTGGATTTTGGTCTCTAATAAGGGGGAGGAGAAGGAAGAAAAAGAGAGTGGGGGTGGGTGTGAGAGAGAGAGTAGACCTGTCACTGACAATGGCGACAGTACGGTGAGATGGCAATAGGTTTGATCTGGCTATAGGAATGGCCAGTAGATGTGCAATTTATGAAAGCATCCACTGAGTACAAGTAGTTTTTCCTCTCTCTTTAGGTATCTTGATGCGTGGCAGCCACTATATGAGGGCATCCACTGAGAACAAGTAGTGTATGCTTATTCATGATTTAGAAAAAAAACGGATAAAAACCTGATGTGTAGCAGCCACTACAAAACTACACCAATGTAAACAACTCCATCACACAGTTAGATCTAGTTGTGCTAGTGACCAAGAGTCCATGCCAAACTGCTCTTCAATTGCATAGTGGCCAAATGCTCTCGAATATGCATAAAGTTTTTATTCTCCCATATTTTACCTTTTCCAGATCTTAAAAATCTTATAATTTGACTCTCATTCACTGTGAAACAACTGATACTTTTCAAAGTGTGCAATTATTAACATATAAAATGATGTTTTAGTTTTATGGTTTGCCAGGAAAGTAACTAACTTTCTGCTTAAAGAAAACCAAAACAAGCAGGGTCAATCATAATCATCACAATCATGTCGAGGAATATATGTCCGTACTTCATTATCCACTGTTCTGCTAGACAGACCCAGTTCTTATTATTATTTCTTGAGCACTGTAAGAAGAAAGTCATATGATCTGATAGAAAGTGTAGCCCTTTACTCCTCATCGTCCGCTTATGATCAGAAAATTACAATCATAAGAAGCTAACCTATGAAAACATTCGACATGCACACATGAAAAAATGTGGTATCCGCATATATACAAACAGAGAACAATCAGTTAGCTGTTGCAGAAACAGTAGTAATACAAGTCGCAAGCTGCATAGGACACGGTAAGAGGATATAAGAACTTCAAAAGTGCATGTCTGCTTAGATAAAGATAGTCACAATAAAAAAAGGTGATTCACTGTTTGTTGTCACAGATCACTCCCATGTTTTGGCTAGTGCTAGTTCTTCCTCTGTTTAGAAACAATTAAGCATCATGCTTATCTGTATATGATTATATAAATTCTCCAGAACCATCACCATTGCAAGGGAAAGGGGCAAAGGGGGCAGACAAGAGGATCGGCTTGAGACGACAATTTCCCCTCTACGTATATCTTCAGTGAAAAGACATAAATGTCACTAATTATCTTGACAATTTCAGCAGACCTACTAAATTGGGGGTGCTCCTCTTTTAGTTACTAAATAATAAGCAAAAGTCATATTCTTGGATAAGTATGTAGCAGCTGTGTACTGTAAGAAATCTTTTTGTACAGCCTTGTGCATAGCATTTCATTCATGAGCACCAACAAACCAAACCGCAGCAATACCATGAAAGGCCCAAGGCATTTAAAGCTTCTACTAAGTTACATAGGTAAGCGCAATACTTCATAGAGGTTCCCAAACTATTATACGCTTGTTTAAACTGGAAAAGACATGACAAATAAAACAACCGAAGGTGCAATACTCACATTAAAATGGAATTTGAGCCAACAAGATCATATTCAAAGAATGCTACAAACTAATCCCAGCTTCACACACCTAGTACAAACCTCACAATGAGATACAGTCTAACCAGAAAATCAATTTTGTCATAATCAATTACAAGTATAAACCCCACTCTCATACTTGTGGTTAACCTCATAGAAGTCTGTATTACCTTCAGAAGCAGGCCGTAAACAAACCCCAGATAAAGAGCTAGTGTGTTGTGAAGAAAATTTAACATAACCCACAACCTCAATCTCCTCATCACCCTCTTCTGCACTTGTATCCACAGGCATTCTAACCCTTAATTTGCCTGGAGCACCATTCAGAGGGATCTCTGGGACAAACCACTTCAATTCTTTTTCTGATCTGTTCAGCATGGCTTTTGGTGAAACCTTCAGTAGACTTGGGTCAACTGGAAGTTTCAGGATAAAGGTCACATCGTGCAATGGTGCTGGCAATTCAGGATTGGAAGCATACTGTATCATCACAGAAAGTAAAGTCCCACTATGTCGTTTTGTAAGGCGAACCCTCAATGGTAGCGGTGTTAACCTTGGGAGCAAGCTATACTTCAGAATAGGTATAGGCTCATCTGAAGGAGCCGTTCTCACATGGAATAAACCATTACCGAGGCTGCTAACACGAGAACTCTGCATTACAAACCGTTTAACAGCACTCGTACCATCAACCCGGAAGGAAAACTCAGTTTCTTTATCACCAGCAGTTTTAGGCGGTAATGTTCTCAAGTAAACAGCACCCATCAGTCCTACTCTAGCAACCAGTGATTCCCTAAATTCTGCACTAATCTCCTCCGAGACATACATCTCCGGACCCTTCATTTCAGTTTTCTTCACCAAAAGATTCTCAAGCGGAGTACCCTCTCCCGCTTTACCCTCTGCGGCTTTATCCACTGCTGCTTTGGCCGCACCACCTTCTCCCGTTCCCAGAAATTCAAGGCCACCGAGACCTTGAGGTTTAGCAGCATTTTTGGGACCGACAAACTCGGACGGATCCAAACCCCCGCCCCAAGCTTCACCGAACCCTTCGAAAGTCTCCCCTAGAGAAGCCTGCTCATTCCCAAACTCTATGCCACCATAATCCCCTTCGAAACCCTCCACACCAATATGCGTGGATTGCGTGGCCTCGGCAGGCGGCAGGGTCGTCACCTCCAGCCCTACCAAGGCCAGCGTCAAATCCGTGGCCGACGGATCCCTGTTCTTCTTAAACCCACTCACTAACGCCTCAGGCTTATTCAAAGCATCGCTAGCTGCAAATGGGTCCTTAGGCCCTTCACTCTCTTCTTCCTCACCTTTCGTATCCTGGCTATCGCTCTGCTCAATTTGAGTCACCGGAGCAATGGTCGCCACCACTTCATCCCCCGCCTCCAGCGTCTCCGGCGGCACCTCGAACCGCGCGCTGGCGAACACCTCGATGCCCGCCAGGCGCTCGGCGGAATGCACCTCGACGCCGGCCCAGCTATCCGCCCCGCGGATCTTGCTCTCGGTGTCGATCCCGGAATGCACCAGCTTGGCGATCCCGTCGCCGTGCATCGATGACAGCATCGCGGCGAGGCGGATGCTGCTCGCCCCGCGGAGGACGATGTCGAGGGCCATGTAGATCTCGGCGTACTTGCGGCCGAGCTTCTCCGGGGTGACGTCGACGCCGCGGCAGGCGGCGACGACGACGCTGACGGCCTGGTTGACGATGTGGATGCACTCGAACACGTTGACGGAGTTGTCCTGGTCGGCGGTGGTGATGCCGAGGACGTAGATGCTGTTGACGAGGCGGTAGATGACGCGGTACCGCGACTCGACGCCGACGATGACCTGGCCACCGGAGGCGGCGAGGGGGTCGTCGCCGATGGATTCGGAGGAGGACGAGGGGTCGGGATCGGCGGCGGCGGCGGCGGCGGAGGAGGCGGCGGAGGGCTTGGAGTAGGAGAAGCGGGTGAGGCGGAAGGCGGAGAGGGCGACGAGGGCGCGGGCGGGGGGGAACCACTCCCGGGTCTGGAGGAGGATGTCGGATCCGTTGACGGGCTGGAGGGAGAGGGCGAGGCACGACATGACTGCAGCTTCGGATCTGCGGCGGCGGCGGCGGAAGGTGGTGGTTCCGGCGGGGGATCCGACCCGGGTTCTTGGATTCAGTCGGAATCGGATCGGTGCGGCGACGGATTGGGGAGGAGGAAGGCGGAGGGGATCGGAGTCGAGTCGCGATCGGTCGGTCTATTATCTCATGTTGCAGAGATCAGTCGAAGAAATGGAGGAGAGAGAAAGCGAAAGGAGTAGAGAGGGGGATTAAACTTTGATCTTACTTTAAATCAATGAAAATGTTTTAATTACTGAGTAATAATTTGAGGCCCGTTTGATTCAACTTTGGAGAAATGCAAAGTTATTTTCCCAAGTATCTTGAGTGAATGGACATTTTATGAAGGCAAATGTGTTTGGAAACTCATTTTTTTTTTTAATATTTTGTAAACCAATTTTGAGATGAAAAGAAAAAGGAAAAAAAAAAAAAAAAAAGGAGGAGCAGATGCAGTTGTTGGTGGCAATGGTGCTAGTGAGGAGGCGGTTGGTGGCAACGGCGACGGCAGTGGCAGTGGTGGTGGCGGTGGTTGGGGGGGTGGCTTGCCTGAGGTCGAGCAACCCGGGTGCGTCGCCGAGGCCGCGTGGGTCGCTCGACCTCAAGCACAACCCAGGCAACATCGCTTGAGGCCGCCTCAAGCGATGTTGCTCCGGGTTGTGCTTGAGGTCGAGCGACCCACGCGGCCTCAGGCGACGTCACCCGGGTTGCTCGACCTTAGGTGACGGTGCCTGGGTCGCATGACCTCAGGCGAGGGTTCTCGACAGCCAGATCTAGTCGCTCACAGCTGAGCACCGCCCACCGCGAAGCTCGGCCAAGCTGTCCAAGGAAGAAGACGAATAATGTTTTTTAGGACAAAAGGGGAAAATATGATTATCGATAAGGGTAATATTGGAAGAAAAAAATTCATTAAAGCTTAGACTAGCATTTCAAAGGTCAACATTTGGCTAAGGACACTTCCAAATGCTGAACCAAACACCTAAATTTTCTTTCAAGAGGCTTTCGGAGCTGAAAGATACTTTTGTGGAGAAGCAAACGAGATAAACAATCATTTTTTCAAGAAAATGATATCAAAATATTCATTTTTCGTAAAATAAGTAAAGCCTAAAATGAAATAATTACATGAATAATGAAAATACTTTTTTATTCATTTTTGTAAGAGAGGCAAGTGACCAAAGGTGGAAAAGTGTTTTTCTTGAAATAGTTCATTTTTCTTGGAACAAAATAAAAATCATTTCTGAATATTATGAACCAAAATCATTCCTCTTTCTTGTTGGTCAAAACTCAAAACCAGATCTCTCCATCATGACTCATGAGCATGGGCCGCAATTGCTTTCATGCTCCTGTTTGCGTAATATTAAAGAACCTAAATCTAAATGACCAAATCGAGCAACACGAAAATTATGAAATGTTTTCACACGGTAAATTAAAATTAAAATTTCATATAATGACATCATGAAATTAGAGGTTGGCAGAAACATGTAAGTGACTGAATTTGCGCCTAGCTATCATCTTAGCGAATAGTTTGAGTTTAAAATTGTGGATGCATATCATATTTTGGATTAGTGAATAAGGCCATGTTTGGTAACCGGCCAAATAGAAAAAATTTATATTCTTCTGTCCCCGAGAGTAATTTTGGAACAGAATCATGTTTAGTAAATTTTTTGTTCTCGGGAACAAATTTCTATTTTTTTGTTATCGAAAGTATATTTGGAACAGAATAAAAAAAAAATGATTCTTGTTCCTGGAAACAATTCTAGAATTAAGCCCATATTTTTTTTTTCTTGTTCTTCTTCTCTTTTCTTCTTCTTCATTCACTAGTGCCGATCGCCGGCAATCGATCCGACGAGCTCACTGGAGGCTTGCTAGGACAAGGCGAGGTTCGACGAGCTTGGCCTCGCCAGATTTGGGCAAGGCTACTCGCCCAACCATGGCTCGGTCGAGCCTCGCCTAGTTGTCGATAAGGCTCGACCGACAAGGGTTGTCCTCGCTGAGGGCCGGCGACGCTCCAGTGAGGTTGCCGGCCCAAGAAGAAGAAGAAGAAGGGAAATAAAGGAAAATAATAATAAAATTATTTTAAAAATAAAATAAAATAATTTGGATAGAAATTTTGAGCACAGCACCAAACGTAATTCTATTCAAAAATCATAAATTTTATCTAATTACCAAACGCGTTCTTTTGCTTAGAAATTGTTTCTAGAAATGGAAGCGTTACTAAACGTGCCCTTAGTGATATATATTTCTCCAACCTTTTCGATCTTTCTAATGGGTGGTAAAATTTTGATTAAATAATAGATTTCGATAAAATAATCCTAGATAAGAAATCAAATATATATTTATAAAAACATAGGGTTGGGCGTCAAATTTCAAAATTTGGCTATTATGGTTAGGAGTCAACAACCATTTGCTTTTTAGCGGCAACCGGCTAACCATCAACTAAACTCGTGTTTTCTATAGTTGATGAAGCGCTTCTATCTCTCATATGGTTAATGATGATAGGCTTAATAGATCTGACAATATTAATGCAATAAGATTTACTTGTTGCGGGGTTGCTTCAAACGTGTTAAAAAAAGGATAAATTGCGTTTTTAAATGGATGGTAATAGACATTTAGGTCGTGTTAACAAGTATTTTACTATTAGCATCTAAACATATCGAAACGCTACTTCGATTTCAAAACATTGATTAGGGGCAGGCTAAGCTTTAAAGTTTGTTGAAACTTAAGAATATGGTAGGGTTTTTCAAACCGTTACTACCCCCTTTAAAATTTCTTTAAAATACACCACTGTGCCAAAGTAAATATTTCCCACTTCAATCCCCCTCCCCCCTCTACAAGATAGTAAAAAGACATACAGAATCTATACGATGTTATATTTAATAATATTTTTAAGCGTAGGAGATATTAATTAGTCAGACTGCTAATCGATAAAATTTAGCCGCATCAAGAGATATTTCTTGATCCGTCCCTCATATTTATAATTGCCAATGTCACCTTCACCATGCCGATGTGACCTTGATTCCCTCCTTCCACAGATTTTTTTTTATCACTATTATTATAAGTTAATTTCAGACATTATACAAAACAATTGGTCGACATTCTAGTTAATGTTTCCAACTTGCTTAATTTGCGTCACAGATATAATATAATTCAACAAAACCACTTTCCGGTTGTCGTGTGCTGTGCTGTCTATTCGCCAATCGCCAGCGACTTGCCTAAAGATTGGAAAAATGCAGCATTGGCTTTCCAAAAACAGGTTTCGCCCTTTATCTCCGTGAAAACTTTAGCTTTTGTTTTTCCCTTTTAAATCAGAGAATTTCACAAAATAAAACTCTTCTATAAAGCTGCCTCCCGGTGGAAGTTACCCAAGCCAAAGATTTGACTAATTTCTCCAGAAAGTCTGGCCTTCTTCCATATCCAACCATGGCAGTGCAGTAAGTACTCTCTAATGGTTACATTCAGGAAGTTGAGCTGGCCCGGCAAAGGGAATTGGGAAGAAAGACCAGAGAATCCAGAACAAAAGGACAACTTCTCGTGATGACGAGCTATAAGAAGGAATCTTTCGTGTGCATTCGCTACTTAAGTAAGCTACTTTCCAGCAAAAATCTTGACTGAGGATTAGGATGTAACGCCAGATAAAAAGCAAATTGCGAAGCACAAGATATACAAGGCATCGAGATAATTAAAATACTAATGGAAGAATTGCCTATCGAACGGTGAACTTAACCAGGCAACTGAGGACAAATCAAGCAGTAAAGCATGGGAAGAGATTTGCGAGGCTGGCTCGACATCGCTAAAAGGTGAAAAGGCTGGATGCAGAACCGGTTCTTCATGGCAAACCTCTTCTTTGATCGTTGCACATCCCTGTGATGAACAGAGGACAACAGGCAGATGCTGAAGGGTTCGACAATTACAAGTGAGATGTTTGCTCTGCTTCAGCAAACATTCCCACTTTACCCTGAAACTCAAACCCAGCCTTGTATGCATAGAAAAATCAATTCTGCAGTGAAAGAAAGGCGCATTGCAAAATCCAGATACCTTCTAGCTTCACATTTTAGATCAACTACACCTCGGACATTGAGCAGATTGGCATTCACCAATCATTTTTGTGCCACTTTTGCAGGGTGGAAGGCATCATCTCCAGTAACTTGGGAATGAAGTGAAAAGAGTCGACACAATTAGCTTTATGATGCAATCTGATTTTCTGAAACTCTTTACAATTGAGAATAGTACAATTAAGCTCCCAATGTCCCACCATAACAAGCCATGAATCTATGCCTCTATTCATCTACATATTTTGAATTCGAGACCCAATCCTCTTATACTAACAGGACTCTGCTTCCATGTATCCACTACTTCTAGAAGCTTGTATGGTTATGAGTACCAAGGATACAACTGTATTGCAAGCCACTTAATATGTGAAGCAGCATAAGGCTTTTTCGATGAGCAAAGCATTGCCAGGCTTGCCATATGAAGTACTGACCCTCTGGAGACTTTTAGGTAGTTTTCTTGGTCGACCTGAGATCCTCATAAGATTACCAGATAGACAAAAAGAATCAATCATCCATCTTTATATCTTTGAATAAACAGATCCAACACCTGCAGATTACATTCGCATGAAATAAACAATCTGACCTTGTTACTTCATTTAATTCAAATAACTGGCATTCATAAGCTTGCAGGATAATTTGGGAAAGCCATTTTGGGTAACCCACTAATGACAGAAGATTTAGCACATGACAGAAATAACGTCAACTCTCCTTCTCTCAAGGCCTTCTGCATTTCGTAGTGTGATGAAATGGCACAGTGCAATCATGAACGTGATGTAAATAAGCATCTCCGGTATAGAAATTAGACATAATTTAAAATGTCTATAAAATTTATTAGTCCCTTGAATGTTGATATATAATTAGAGTCAAACACACTGATCAACGTGTCTTTGCAATAATGAAACATTGATATCCAAATGTATGGATACAAACCAATATAGCTAATTCAAAGGGCGAAGATCTGGTCAGTACCATGCGTTAGCACATTAATAAGAAAAGAAGAGATAGAACACCTTTTTTCTCAAATGTCTAAGATGTCTAGGACTAGGAGCTTCATTTTCCATGGTCATAGGTGCTAATGGCAGAGAAAAGGGGAACCAAAAAAAAGAAAAAAAGAAAAGAAAAGAAGAAGGCCATTCACGTAGCAATAACTTACCTTCAACGTGGATCATAAGGTGTGAAGCACCCACTTTATGACGAATAGAACACAAATGGCACTGCACAAGATAAAAACACATCCTTCATCAGCTAATGTTTACAAAATTGAAATGTTTAAGTTTACTTTGATCATCATACAGTAATAGGATGTAGCAAGACTATTCATGCTTCTACAAACATTGACTGTTTCGAGTTTAGAAGATTATACAGATGTGCATCATTCAATGGTCACAATAATAAAAAAGTAGCTTGATCTCAGGTAGAAGTACAACCTTTGGATTCATTTGGACTTAAAAACTAATTATTTTGCAGCAAAAGTAGAGCCTATGATTCATACATGAAACAATTTCTTAGATGAACAAAATAAACAGGTCTAAACCTAGCTCCAAGTAGAGTAAACGAAATCCATTAACCAAGAGGCGTTCCAGATCATGGTTATGTCATAAACCAAATCGAGAACATTGAGCAACAAAAAATTGAATTCCACCTATGCGGCAACGAATTGATGATTTCAGAAGCCTAACATTTGCACAAACAATTCAAATAACGGAAAGGCTTCCAGATAACTTTTTATACATCCAGATTTTATGTATATGTAAAATCAAATCCAATTAAAAGAGGACTGCTTATGGTGTCCTATGGAAAAAGAGGACTTCGCCATGACGTCTGAGGAAACAATGAAATACCACATTCATCTCAATGAGGTTAACATTGTATTGAAATTTGCACATAATATTTACCGGAAGCAAAACAAAAAAAAATAAGAAACAAAAGCCTTCAAAGTTCCATAACCATGGCATACATGTTATATAATTTTATGTTTAGTAAAAGAAAACCTCTTACCAATCAGAAATATCGTTAGCAGTAGGGCAAGCATAAATTGAAGTGAACAACTAAATCGCAAGCTTCGTGGACTATAAGGTTGTCTTTGAAGCACATGACAATGTCCGAATGCCTGCAGAACATGGAGACCATCAATGCTTGAAATAATCAGATTCAATTAGTTTTACATCTCAGCCACGTTGAAAGAAGAAATGCATTGACTGGTCCAACCTTTTTGTGAGAATCACGTACAAGCCCGTTCAATCTGATTTTCAATATAGTTCGCACTGCAATTAGATAAAAACTAACCTGATTGAACATTCTAGTCAATGACTTTGCCTGGGTACGTTCACCACACCTATTCTTCCCAAAAATAGTTCTGGGCACCTTTTCTTTGGGTGTGTCAACAACAGTGGAATTTAGGTTATTTCTCTCTTCATCATCCGCAACAGCAATTCTCCAATCCCCCATGCTGGGTGAACTCCATGTCCTTCTGGAACCACTTGTTTTATCTGCTTGATCTTTTGTGTGTAGATCTGTCATGCAGTGAACATCCTCATTAGGTTGTCCATCCTTTAAGCTCTTGCCCTCATCTATTAAGCCACTGCTGCAAGCAGCATTAGTATTAGACCCCACATCTTCCTTCTTATCATAATTTTCCAAAATGAAGCCCTTCAAGGATGTTCCATGCTCTGTAAATTCATCCTTCACAATTTGTGATAGTTCTGAAGTCCCAGAGAGAAACAAGGCTAAATCATCTCGCTCTTCTTTGTCAAGATTTACCCACTGAAGAGGCTGTTTTCCCCCCTCACTAAGAAATTCTTGCAATGCTGCTTCAACATGAGCAATTTGATCTCTAATGGCCACAATAAACTGTCCATGTCGAGCTGTCGTAGTTTTGTCACCATGAGGCCCATCGCTAAGCCTGACTGCTCTCTCAAATTCTTCCAACTTAAAAAGATCCAATGAGCAGACATATATCAGTTCCAAAGAAAGAAAACAGCACAAAGCTTCATTAAAAAAGTTTCTTCTGTATGTCCAATGGGTTCGTAATCAGAGTTTTTAAGATGTGATGTGATGTCCAAATTCAAGCCACAAACCAAGGAAGTGTAAGCTTCTACATGCCAATCTACGAAGTAGAAGGTGCTAAAAGCCAACAAAAGTGCAGTCTGAGGGAAAAAAAATTGAGCAATCTCATTTTCAGATGGGCAAAACAAGGAAATACCTGCCACTTTGCTGTACCTAAAGCAATTTGGAGGTCCCTAGAGAGATCATTCAAATATTCAGGTGATGATGCTTCTCTCATCTCCCTAGCCCATGCTCTGTATGTTGATTCCATCCTGGTAAACCAAACAAACAATAAGAGAACATGCCAACTGCATTTGCCAGCAAATAGTGGACATGACAAAATAACAGGGGAGCCGCAAGCTAAACATCAAGTGTGCACTCATTAAGATAGCCTATTGCCTAAACAGTAATGGTGAAACTATCAAGATGGCCTTTAAATGATTTTACTACAATTGGTGAAGAACAACATTCATACATGAGGCTGGACTGAAACAATTTTAGTTCACTTCAATGCTTTCAAATTCAACTCCATTGCTACTCATGCTAGGTCTTGAAGCAACCGCAATCCCAGACTAGCTTCTACTTACATATAGAAAATGGCAAATGCATTAAAATACATGTACAATAACTCAATTAACTGAAATGCCCACACCAAGCATTTGTTTTTGGATATACAATCGGCAGTGCAAGACAGCAATTGCCATGTAAACTGTAAATATCTCATAAAAGCTTCACATTGTCATGAACTCAATCTTCATTCTCCACTATGAAAAGGACCAAAACCAACGGATTCAGCTCCGAGGCAACAAAGGAATCCGGCATTCAGCGCAACAAGAAATTAAAAAGAAATGCAAATCAAAGTGTCATCTCACTAATTTCAATGGCACATTCGAACCCGAGAATGAACTCATGCAAATATTCAAGAATCAGTCGAAACCCAAAAGCAATCAATCAAGCACAAATTCCACAAAGCTAGGCACCAGAAGCATCTCAACACCAAGTTACCTTCCCCAGCTGATCCTAGAGGACACTGAATCATCAGATGTTCAACACACAAAAAGCTCCACCTAGCAACCCGACAAAATTAGACTAAAATAATGGAACAAACGAGAACCCACACAAATGAACAAAGAAACGTATGCAGATTCAGCCATCTATGATGTTAACACATAACCTTAACTTCATCCCCCCCCCAAAAAAAAAAAAAAAAAAAAATTTTGACAATTGAAACAAAAGGAACAACTTTTCCCCGAAACCCCAAAAAACGAATCTTCGCGAGCAACAAAAAAGAAAATGCAATCGAACCGCCACAACGCGTCCGTAAATCGCGCGAAAAAATCGAATAGAAAAGCGGATTGGGGGACGCACACGTCGGCGGATTCCTGACCTCCTCGGCCGCGGAGAAGAAGGCGTCCTTCCGCCACAAGTCGAAGCTGTTCGCGACCAGCATCTTCGCCGACCGCGGAGCAACCTCAGAAGGAAGAGAACCGCAACGACAGCGACAGCAGCAGCGACAAAAGCTCCTCAATCCGTCCGACCGCGAGGAGGTTCCCGAACTTTCCCCACCGACAAAATCCTCTTCCGCTGCTGCTGCTGCTGCTGCCGGGACGAAGGAGATCGCTTCGAGCTCAAGCCGGAAGCTTTCCCCCTTCCCCCTTCCCTTCCCTTCCCTTCCTTTTCCGCTTCTCCTTCCTCCTTTGCTGAGAAGAAGCGAAGAAGGAAGAGAGAGAAAGCAAACGCAGAAGAGATAGAGAGAGAGAGAGAGGGGCCAAATGATGGAGACGTTGCAGCGATTCTTCTCCCTCTCTCTTTCTATCTCAAGTTGTTCCGCCTTTGTTATTTATTTATTTATCCTTTTCCCCCCCTTCCCAATTTCTGTCGAAAATGGGAAAATTCTATCTGAAGAAAACTATTGGCATCGCAATAAAGAAATTGTGGAGATAGCCCCAGGCTAGGCGATCTTTTTCAGGTATATAATTAACGTCGTAAAAAAATCCTAAATTATGATTACCATGATACCATGCCCCTAGACCCTTTTCATCCATAATTTATACTCACTGCAATATTAATAAACCAAATCCATTCACGCATAGCTGCGCTAGTTGAGGCCTGACCTCCTAACCGCCACAACTCCCAGAAATATAAGTGGGGGCCCCAGCCAATGAATTACTAGGCTAGTCTCATCATGATATAGTCGATGTTGTGCTCCCGTAAGGTGAGCTAAGCCGGATCCTCGACATAAAAAAAAAAAGAAGAAGCCCAGAATACATAATCTTGAGGCATTATTAGTGTATAAAAAAAGTTGGAGTAATAGTGCAATGGAGTGGCAAAATTTAGGGATTTGGATGGCGAGGTATGTGTGTCAAATTGGTGCAAGTTTAAGCCTTTTAGTGATGCAAAATAAGAAAAGGAGTTCAGCATATCGACATTGCAGCGGGCATAGTTCTAATTTTTTATTTATGGAATCTCTTCAACATAGTAATTATAAAAATGGAAAATGGCTTTTGTTAATAAAAAAAGAATGACGTATAAAAAAAAATCCGGCAATGAGTTTTCTTGGTTAACGAACATGGTGGTGGTGATGATGAGAGAATATTAGTAGGCCTGTTCTTTTAATTATATATAAAATAAGAAATTCTAATGGTGGTTGGGAAATGGAATTTGATATGATAATCACGGAGGAGGGTGGTGAAGAGAGCGGCGTCGGCGGAGGAGGAGGGCGGAGGGCGGAGGGATGAGGTGGCGGAAAACGACAAGGAGTCGAGTGGGGTGGGGCTGTCGTTTTTCTCGCTTCTTCCAGCCACCGGCCACCACCCGGCCAGTGCATGTTCTGTCATTGGCCAGCTCGAACGGTGGGCCCCACGGTCTCGTGTTTCCTCTCGTTGAAAATCTGCTTTTGAATATTGAAGGATCGGTGGGGCCCGCCCCGCCCCCAGCCCCACGTGTCGCGCGCTGCTTTGGACGGCCGCTCGGGTGGTCGCCGGAAAAGTAGGAGGGTGGGTTAAGAAAAGAGTGGGATTTCGCCAGTAAATTTTAATTATTCCGCTCCTTTTGACTCACATTAAGAAATAGGGGTTGTACGATTAATGCAATCGTTCTCGTATTTTTTTTCGCTAGTGAATTAACTCGTCCGTGTAGAGTTATTTTTTCTTATATTTTTCTTGACTTCTTTTGTGGAAATTTTTGCGAGGCTAGCGATTCGGCTTTTACTTCTCTTAAACTGCTCGAGATCTTTCGAAATAGGTAAATGTTAGCATGTAAAGCCGGCATGTCATTTTTTAGGGGAAATATAAGGAGAAGTCTATAAATTTTTTTGGCAAGTCAAAAGGATGTCCGGCATTAGGAAACTACAGGTCATCCCCAAGAGAGCATTTAGTCGAAGATTGCGGTTTTTAGTTCGTGCACCACACTACCCATCAGGCAAGCCATCACCTTTGTCGCACCGCAACGCCAGTGGACAACTCGAGATAGCCGATGCACCTAATCAAAGGCTCTCCTTCGTAGGCTAATTAAGATTTTCCTGAAATCGATGATAGATTGAGGAATCGAACTTGTGGCACTCGGCTTGCAAACCAGGACTTGGAACTAGTCGAACAACCGTCGTGACAACAAGTGGAAGTCCAGAGTGGTCGATGAGTGTAGATATAAACAAGCTCTTCATTTAAATAGCATGAAATGAAAGAGGGTGATTACATCACAGCCCACGAATCCTTCCCACTTTTTGGCGCCCCCAAAGGAGGAGGGTGGATAGGGGAAGGGAAGACTTTGTTAGGTATGACACATCAAATTGAATTAGCATCATTAGATTACAGGAAGAGATTAGATGAGTCATGCTCTTTCGATGTGTGGTGGGAGAGTTGCGCAGGACATCGCCATCCTCAACCCCTTTAAGTCACAGCCACACGTAACCAAACCGCCTCTGACTAACCTCCCTTTTGCCCTAATTTATGTCCTTCCTCGCCGGTTTTCTTTATGTAGATTAGACCAAAGGGCCCAATTCGTTCTCGTGCGGAGAAAATGGGTCATTTTGGCACTAAATTTGTTGCCAACTATGTTGATGTTGATATATATGGTTGTACTTAGATTTGCTTCTCGTTTCGGTTAAAGAATTCAATTGTGACTAGAAAGGGTAATTTCTTTTTTCTTTTTTTCAAGATAGAGGGTTTGCATGATACAAAGTTTATTTCTTCTTCATGTAGGCGAACACAATGAGGAGCAGTAATTGGTACAACAATCCCCTCTGAGAAATTCTATAATGTTTTCTCATGAGTGGAGAAATGTCCAATTTGAATAGTAACTTATAAGTCCTATCGTAACTCAAGGTTTGAGGTTGATAATTCTGTCACCATAGCCTAATTGTCATGCCCAATGCCATACAAGGTTCTCACAAGAGGGCCAATGCCTAATGTATTGGGTAGTTTGAGATTTACTCAACATTTTTCAAATTTGTGTCCTCTTAAAAGATGTCACCATTTCATCACTAGACTACCACCACGATAGTCAATCGAGCAGTAACTTATAATGGGACCACCAACAAAAAAAAAATAGTCTTCTATTATTTAAGCATTAATATGAGAATCCAAGCTTTCGGTGAAATAAAATTGTCCCTTATTAAATAAATAAACCGAAAAACGTAGGTAAAAAATCATGAAATGTATGTTTTTGTTATTATTAAGAGGCATATTAATCAACTGACTAAAGAGGAATTAGTGCAGTAACCCATTGCCATGATGGTTCATACTTAAATTGAGTCCTTAGTGCAAGAAACAAAAACAAAAGTATGAGAACGGCCTTATTAATGAGTCAGTCCCAGGATGGTATATATATATTTTAATAACATGAAAACTCATTTTATGTGAAAATAAAATCCTCGAATTCCTCGAACAATGCTCCCTTATAATTATAGGAGCACGTAAGACAACTACCATAAATTCAGGCAGAGAGCAAAAGTATGATACTACAGTACAGGGCCAGATATCACATATGAGTCCTGTGTTAAAGCCACGCTTGCTAAGTAAACCGTTCACTCAAAACATAATTTGCGCTGTTTTTTTTTTTTTTTTTTTTTTTTTTTTTTAAATGAGAGGCTTGACATGTTTTAGAAAGCTATTGTGTTGGGAAGTTCCAATGTTTGAGCTGTGACTGAACAGGATCTTGTCCTGTTTCAAGAAGTGATCCCACTGACTCATCATCTGGAAATCGGCCGACATCTTCACACGGGACAGAATTCACGCACACCAACAAAACTTGACCTGTTGTAAAATGTTGACAGGATGGCCCTTCGGAAATCTAGGTAGTCGATGATGTTACACAACGGCTATAGACAGGACAAAATGATTACTAGCCACCAAACTTTCTATATTATTAAAAAGATACAAACAACCAAAAATCTTTGATTATACATATTATAACATATTTATCCTAATTTTTTTAATGACACCAAAAACCCCAAATTTATACTTATATAACATACTTACCATAATTTTTTTTTGTAGCGTAAAAAATTTAAGATTTTTTATGTTGTAAAAAAAATTGAGATAAATATTTCACATGTGTAATTTTTTGGGTTTTTGTGCCGTAAGAAATTTTTTGGGATAGATATATCATACATGTATTCGTTTGGGGTTTCCAAAGTCACAAAAAATAATTTAAGATAAATGTAGTATAATAAATAAATTTTTGAGTTTTTTGTGACTTTTTTCTTTTTGTTAAATAGGAGGAGATTAAAGGAAAAATTATTAAATCAATTTTAAATTATTATATAGACATTAATTAAATTTTGAACTTTTCAATTTTACCGATTGAATTCCAATGTAGACCTTTTAGTCAATTTTTATAAAAAATTGCTAAAATGAGGGCCTAATCATCATCGAAAGTCCCATACGACACATTGCAATGCCAACTATTTTCAGTGAAATTGATTGAGAGAACTACATCTAAATTTTATCCAAAGATTTAGGATTAAATTCACAAAATTGAAAAGTTTAGAACTAAATTATTAATCCTTACTATAGATTTAAGATTCATTATATAATATCCAGTAATACTATGTGTATGGAATTATCGTAAAGGGGAGAAATTTTGGGTGGTTATTAGTCTAGTCAATCATTGTCGATAAATGAGTATTTTTATTTAATATTGTAAATGGGTTACGTCCATTCCTGCATGATCACTCCTCGGTTAGGTGGTTCTGATAAGAATTTTTAGTGGTTTCATCTGAATGGCCATCAACTCATCAACTTCTAGAGATTCTTTGGAGAAATGACAAAGTATTGTAGTCAAATCAAGTTACCCAAATCACATGTATTCACAAATCGGCATCGAATAAGCTGTGGAAAAAAAATACGTTTGACCCCTAACTTTGGACCATTACATCTTCGTCAGTCAATATCACGAAATAAAAGAATATGAAAAAATTGGTAAGCAATCAATTCGTGCCGACCAATACATAACTAGTGTTTGCATTAGGTTTCCACTCTCGTTAATAATGGAATAATGACAAATAAAACCGAAATGATTGATACCAAGTTCGACGGATGCTATGAATGTATACGATATAATCTAGCAACATATCGAACACATCAAAAGCTAGATCACTGAATTATCCTTTGTTCTAATCTGCTACACCAAAAGTTATATGGTATGGATTTGTACATGTAGGTCAATTAATCACAGCACCTACAAAATGGAGTTTGTCACATAATCATATTCCAAAATCATGTCTTCCCACATATAATGGTCCCCTCCAATCATAAAATAATTTCAAAATTCCCAAGGGAAGCAAAAAAAATAAATAATAATTAAATACTGACATCGTGCATCTCTCCTATCTAGACCACAGAAAGTGCCGGACCTTAATATTAAATTATATAATATACACACAAGAAAAACACTAACCATGAACCACACATGCAAAGGCTGTCGCATGATGTCCTTTGACGATATTCATTATTCTTAGATTGACGTGAGTTTGCGGGGATAAAGTAGATGCCCCACTTACTGAAAATCCAAGCCACATCTTTGTCTGCCCAGCGTTGGTTGCACTGTTACGCCAACCTTTTTCCAGGTAGGGATGCTGAATTAGGATCGTGGCGGCCCATGGTGCATCTTGATGCAAGCAAAGGATATGGGAATGAGAGCATTTGAATGAGATATTCCTTCCTGGAACAGCAACACTTTCAGCATGATGTCTTTGCAAATTCCCACAGAACAGAGAGAGATAACAACCTGGCTTGGCTTCTTCCATGCTGAGAAAACTAGAACCAGGAAGTTCCGGAACATGCTGGAAATATTTTGCACAAGAAAGGGACAGTCCCGAAATTTATTAACTATCTTGTCACTTCTGTTTCGGCTTTGGTATTGCAGGTTAGGTGATATCTTGAGGCAATTTTCGTTACACCAGATGAAATATACCACTCTATTCGATCAGGATCGAAAGATTCGAAGAGAATTATTTTCTTAACGCGTGAATTATCGGGTTTTTTTTTTTTTATCTATCACTTAACAACTGACCCTGCAGAGTCGGTCGAAACATTACAGTCTCCTTTAATAAGTTATGGCAGCCATCTCTGAGAAGAAGTTCCTTAATTATTTTTGTACACCGTGTCTATTATTGTACTTCTTCCCATCTTCCGGAGACTCTTCCCGGTCCGTCTTTTCGGCAATGTCTCCTGGCTTTCTTGTTCTAACCTGCATAATCGTCGGACCTCCCATCTCGAGAGCACTGCTTTAGTTTCCATTATCGACCATTCAAGAAACGATTCGAGGTGATACTCTTCAGTCAATAAAGATAACATCCACGGTGAAAATAATGGAGAGACCTTTTGCTCGAGAGGGAGATCTTTACATGGGTCTGGATACAACTTTAAACTCGACCACATGGAGAGAACAAAACTGGCAAATGGACGTTCCTTTCGGATTCACCAATCGCATATTCTTCTTATTTAACAGTCACCAAAAACTCTGAATGTTAAGAAATGAAACCTCACGAGCAACACATCTTCATTTGCCGGACAACTGGGGAAGATCGCCAAAACTTCAGGCTTTGTGCTGAGTATGATGAGTTCCACATCCAGAATTTTACTGCTCGAGACACTTGAGACTGGCAGCTCTGAAGGTGTGCCGAACAATGATCGTATGAGGCACGAGACATGAAATCGTTGTCAGATCCTCCCGAGGTCAGCCTTAGGTTGCAACCTCCAATCTTCTTTGGTATGAAGACAAGGTTCCGTCTGTAGAGAGCGACACTTTCAAGCTGACTCCTTTCTACTAACAAGGGCTGCCGTCGTCCTTGGCCAAAGATTTACAAAGTTCGTCCTCAACCAACTTGCGACCCGCATAACATGAGCTCAAAATCGAGGAAATTATCCTCCTTTGAAGATTTTTGTACTCTTCTGCGAGCTTCACATCCCAATCCATGTTCTCCCTGCAAAGTCAAATTATATTAAAGTTGCACAAATGAAATCTAGTCCTGATGAAGTATAGACTGTGCTCACATATTAAAGATGCTTGGATGTCAAATTATTCTGACTAAATACTCAATCAGTTCAGACTCTTTATTGTAGATTATCATATGCCAATTAACTTTTTTTTTATCAGCGAGGACGACCTGAAAAGGATTTCAAGAAAATGTAACTTTGTCAAAAATTCCTTCAAAATTTTACAAGGGCCATTATTAGCATATAGGTACATGCATGAGTACCCACACGCTAAGAAAAAGCCAGAAATTTCACATGTTTTCTGGAAAAGTAGGTAAATAGTTTCCTGAAGAGTTCCCGGAGAAGGTTATTTACCTGGACTCACTATCCACCTCACTAAGGTTTTCCATCATCCCACTGAAAGTCAAGGAGAGGTCCTCAAGAATCTCAATTTCTATCTTTAGCTTCTCCAGCAGCTGCTTATATAAAGAGAAAAAAAATGAACATTGCAATTACATGACAGACTCAAGTCACAGTAGAAAATTAACCACCAAATCAATAGCCAACTCAAATGGGCAAGAAACTATTTCTTTTCTTTTTCCAATTGTCATCGTTCTCTTGTGGTCTTACCCACATACAATATTACAAATGATATTGATTTTCAGACAAGCTCAAAAAATGGGTATTGGCATGGAAGCAATCAGAAACTAAAAGGTACTCACTAGAGAGATATCTTAAGACTAAAGCCTAAATATAGAAAATACATTCCACCAATCATAAGATGCATTTATCCTATGCTTACACGGATAAGGTGCAATGAGTAGTATTCATGAATTCTCTCTATTTTCCATTTGGATTTTGTTAATGGTTAAGCAATGCTTTTTGTATGATCATCTTGTTGAGGACTGGACACATATTCTTATGGACATTTGAGGTAAAAAGTTCAACGGATCACATAAGGCCAGGTGTTAAGGCGCTAAATCTTATTAAATTAAACTCACGAGAAGAAGAGAAGCAATCATACAGGAGAATCAGCATCCAGGATATCTTCCCGAGCTCTTCTAAAATGGTTCAGCAATGGAGCTGGCAGGCCATAATGGAAGATGCTATGGTTATCTGAAAACCAAGTACCCCTCACCATATGAGTTGTGCCACTGGATGCGTCAAATTCATCAGAACAAACATCCTGAGAACCATCTATATCTGCGCAAAGAGGATTGAAATCACATCCTACCAATGCATATAAGCCACAAATAGGAGCAATTGTGAACACTTCCATCTCTACCCTGTTTCGTTTGGAATAGAACTTCTATTCTGCATATTGTCCAAGAAATACAACATTTCATCCCAAATGAATATGATGAAATTTGAATTACCCAGTTCAATGACGTCATACGGGTTATCCATTTGAGGCATGAACCCATAAAAGGTAATTAGATGCGAACTGGAGAAGTTCCCATAACTAAGATAGCACTGTTCTCCTGCGTGACATGGTCTAGACATGCGAAACTTCAAAGTGTTTGTTGCAGAATCAACTTTGCCATACTGCGTGATATGTGGATACAGCTGTCAAAATAGAGTAAATAATTGATGAGGAGGAACCCAAACAGAGTGAAACAGAAGGCCATTAAACCGAATCCACAAATATGAACAACAAATGACTAGTTCCCCAACTTATTCTCCGTGAAGTGGAAAAGTGGGAGAGGTATATGAACAAAATACGTGCCAAAGATCCATGATCCCCCATGAGCAACCCATCCAGAGACACGGAAGCACATGCAAATGCAAATCATTGATAGATGCAAAATCAAAGACAAGGAGGAGATTTAACACATTTCAAAAAGAAAATCCAGTTGAACTCGTATTCTTGCAATCTTTGAGCAGTTAGGCGTAATGATAACTTTTTTGTGCAGTTCTGTTTACTCAATGGTAATTCTGCTACTGCAATGAGGTCAGATCCAAGAAAAAGAGTATCAGTCAGACTAAACCAAAGCCAATTGGAAGATAGCCACATCAAAATGGTAAACAAACACAGAGAAATGCTCAAGAGACCTGAGAAATCATGAAAATAAAATGAGAATACTCAAACGACATACCGAATGGTTAAGAAATCCAGCAATGGGGATTAGGCAAGTCTTGAGTGCTCCATCAGCAAACTGAATTTTCATGCTGTTAGAATACCAAAGTTCGCAAGCCCATAAAAATTGTTCCCATGTATAAAGCTCTGGAGGAAATATGTCAGGGTGATCTTCACACAATGCAGGAAAAAGTTCGTCATATTGATTCCTCAAATGCTGCAAATTTAAAATAGAAAGCCTTAAAATTTATCTTCTATAAACTCAATTTAATATCTGAAGTAGAAGGAAAGAGACATATATAAGCAAATTTTCTATAAGCGATTTCGGGACTGTTTGCTTTCTTGGGCTATGTTGAGCAAGAAGAGGTTGATTCCTCAATAGATGCTTTATCTAGACCTTTTTCCAGCGCAAGAAGGATATTCTTTTTCCTTCCATTTTAGAGTTCTTTCACCACCAAATTGATGGAAATAATTTTTTTTCCTCTTTAGGAAACAAAAAATTGCCAAGCATCAAACCATAAACAGCTCAAAGAAGCAGAATGCAAAGTTGTCAAGGAATCAACACAACCCCTATCAAAAGGTAAAAAGAAGGAAGTCAAAGCAGCGAATGTGATTCCTATTTTCCTTCAACACAGAAAACATGATCCAGAAAACTTATAACCTCTTTTGCTTGGATTAGTTCTTCTAACAACAGTGTCCCGTCCAAAGCTACAATTGCATTGATGCCGAAGCTCAATCCTGCAGCACAGAAAAGCATGAGAAGATTAGACAATATAACAATAAGCAGACAGGCCCAAAAGATCATCTGTTTTTATCAAGCAAAGAAACATTACAATTAAATAGACACATTGCAGCAGTAAAGAAAAGGGAACCCTCATGGCCCAGAAAGGAGAAAAGGGAATCTTCTCTCTGTCGGTGGAAATGAACTACCATTGAAGTGGCATCATGGAGCATGTTATCCTTATCCAAGACTCATTGCATGCCAGATTGTCTACCATGCCAGATTGTCTACTATATCAACCACAGTCTCAGTTCTTAGCTTACCAAAAAATCTCTCTCTGCACCTTGACCTATTCTTCCATTCCTCTCCCTCTATACCACCCTAATGTTCTAGGAGAAATCTTTTATAAGAGCTCCTGCTTTGTCTTTGCACAATCGCATTCCTGCCAAGCTTTCACCTCCTCCACTAATTTGACAGTACCTAACCAAAAACTACACCAGTTTAAATCATATTTCAAGAAACATGTTCTCAGGAGAACTGCTTTAAGAAATAGTCTATTGTTCCTACTGCAATAGAATTGTTCTTCCATTCTGCTAAATGCCAGAAGCTAAAATACTTGACCATGAGCTCCGCACAAAAACGATATCTTTGCTTGCAGCTATGATTTCTTGAGGTCTCGATGGTCATTCTTGCCCATAAACGAAATTAAACTGCTTATACCCCATTCCTAGTGACTTCCAATTTCACGACATATACCTCATTCCCAATAAGAGTTACCTTTCTCACTTCTTAAAGAAAATTGTAACAGTCCTACTATGAATTAAGATTTTTATGACAATTCCAAAGTAAAGTTAGTTTTGCCACCAAAATAATGGTGATTGGAGCCGACAGATTCTCCTTTTCAAGGCAAAACTTGTCATATCATCCATACTTTCAGCATCATCATGCCTCTTAAACATGTTGCTGTAACAGCTCTGCCATGTGAATAAAAGAAAATAAAAGAAAACAAAGAAACAACAAAAAAGTCCAAGTGCAGCCCTATGCCTGCAAGAGTGCATGAACATGTTATCTATATTTTCAAATAACATGTAACCACTTTAAGTGAAAATGACATACATGGGCGCAGGAAATCTTAGTTTAATGCTCATATTGTCGCAGATGCTAATTTGCCTATTCCATTAACTAATTTTATGCAACTGCAGCATTCAAATCTTCTTGGAGCCCACTCATTCAAGAAAACTAGAAGATAGCATCCAGCTATAAAGGAGTCCAACATATTCTCAATTACATGATGACCTACTTCGCATTGAGGATTTACATACTATGCTACAAAAAGAAGAGATTGACCCCATCCTTGCTTTTACATCCTTTATGTCAAGCATTGTTTCTCTGGGGAAAATCGATCACGTAGGCATTTGAACAAACTATTCTTACGCAAGTGGCTGGTCTGCCTTTGACTAGGAACTATAACATGTTTTTTTTTCCCTCAAAACTTCTTCTTTGATGCATTAAAGTACCATCACCTCCAGAACATTCCTTTTACAAGTCATATGAGATTCCTTGAGAATAGCTAGTAGTTCATCATGAATGCCACTTCCCTAATAATATCCCTGTAGCCAGTGTTGTAAAATGTGTGTGATTAACGATTCAAGTCACACAATTCGGTTTCATTCACTTTTCGAACAATTTTTCTTGCATCATGAATCATAAGAGTGTGTGCATGGTTGGTGAACCATACTTTTCAGTATGAACCATACAATTCTATTATTCTTTACAGTTAAGAAGGAAAACCACAATTTGCACTGTTGTCTCTATAATAGAGGTTGAGCTCCAAAGTATTGGCTTCTAAAGAGGAAAAAGGGCCAAAAAAAGAAGAAAGCAACTAGAAGAAAAAGCAACAAACAAACGGAAGGTAAAAAAGAAAAAAGAAAATGCACAAGCACACCAGAAGACCTTGGTTCTCTCAGACCAACCTAACTAAGGCACTCAAAAAGCTGCTAGATGGCTTCTTGCCAGATATTGAACAGCCATCGCCAGCTCCAGCACCCACCACTACCTCCTCTGGCAATGACGCCAGCCGTCACCGCCTCTGGCGCCAGCCATGGCATCTCCTTTGACTTGGAGACTCATGCCTCTAACCCTCCTACTTAAGCTTCTTTAAATGGCAAGTTTGGGTGACAGTCACAGCATGGGTATTTAAGATCAGTCTAGTCACTTTAGCTAACTTTAATAGATTAGATTAAAGTTTTGATTTTTTTTGTGTACGTTGAGGTTTTTAAGTGTTGTTGACAGGTCTTTTTTTCTTTATAAGTGTTTTGGGCCTTTCTGATTTTGCACTCCTATAATATTCAGAAGTTTGAATTTAGATCAGGTATTAAGGATAGACTAATCAACCGGAAACTCAGTGTATACCTCAGTGTACTCCCCATATTTCATATCCTAGGACATAAATGACAATTCAAGCCCTTACCGTGATTGATCTCAATATAGATAATTTAACCCACAGCCACTCCACATAAAGGAAATTTATTAAAACCATTATAATTCTGAAGAAGAAAGACTTCATGAGAATTCTCATTCAAGCTAAGCCTTAATATAATGTACCAGAGTCATTCTTAAAAAGTAAAGGAAACCAGAAATACCTGTGTTAAATTCCTCTGGCAATGTGTCAAAGTAATCCTTGAATGTTGAAGAAGAATTGTATCTCTCCTTCATACTCCAGAGTAAGAGCATTGTCTCTGTTGAAATGCCATCAACTTTTTCCAATGCGGGAAACTGCATCAAGGGGTATACTACAGATTAGACCCATCATTTCACAGGGTAGGATAAAACTAAGAGGCATCCTCTGGATCTCTGTCAAGATGCATGAGTGTAGAGGCAAGCATAAGAACTTAGGACTCTGCAATTTACATTTCTAGAATTGGATAGCGTCTGCTGTGTAGCCAACCACCTATAACTGGGAAAAGATCAACAGACTTGATTTTTGTGGTTATCATTATCTATATTACTCAAAACTTGATTGGTCATCAACACCTAGAACTTTGCACTCAAAATCAAACTAGTGCCCTAAAACTCAGATAAACAAGGCCAGTTATGCATCAGTTATAATTGTTCAGCTTCCTAGCAGCCTGGTGAGAATTTACAGCTCTATTATTAGAAAATCTTTTCCTTCTTTGGCAGGGATTCATGGTTTGCCCAGCCCAAGCACAGGAGCTATAACCAAAAAAAAAAAATATAAGGAAACAAGAATTGAAAGAGGAGTAATATATAAAATTGAAGAAAATATGATATCCAAAAAGAAAGAACTACATGCCGATAAAGCTATAAAATAAAAGGCTCTAAGTCCCAAGTTCAGGTAAATACCACCTGAGGTGATGTGCTGAAGAATGGTTTCAGTGGAAGTCTTGAGTTTAGCCTGTATCTTAATTGGACTTGTTTAATGGCCTAAACATCATTGATCCCTCTCTTTGTTTGGTCCACAATTCCGGTTTACACAATGTGTTTTAATGTCGAGATTACTCTTTAAGGAAGAAGTGAAATGCTACAGCATGATAGGCAAAGTGTACTTTACACTAGCAAAAGCCACAGGAATCCACCATTCAACACCAAAAGTACATACACTTCTAGAGTCTCCAAGATTTTACAACTGGGCTCAGGTGAAAAGACTATTTGCACAAGTAAGAGCAATTATCACACAAAAACTAATAACATCTCACACATGCACGTCGCTGGTTATAATTTCTGTTAAGGAAGATTCCCAACAGATATCTGATTCTTCTCAAAGCAAGTTTATCTGAACCAACACCAGTGAAACCTAATAAAGCTATAAAAGTAAAGAAATGTCTTGAGATGCAGAAATATACCATGTCAGTATTCTTCATAGCGTCCTCACTAATAATGGCAGAGACAGGAATCTCTAAAGCAACGTCTCCAACTTTTAGATCTGTGACAGCAATGGCCCCCCTTCCAAACCCCTTGATATCTATTGAATGGATTAGCATAGAGGAATGAGTACAGAACCTTATGTCTCTCACTATTGACCAAATCTAGACAAAGCTAAAATAAAGCACTGCGATACAATAAGAACGTGCTACAGCTATAGAACATAAATATGTCAGCCTATACCCATCATTTCAGTTGAAAACTTACGAGCTATCTGCAACCTGTTTTTTACACCACTTTTTTCACCCCACTGTAATAGATAGTTTTCCTTGTCACAATTCTGGGAGTTGATGACTGTGGATTCTGTAATGTTCTTATCCCCAAAGTCACAGATCAGCTGCATAGTTGCTTCCCGCAAATCTTGCAGGACATCCTTGTGAGAGCAAGTATCATCCAGAAACGAGCTATTGACAAGAGAAAGCATCGAATTTAGAGCTTCCAGTTCATTTTTCTGGGTGTAGTATCCCATGGGTGAACAGCTATCATCCTTGCGAAAATAGAGTTCAGCCTGCATGTTAGAGAGTCCATCAACTCATATTAGTAACACTCACTCACAGTAGAACCTACTCAGACATTTTTGCCACCCCTTATCTATAGTAAAGGTAATATTTAGCCAAAGGGCCACACAGACGGAGACATGCATACCTCATCCAAGTGCATAATTCTTGATATTTGCAGCATTGCTTCAGCAGTAGTGCGTGCCCATTTGGGATGCGAAGCATTCTTGAGCTGTATATGCACTTCCACATCATATCCCTTGCTTTGCAATAATTTCTATCAGAAAAGGAATGGATAAAAGATACTTAGTACACATAGATGGCAAACTTAAAAGGAGGTGCAAAACTAAGATAATACTTTCTACGACATTTTGGAATATAAATTCAAAGGTAGTACTATCATTTCCATTTTCCTCCGTTGAAAGCAATTGCAACAGAGATACAGGTGTAGAACACCAGCTCATCATCTACTTTTTAGCAATACAAATCACATGGTGCTCTGGTGCTTTCATTGTCATTCTCTTGCATGTATTCATTACTCTCCCAACATGTGCTCTTCTGACGGACAAATGTACTACTGAAACACATATGGATACTCATCTAATTGCTAAAAAAGAGCATGGAAGAAGTGGGGCACATAAGCTAAATAAATAAATAAATCTGTGCAAACCCTGACCTTCTTTTTGTCAAATAGAGGGTCGCTTTCAGAGAGTCTAAGAACTATTGCATCCATGCACGATAAACTGTCTGAGGGGCTTTTCTGCAATCAAAGTATAAGCATTTCGTGAATGCTGAGGCTCAACCATCAAGAATGTAGAAAAGAATTTGCAATTCGATACGAGATTAGTGACGCAAGATCAACTCGTATACGCAGTGAAATCCCAATAAACCCATAGTGCCCATGTAAAATACAAAGAGCTAACGAGAGTATTCAATCCAAGCATATTATAAGATGAACAAGGAACGCATACTAAAACCCGAAACGCAAAAAGTAATCAACACAAAATCAGAGACAAGTACAGCATCATCACACAATACATCAACTCAAACTAAGCACCTACACTTCCCGGCACCACAAGAACCACAACTTCACACACTACAAATTACACCCAAAAAAAAAATAAAAACAAATGGTTCAAATCCCATGACACTTAGTCATAGCAGATTGGTAATGGCCATGAACCAAAAGATGGACCCCTCAGAATCCCTTGTAGGAAAACCCGGTTTTCTCGACCACTCATCACGTGAAAAACGTTCTCGTTTCAGTTTCCTCAAGTCACAGAATCCTAAGCGACCAAACAGAGCACAGTAGGGACCAGAGACTGGGTTGAGATTGTACACAACGAGAGAGCACAAAAACTGAGAGGCAAATTAGTGGAGAGAAGCTGAGAAAAATAGATGGTCACCTTGCAATCTTCCATTTCTTGCAGTTCCAGCGGAGCTCCAGAACGGCGAGTGTCGACAAGGTAGCCGAGAGAGGGAGAGAGAGTACAGGCTCCGCCGCTCTTCCCCGGCGTCGCGCCGCCGTCTTCGTCTTTTCTCTTCTTTTGAACTTTCTTAAGAATAATTCCAATTCTTTTTCTTGGTCGGTCAGGTGTAGTAGTAATTCCACTCTTTACTTTGACAGGCAAATTTCCAACCTTTATAAAGTACCAGTTAATGACACGTGTAATTTTTTAGCCAAAATTTTGTTGACTTAAAAGCTCATTTACATTAAAAAAAAATCCTCTTAACAAAATGCCCAGAAAAGGGGAAAAAAAGATTGATCCATCTGTAAATTTTTTGTCCTCAAAGTTAAGTCCTTAGCGAACACAAATCTCCACCACATGTTTTTATCTCTACGATCATACATTAATTAGATTGCTAATTACTTCGATTGTTATTTAATCTGATTTAAATATTCTACCATATGAAATTAAGGATTTGAAACACTATAAACTTTTAACGCTCAATTTCTTTAAAGTGAGCTCGAGGACAATCTAAACGACCCAAAAATAAATTATCTCATGTTTAGCTTAGTGATGAAGTTGGGATTGTAGACTTTAGACGTTAATCTTTTCAGTTTTGCACCTTACATTTGCCCAAAAATAAAGACCCAAAAGTGATATTATAAGAATAAGAAATGTCTAAAAAGATAGATTAAAGGTAAATTTAACATTTAATTAGATTGCTTTATTTGTTTGATCTTTGCTTCAAGTGTCGACATTCATAAATTCAGGTGTTGGCAACAAGCCACTTCTTTTTCTCTCTTTCCCTGCCTTAGTACTCCATTAATCTTATTTTAAAGAATTTCCTTTTTCTCATTAATTTCCTAATTTTTGAACTTCTTTAAGTTAATAAAACCAAATAAATGAAGAGTGACAAAACACACTTAGATAATCCATATATCTATTTCCATCTATTTCTGCAAATACATACACAGTGTCTTCTTCAAGGTTACCCGAAATTGACACAGGACTCTAATTTGTGAGGAAACGATCTATCTCCTTGCAATGAGTACTTTTCTCATACACTCTACTCCACTCACTCTGTTTCCAACTGAGATAAATGCTTGACTCATTGGATATCACAAAATCCACGATACCTGACTCACTGGAATGGGAATTTTCTTCCTTTGTCCACTCACTTTATTTCCAACTGGGATTGATATTTAACTCATTGGATATCATGGATTTTGCTTCACAAAAATTTTAGTTTTAAAAAGTTTCAGTGCTCTTTGACACCAAATTTTTCCGTAGGACCAAAACAATTAAACAGATAGACCTACGGTCAACTGAAAAGTGACCAGTCCTTGATCCACGAGCTACAATCTTTATCATGGATTGCAGAGAATTGCTATATCTAACCTCTCATAGACCAAGTTTTGGAAGCCAAAAGGTACTCAATCACTCAAGGCCTAGCAGGCTGATCACATGCATAAGTAAGAACCACAGCATCAGCCTGTCTGATTTCAAATTCATACAAAAACAATATCGATTGAACTAACACAAGCCCAGTTCAAAACGCATATAACTAAACTCTTTGATGATGATAGCCAAGCAGAATAGTTTAGAGGGCATCTCAGATAGCTGTCGACAATCATATTCGATGCACGTCACAGATTGACAAGATTGATTTGAAAACTAAAAGTACTAAAAGCAAAACTGAAAGAACATTGCTACAAACACAAAGGAGAAAACTCGAGACAAAAAGTTCATGGAGTTTTGGCATAGCCCGAGCGTCAGTGCTCCTTCCGCATTTTGTCTGTTTATTGACCTTGAATACCCGTTGACAGTTATTACATTTCTCCATGTGAGCCTCCATCATTCGGTCACTGTTACTAGCTTTTGAATTTGAATAGGTCAAACTCCTCTTGTTCCATGCTTTGGTATATCGAACAACTTTTATAGGCTCTAAGGGGGCTGACTTCTCATCTTCAATATTATCCATTCCTTTTGTCCTCAACCTAATACACAAACAATTTCTCTCTTTACAAACTGCATAATAGGGATCGACCAAAAAAAAAAATGCATAATAGGGTGTAATTTTACACTACTAAATGACAAGCATGATCCCTGAGCTCAACTAATTTGAGGTGAAAAGGCATTTTAAAAGGAAGAAACAAAAAGGCACTTACAAAGAGATTTTCATTTTGGCTCAATTTCTTTCACTTACAGTTTTTGATAATACAAAAAGACAACACCATTAAGAAAAAAATTGTCTGCTCTTCTTCCCTGCAACTAGCTGTGCAATTTTTCCATAAAAGAAAAGCACCTTCAATATATAGATGAAGACGTCATTCCTTAAACTTGATATTACACAGTAATTGAACCTGATGGCAATATTTGCAGCCAAAAAGGGGTGGCATCCAGCATAATTCTTCAAAGCAGGCACTTCCTGAATCTTCTTAAACTAACTGAAAGCAACACACATCTTCAATCTTGAGACACGCAACACCATTGATTTGACCTAATTTCCAGGTGGTTCTCTCAATAGAAATTGGAAATGCAAGCCTTCGAATTCTATCCAGCTACGGCTGAATAACAGCTACATTTTTTCGCAGGTACTAGCTTCCATGTTTTGCAGATATCTCCTATATTCATACAGTTGAGACACTCTTCGCCATAGAGATCGATGAATCAGACTGTGCTCATGGAGATCACAAAACTATTAGTCTATATTGATCTCTAGTAGGACTGATTTAACTGTAAGTTGTTCGTGCACTATAGAATAGCCTCCCACCATTACAACAAATGCTTAAAGGGTAATCTTCCTGCAAGGCCCTACACAAGACGTTAACTTACCATGGGGCAAGATGCGTGAATCACCAAAAGGAAAGATACATTCTACACCTTACAGTTCCAAGAAGCTGGAGAAAATAAGGTGAAGGTTGTAAAAGATGATTGGCTAACCAAATTATTTCAAGGCAACATATAGGTAATTCCAAAGTCACATTCGCTCACCTGAAGTAATGGTGCAATGGCAGCAGAGATCAACCACAAGTCAAAGGGTACTGGCATAAGGCAGTAGACCAATGTGCAACCTCAAGGATCCAGAAACTGCCTTGCATTTCATTGAGGCCATCCTAGTGATCACAAAGCTAGGAAGCCCTTCCCATTTTGCGTTGCAAAGAAGCCTTTAAATATAGCAGTGGTAGAATGAACATAGAACACATGCATCATCACGGAGGCAACAAGTTACATCCCTTTGCTTTCAATTTTCTTTCCAGACCGAAGAACTTCAGTCCCGATAAAACTAGGTCTGCTGTCTTCTTCTGCATGTGTTCAACCAGCATGTCATCGTAAACAATTGCATCTGATTCCCTCAAAAGCTTGCGCTCTTGCATACTTGAAAAGACTTTTCTAGCTTCTTCTATTGTCCCATGCTTACAAAATCCAGAGATGACGGCAGAGTATGCAACATCACTTGGAGGGAAGCCCTCTTGCACCATCTCTTCCAGGACCTCAACCACTTTCTCAGCCTGCCCTGACTTAGTTGCATGGAGAATCGTCAGAGAGTATTTGAACTCCATGGGTCCACTCATAACACTGGCCAGGCAATCACGGATGAGCGTCATAGTTGCATCAATCTCCCCAATTTTGCTGAGTCCTTTAGCAAGAGAACAATATGCATCTATAGAGGGGAGACATGACATCTCCATTATCTTATTATAACACGTGCATGCCTCTTTTATTTCCTCGAGCGCAACAAGACATTCGATAGCGATACTGTAAGTCAAGGAATCGGGCTCGATTTGGGTGTTCTTCATTTCATCAAATAGAGACATTACCAATTTCACATCCCCAGACTTTTTCAAAGCCCTCATCAAGATATTGTAGATCGACACGCTGCAGTAACCTTTTACCTTCAAGTCCCTGAAAACATCTAAAGCTATCGGTATCCTCTCTTCCACACAAACGAAAGATGAGAAGAAACTGGAGAGATCATTTATCACAGAAAATCCAAACTTCTCCATCTGCATCAGCAACTTGCTGAAATCCTCCATTCTTCTCATCTCAGCATAAGAAACCAGAATGGGATTAACTGTCCCAAAATCTGGCTGGAGATCCTCCTGCAATGTTACAAAGAAAAGCTTGTGAGCCTTATCAACATGCTTGACACTACACAAGCCTTCGATGAGAGAGTTATAGATCCGCAAGTCAGGCCGATATCCTGAGTCAATTAAATCCTTCAACAAGCCACAAGCAGATTCAACTTTGCCACCTGCAACAAATGACTCAACTAATGTGCCATAAGTCGCCCGATCAATTAATAAACCTTTTGCTTTCATCTCCTTGAACAGCTCAAAGGCCTTGTCCGTTCTCTTTCCTTTACACAATCCCGTAACCAAGGTTCCATATGCCATAACATCAGCCTCGACACCATCTCTCTTCATTTCCTCCCACACCCCTAAACATCCGTCTAAATACCCTTCTGAAACCAATATCTTAACCATTGCTGTATATGCAAAAACATCCGGCTTACACAAGTTTGCTCTCATTTTAGCCAAAAGCTCCATCATTTCATCAATTTTCCCTGCCTTACACAAACCTTTTATCAGGATCATGTAAGTGACGCTATCCTCAACCAGCCCGTCACTCCTAAAATCATCGTAAACAGACAATGCCAAATCCAAATGATCAGTCCTCACCAACCCATCAATAATCTTGTTATACAAAAACACACGCGGCTTCACGCCGAACTTCTTCATCTTCTCATACACATAGTAAAGCCTCAACCCCCTATTGGCATCCGCATGCATCCTAATCAAAATCTCGAATTGCTTCTCACTAGGCGGCTTCCCCTGCGAGTCCATCAACTCGGGCACCTGGTCAGCAGCTCGGAACTTGTGGTTCCTATTCAAGCAATAAGCAAGTGCATTGTAGGCCGCATAGTCGTGCCTATAACCCTTTTGCCTACCTGCCCAAGCAAAGAACTTGGAGGCGATCGTGGGGTTACTCTCCGCCTTGAGCACCTCCGCGACGAGGCTGGGCGTCACGCGGCGGAGCTTGCAGAGCTCGGCGACGACGGGCGGGCCCCAGTCGCCGCGGTTCCGGCGGAACGCGTCGACGATGAAGCGGGCGATTGGGGAGAGGCGGCGGGAGGCGGCGAGGGAGGAGGGAGGCTCGGGCGCCGGCGGCGGAGACGGGAGGGGGCCGCGGTGGTCGGAGTCCCATCTGTGGAGGTGGAAGGGAGCCGGCGGGCTCGTGGGTCTGGGGCTCTGTCGAGCGGGGATGGTCTTGCGGGAGGAGAAGAGGCCGCCGTAGACGACGGGGCGGTTCTGGGAGGGCTTGCGGTGGCCGTAGAAGAAGTACGGCTTGAAGGGCTTCGGCGCCGGAGGGTGGTTGGGCGGCATCTGGAGTCCTTCTGGGGGCGGCGCCGCCGCCGTCGGACGGTGTAGAGAGTGGGGGAGAGACGGCACCGGCGAGTGTAGCTAGAAAATATGGGTTAGGTTGCAGCCAATTTGCTTCTTGACGTATACAGTTTCTGAAATTGCAATGTGCACCCTGTATTTTGGAGTCTGTTTCAAATGTACCCCCTGATTATGACTTTCGGTTTCGGCCATATTCTCATCGAGATTTCAATGTCGTACTCTCCTATTGATGGTGTCTGCTGAGGGGGCAAATCCATCCTGCAAATTAGGCAAATTTACATTGAGCCCCCGATCTTATGAAAGTTCATTGCAATGCCCTTACTTTGATTGTAAAATCATAAGGAATTAATCATAGTAGGAGGAGAAAATGGGGGGAAAAAAACAAGGAACAAGCTGGACGATAGCATAGGAGGGAAAAGGAAAAAGGGGGGCCTCCGGCCTCTTTTACCATTTGAGAAAAAATTTTATTTTAAAAAATTACATGTGATATTTTACTTATCTTGAATTCTCTTTCCATCATTCTCGATACACATAGTGGCACTCTAGGATGTATGGATGTCAAAGGGTTGGGTCGCGGTTTTGATGTTACCCAACCTGACCCGACCCGAAAAGCATGTGACCCGAAGGAAAAAGGGTCAGTTCGGATAGGGTTGGGTTTCGGGTCTTTTTATTTATTTTATTTTATTTTATAAAAAAAGAGACAACAATATCCCACTTAAAATAGGAAAAGGAAATTTAATAAGATCTTAATAATACTCAAATCCTAATTGATAAGATTACTAATTCAACTAGAAAAAGAATATATTCATTTAGAACTCCCCGTGATAATTTCATAGAGCTTCATAACTCTTGGCATCAAGCCATTTCAACCCGGTCAAGCATCCTTCTAGAATTTATTATGCATCGAAAAGTTACATAAACATAAACCTTAAGAAATTATGCAATAAATCAATAAATTTGAGCTAAACAACCAATAAAGCAGTACAAACTTTTGGGGCAGTGAGAGAAAGATAATTGACGAAATCACTAGCATCACAAACTTCAGGTACCATGATTATCTGTAAGTAAATCAAACAACCTGCACTCGACGAAAACCCACGTTTAAGACTCTTCTCTTAATCCTCGTTTCTTGGACTTTTTAATTTGGTCGTTGCCTAAGGAAATATCTTCCCCTCCCACCACAGAATGCTCCTGTATCTTCATTTCATTCTCACTCTCTTTTTGTTATCATCGAATAATGACACCTTAGATTCTCTAATAACAACAATTGGTTCAAAGGAATATCCAGTTGTGATAGATAGTAGATACCTATCTATGAGGGATATTTCTTCAAAATCTTTATCCAACCAATGAATGCTTCCTGTATTGGTTGGTATTAGGGAACCACAAATGCGCAGTATTTCCTCATTCAAACTGCAAAGAAATGATTCTCAGGCTCTCAAAATACATTTACAGTCACATCATATAATAAGCAATGATCATCATGCTCTCAAAATATACATCACCTCATCCATTAAGCAATGACCCTAATGCTCTCAAAACTGTTCTTTTACAAAAAAAAAAAAATTATAAAGCACAACAAATAACATTGTGCTGGTTCTTTAAGAATCTCAACCACCTAAATAGCCGATCTAAGTAAAAGTTTATAAAAGTAACATACACAGTCCAAATGTCTCTTCCTTTTAACCTTGTGATAGCTTCGTATATGGGTTGACACCCCATTGATGCTCTTCAATGAAATTCATTTATTCATTGAAAGGCAATAAACAAGAATTTATCAATAGGAAAACAACCTGCACAGAAGCAGAGAACAACTAAATAGGGAACTAAATCACGCAAATAGTGGAAAAGGTTATTGGAAGTGCCATTGAACTAACCAATCACCATGTTGACATGAAATGTGACAAGTCAAGCTGTCTCAAAATAGAGGTCGAAATCGAAGGCAGTTTTACCATCATGAAACAAAGGTGGAAAGTTGAAAAAGTATCAACCACGGACTCCAATGAGTGCAACATGTGTTGATTTGATCAAAATTGCCATGGATAAGATATAGTGATCCCAATAGTAGTTTCACATATACGAAGCATGGGAGTGGGTCAAGATAAAAGCCTCATGACTTGTAGAAATATATATATATATATATATATATATATATTATAATGTGCCTCTCCATGGGTGTCTGGTAACCATGTATGTAAGGGTATAATCGGTAATTTAACAGAAAAAGCAATAAGAAATCCAATATAGAGTATTATTTCCAGTGCCACCGGATACGATTGATTAGCTAATGTTTCCAAATTTAATGTTGGTTCGTTGGAACCATATAAACCAATACCCAGAACCCCTATTAATAGAAAAATGGAACCTCCCGCAGTGTACAAAATAAATTTTGTAGCGGAATACAGACGTTTCTTTCCCCCCCACATCGCTAGAAGTAGATAAACGGGAATTAATTCTAACTCCCACATGATGAAAAAAAGTAAAAGGTCTCGAGAAGAAAATGATCCTATTTGACCGTTGTACATTGCTAACATTAGGAAATGGAATAATTGGGAATCTCGAGTTACTGGCCGAGCTACTAAAGTAGCTAAAGTGGTGATAAATCCCATCAGTAAAATAGGTCCTATAGAAAGTCCATATATATATATATATATTTCTACAAGTCACCATCCTGGTAGGGGTATCAAAAATCGAACCACAAACAGAACCAAACTAAAAAATTCGGTCATTTTCGGTTTGGTTCTTATTAAAAACCGAAACTTTTTTTTTTCCAGAAGAAGTGGATAACATGGATGGATGACTTTTTGTTGTATTACTTGATGAAATGTTGATTGTTTTTTTTGCTTATTGTTAAATTTTAAATTTATTAGTGGAATATGGATTACTTGTTGTTTTTTTTTTCTTTGTGACCCAGAACCCCGACAAGAAAGCGGCCGACGAGTAAATCTGCATTACTTGTTTTTTCCTTCAAGTTTTATGGATTATTATAATGAAATGTAGTTGAATTTGTCAAATTAAACGTGTCGGCATATGTCGGAATTCTCTACTTTTTGAGAAATAGTGTGTTGCGTATCGCGTGTCAGTGCTACATAGGCCACCAGCAAAAGGGACCTGGAAATTTAACGTTGATGGGTTCATGGCTTGACGGCCCACTAGAGGGATCGGCGGGCGGAGTGTGTCGGGACCATAGGGGAATGCTCACGAGTCACGGCCGGCTTCGCGAAGCAGGTGGCCGCATCCTCAGCCCTAGAGACCGAAGCTGTAGCAACAAGGGAGGCGTTGTTATGGATCTCGGAAGCTGCATCGCGGCAGAAACTTTCTGGCATGCACGTGGAGCTCCTGACGATTAACAAATCTGGGTTTAGATTTGTTGCTGAGTCAAGCCTCAGCCCATGGGCCTTGAAGAGCCTCTTTGAGGAGTGCAAAGAATTGTTAACCCATTTAAAAATTGTCTCTTTAGCCCATTGCCGATGGGAAGCCAATCAAGCCGCAGACCAAGACCCACCAATTGGGAATCCTTTCTTCTAATTGGCTATCAAAACCACCCAAAACTCTTTAGGATATTTTATGTATCGACTCTCGTCATAGGTTCTAGAATGCATGAAATGGGATGTTTGGACCACAAAAGAAAAAAGAAAAAAAAATAGCAAAAGGAGCCAGGGAACAGAGCACACAATAGAAGCATTGGAATTGTTTATTTCGTTATTTTTTGACTTCATGTACACGAAAGGAAACGAAGACAGAAGGTGTGGTGGGGGATTGAGCCAGTTTTGATTCTCATGCCTTTTGCCATCGTCTGACTTCCCCTTGAATGTCTTCCTCTTTTACTATTAAGAGTCTTTTCCTTCCAACCTCTTCTTTAACTCACGCCCTCTCAGTCTCAATTTTCCAACCTATTAATGCAATGAAACTGGAAAAAGGAAAGCAAAACCCTTGTTGCTTTTTTTTTTTTTTTCTTTTTAGGTGAAATTGTAAATAAATCCAAGACTAAAATCTCCTATCTATTAAGTAGGTCTCTCAGTCTCAAATTTCTGACCAATTATTAATTCAACTAGATTGAAAACAGACTTTGTTGATTTTCTTCCCCAAAATTAAGAATCCAAGACTAAAAGAAATAACTTTTACTTATTATTTATTGATCGAAATGTTACTGTGGCTGGTGAGGGCATCCTAACCCTTTTAAGGCTGAAACTCTTGACATTTTTGCACCATTCAAATACTGCCACGTAGATTCTCATATTATATATTTATAATTTTCTAACCTCACCATTCCCTGAAAATAAACTGCTTTGATGTTAGGATCACAAACTTAATAACCTTGCCACTCCTTGAGAATGTTCCGGTGATGAGCATGACTTCTTAGCGACAATGTCATCCTCGATATGTACAAAACATTTGTTGGTGAACCCAAGCACTACGAAGACGACGTGAACGGGCGTGTAACCTGAGCGAGTGGGGGGAGCAAGAGGTTGAAGATCTTGTGGATTAGATCCATTTGGATTAAGCCATCGGCCGAAGTGGGGACAGAAATGGAGGTGCGTTATAAGAGAAGGTTGATAGACCAAGCCTGCGTCTCAGCCCCTTTTTCCACGTTCAACACCCATCGCTGTTCTAGCCTATCAGTTTTTTGTACTGTCAACCCGAAGGCCCACCTCGTACGTCGCTTAAAAACTCTCTTTTTCTTTTCCCCTCTGCCGGTCTCTCTCTTTTTGAAATCGGTGGAATGTGAACACAAAAAAAAAAAACTGAAAATTCCCCCAACTGCACTTTTTCATCAAATCGAATCCCAGCTGCCCCTTGTACAGAAGACTTCCCTCACCCTCCTCCACTCCCCACTCTTCTTCGTTGTCTCCATCTTCCACACCCAGAGGCGGAAATGAAGGAGTTCTGGACATCTTTGGTCTCCCTCCTGGGCCGTCCTGGCATCCCTGATGAACATCCTGCAGGTGGTGTTCTCGCCAAAGCTCTGGTTCGCGGCCTTTGAGTTTCTGAACCAGGCCCTCAACTACTTCTCCTCCTACTGCTACTGCGACATCATCGAGATGGACGGCGTCAACACCAACGAGCTCTACGACGCCGTCCAGCTCTGCCTCAGCTCCTTCGTCTCCCCCTCCGCCAGCCGCCTCTCCCTCATCCGCCCGAGAGTCGTCGTCCACCGCAGCGTCCCCTTCGAACCAGGTAGGTCATTCCCGAGTTCGTCTGCCCTGTTTTTGGTGGGGCGTCGGGCTGGAGCTCGTGGTCGACCAGTTCGCACGAGCTTCAGTCTCGGTCCCCGCCCGAAATTCTGTTGTGCTCGTGTTCATTCCTCACACAGCATATGCGTGCTTTTTGTAGTGCTTTATGCAAATATTTGTTTGCGTTTGGTGTTATGGCCGAGACTTGTCATTTTTGTTTAAAAAAAAGAATAAGATGAAGTTGCAGAGAAGAAAGGCGTCGGGGAAGAAGACGACGCCCGAAGAAGAGAACGTGTAGGGAAGAAGATCAAAAGGTAAAAAAGTAAAAGAAGAAACAAAAGAAAAAGAAAAGTATAGAAAAAATGAAAAGTAAAACAAAATATGGAAGAAGAAAGTAAAAGGGACTTCGCGAAAGAGGAGTCGCAGAAGCAGATGGTGCAGGGAGGGGCGGCCCCTCCCTGACGAGAAGCGCAGCTTCACGCTCCGGATCCGGAAGCGCGACAAGGACCTCATCCTTGACTCCTACCTGGACTACATCATTAAAAAGGTCAACGATATCCGCCGCAAGAACCAACAACGCCTCATTTATACTAATTCTCTCGGCAGGTCCCTCGATTCCCGGGGCCATCCGTGGGAATCCGTGCCGTTCAAGCACCCGAGCACCTTCGACACGTTGGCCATAGACCCAGACAGGAAGAGGAACATCATGGAGGACCTCAGCAACTTCACCGCCGGCCAGGCCCTCTACCAGCAGACGGGTGGGGCCTGGAAGTGGCGCTACCTTCTCTACGGACTGCCCAGGACAGGGAAATCGAGCACGATCGCCGCGATGGCCAATTTCCTCAAATACGACATCTACGTCCTCGAGCTGACCCAGGTGCGCTCGAGGTCCGAGCTCCTAAACCTCCTCATGAAGACCAGCTCTAAGTCCATCATCGTCATCGAGGACATTGACCGCTTAGTCAATCCGTCGAAACGGTCCAAGATGCCCCAAGCTGCCACGCCTCAGAGCTACTACGACCCCGGCGCGTCTGACTCCGTGCGCAGCGGGGGGGGGGGTCCAATGGGAGCAGTTTTAAAATGTTGCAATGTGATTATGTCATAATATGTCAATTAAGAAAAGAATTCTGCTCTTTTATCTTTAATTAAGGGAATGCTATTTCTTAGTTCATTTTCATTGCTTTGAAGATCAAATTGCTCCTACTTTCTTTGGAAAGATGATAAGAGATTTCATTCTACACCTTACTAATGGGAAGTACATTTGCCGACAAGCCAATCGTACATTTATCTTTTGTAGAAATAGAAATTAGTAGGAAAAGAACAAAAAACTTTATACATAACCAAATAAACAAATAAATAAATAAGAAATAAGAAATGATAAGTACGTGTACAGAAGGGAAGCGCGTGTACGGAAGGCGTTGCTCTCTTTCTAGATCATCTAACAGAATTTGCGGACCAAAACACGATAGGACAACGTCTACTGTTGGGGGCAGAAAATAGGATAACATTTAGTGTTAGATTTCATACCATTTGTCGACCGCAAATCTCTCTCTCTCTAAATCTCAAAACTCCAATACTTTTTTGTCGGTCTTATTTAGTAAGAATGGTTTCCACTTTTCTCAAGATAAATACTTTCAATAAGGTAGTTTTAAATTAAACATCTATCTAAAAGGAAAAATGAATCTTATTTTAGAAAAATAAATAAATAAACATCTAAAGTGAATTCATTTTTTAAAAGATAAATCTAAAATTAAACTTAATAAGGAGTGTGCTCGTCGGCCGACAATCCGGGTAAAGACCAAAGGTATTAAGCAATTGATTCAAACAAAATGTATTAACCTTAGTGCATCCCACTCTTTAACATCTTTTACCTTTCTAAAAAGCGTTTCCCTATTTTGGCCGTGTCCTCTTTAATATTTTGATTTCATATTTCTTTTCTTAAGGGTCCCACGTCCACTATCCTTTTATCAAATAAATGAATATTCCGAAAGATCATGTGCTTGTGCTCACATATCCTAGCTAGGGCCACATGAACCCACCACCAAAACGTCGATGAAACCCTCCTTAACCGCCTTTGTTTCTATAGCTACCGATAAGACCCACTCAACCTCAGCATAATTCATACTCTTTGTGAGGAGATTTAGTATGTTTTTTTTTTCTTTTGACGAATAGATGGGTAGAAGACGAGAAAATTGATTCTCAAGTTCTTGGGGGTAATGAAATGCCCAGAGGATTTGCTTGAGAGCAAAACTTATCACGAATATGTAATCGAATAATAAAATTTAATAAAAAAATCTGTCGGGAACATAACAAAATCAAGTCTTGAAACTTATTAGATCTGTCCAATCGAGTCCATTTGTTGATTATATTTTCTGAAATTTTTAGAACTTAGTTATACCATCATGACAAGCTTTATGACTAAATTTCATCTATTGAAAATTTTGGGATTTGATTGTATTTTTACGACGAGTTTTATAACTTGATTATATTTTTTTGAAAATTTTAGGGTTTTTTTTTTTAATTAAAAGAAAGTTTTAAATTTTAATTAAATATATTTGATGAGTGTTAGGACTTACTTAACCCTTTTCCTTAAGCGAATGAACAAGTAACTTTATAAACGAATGAATTTACTTGTTTTTTTCATCTCAAAGAAGTGTGAAAAGAAAATTTCGACAAAATCGAGGGGGCAAAAATGGGAACCGAGTGGTGGATCGGGACACGCGGCGACGGAGTGGGGCCGCATGATGTTGTCGTGTAGCGCGTGAGGGGGCGAGATCACGCCAATTCACGGAGGGAAGAAGGGAGGGCAACACCAACGCTTAGCACTAACGCTAACCTTTCCTTTCCTCGTCTTGTTTTCTTCCGGGGGTTATTATGATAGGACAGGAGGGGATGTTGCTGGCATTCCCTTTCGTGGCCGTCGTCCGGGGCGTCCGCGTGGCCCTCTCTTGGTTTTTGGGTTTTGGAGATGACAGCTGCTGAAGAAAACAACCAAGGAAAGGAAAAGGAAAAGGAAAAGGAAAAGGGTTTACGAATCCAGCTTGTAAATAAATTATTTCCTTAAATGAATATTAATTCAAAATTTCAAAATGATACACCAGATAATTCTTTTTGACTATCCTGGTGCACTTGTACACCAAATTAATTTTTTAATTACAAAAGCAGTATATTCAAGAAAAATTACAAACATGTACACCTAAAAGGTAAACTAGTACACGTGTCACCCAATTTAGTAATTTAATAATAAAATTTAATAAAAAATAAATTTATCAAGAGTGTATTGATTTGAAGTTTTTTATAGTTAAAAAAAAATAATTTAGGATAAAACTTTCAAAAAATATACTAATTTAGAATTATCCACATTATTTAACCCTTTATTATTTGATAAGTTGAAAAATCATGACACGCCATTATCTTCACGTGCAGTTGCCGGTCCGCGTCCACCTACATATTATTTTTCCTTTTTGTCAACGGGTTTCGATATACGTATAGGGTTCAAACTGTTGGTCCCGCGCATCTTCAACTATTCTAAGTCATTTAATTTAGTGCATTTTATTAAAAATTGTTTTTTTAACTCTTCTAACTTTTTTTTTTTTTTTTTTTTTTTGGTCAGATAACTCTTCTAACTTAGCTCGCAAGAAATGGTTTTCTTTAGAGGGTAGGGTAGGCAATGTGACGTGTGGGCCACAAGGCGGAGTGAGAAAGAGAGAGAGAGAGAGAGAGAGAGGGCGCTGTTCTCTGGCCTTTCCATTCCGATAAGCCATTCCTTCCGTTTGCCACGTCCACCCAGTTTAGGAAGCGAACTGATGAAATTACTGGGTTGTCCTTCGGCATATATTGCGCCTTTTGGGCGATGCTGCAGGTCCGGGGGGACTTTAAAGGGGTGGAAAGGGGGAGAGGTCGGAAAGGGTTTAGAGGGCATGTGATTTGAGGGGTCATATCTCACCCCGTGTTTATTCCGTGTTTAAATAGAAGTCAAGTTATGTGATTGGCAAAAATAAACTAAAGTTTTAAGAGTAAAAATATGCAATTCCAGGAACACAAACATGAGATGACCCTCGAAATGCCACACAAACAGTTATTCAACTGGTGTAGATTATACATTTTTGGCCACATATGAAAACTGTTTCCTAGAATATAATAATTATTCCGGGCTGAAATGTTGACTCTTAATGAATGAAATCACTGTGCTTGTTGATGCTTTATGTATATTAATGTTGAGGCGTTTGAAATTAAACGAAAGTGAAATCACAAATTCCAAAAGTAAATTAAAATCTATAAAGGTGGAAAAAGTTATCCCGAAAATATGAATTGCAATCTCTAACTTCTAATGAAATCGAAGAAATTTCGCATGTTTTTGGCAAAAATAGGGAAAGAAATAACATGTTGGAACTACTTCTCTTTGAAGTAACAGTTATTTTTTACTCTTTTGCGGTTAAACCAAAGATAAGCATTTCTAAATTCCATTTAAGTTCCACTTTGAACCTACCCATTAAAACAGATATTTTAATTTTTAGAATCTAAAACCTACCTTACACATCAAAGAACTTGGAACCTACTTCTTCATAGATTTTAGGATCTATCCAGGTTCCATATGTACTCTTAATTAAACGATTCCAATAAATTATCACCTCTACTGACCACCATTTGCTACAATACACTCATCACAACTCATTAGCCATACAAAAATTATGAAATATAAACAAAATAAAAGTCTCAACCATGGAACTTGCCGGAAATGGTAGCCCTGATTAATGATTTCACATTCAAATATTCATCATTGGACGCTATGGAATGTTGCAGGATCACATGAAAACATAGAACAAGAAATATCGAAAAATTTGTTCAAGGTTTCAAGTTCTTGGCTAGTCGAAACATGTTCCCTAATTTTTAGAATCTAAAATCTACCTTGCATATCTTAAAATTTAGAACAAGACCAGTTTCCATTGGCTTAGTTCTCAGGTTTTTTGTTTTAAACTAGAATCATGCTCACCCCTAATTGAACCGTTTCTTTCAAAATGGGAACTAAACTTCACACATGTCGGTGCGATGGGGACAATAGCAACGTGAAGATCATCAACACAGTAGTGGTTGTGACAAATTATTAATAATTACCATAAAAGTACCACGAGCTTAAAAAAACAAAACAATAAAATAAATAATTCCATTAGCCGAAGCCAATCTCTCTCACCAATGTATTTGTTAAAATGGGTCATAAACCTATTTCTTAACCTATGGATATTTAATGATTTGTCAATGGATTAGTTATATCGAGTAAGTGTGTCATAAATGAGTTTAAACACAATACAAGTGCTAAATGGATTTATTATTAATTTAGACTCAACTTATTCAATCTCTCTCCATATTCACTTGATCTCACTTTCATTTACTCTGCAATTCACCTCAATTTGATTATGAGTTTTCGTAAATAGAGTTAAATATGGAACTGTTTTAGCAATATAGGTATGGTCGAATATAATTCACTAGATTTATTGTGTGAAAATGAATCAAAACAAATTAAATGAATCTATTTGGATCATATAATTGACCTGACCTAAATCCCACTCAAATCACTCGTTGGAGGGTTCACTCACCACCAAAACCCAAGGCCACTCTCTCTCCCTCTCTCCAGGCTCTTCTTTTGCTTTGATCTCTCTTTCTTTCCACAAACTACCCAGTTTTCACGGGCCCCTCGTGGAAATATCAGAAACCCCAGCACCCCCAAATAAAATAATTCAAAACGCAGTTGTCCCTTCCTCGGAAAAACTCACTTTCTAAGAAATCCACAGCCAATGCGGTGCTGATCTTCGCCTTTCCATTTTGAAGATCAGCTTAAAAGAGTAAAACAAAATTAATAATCAGCATAAAAGATCAACCATTTGTTACTGGTTGTGACAAATTATTGGTAATCAGCATAAAAATACCTAACCGTCTTAAAAACTCCTTTAGGGGCCGCGCTTAAAAGAGTAAAACATAATCTTTTTAATTAAACGCTTTAGATTTTTTTTTTTCGAAATTAAGCGTCGTAGATTAAATGATATAAAAGAGAGAAAAGAAATACAATTATTAATAAAATCTATCTCGGACGTCTGAAACAATGCGACCACTATGTAGTGGGCCCCAGATTTGGCCATTTTTTCCACGCCCGACTGCTTTCACTTGCACCCCTTCAAAAAGCAAAGTTACGTTGCCAAATGGGAGTGGATGCATCCCCTCCATAATGATGATTTCGGTGATTGGTGTTCTCAAGAACCCTAATCTATCAACCCAAACTCCCCAAGAGGGCTTGAGATCTGGTTCCTCACTCATGAGGAAATCGAAATTCAATGACAACAAGTAGGTATAAAGATCATATGTAACTAGATGGATTGGGGCCCCCGAGCTTTGGTATTTTTTTTTCCATATGCGACTCTTTTACCCGCGCCCCATAAAAGGATAAATTATATTAGCCAGAGCCAATCCCTCTCGTACCCTAAACCCTAAACTCCCACGGAGTCATCAGAACCCAAAAAAAAAAAACCATTTGGAAAGAGAACAACCCATTTTTCAGCAATTGTATTTCTTCGTGTGTCTTTGCTTGTTTTATGCACTACTTGGAAAAGTTGGAGGGGTAAAGAGTGCGACCGCATTAGGACGCAAAACCCGTCCCCCGGAAACATCAGAACCCAAAACAACCCAACCCCCACGCCACCAATTATTCATGGGTAAACCGAGTCATGCATAATTAGGATTGTATGCGGAAACATGAAAAATCATTTAATTATTTTCTTACATTAATTAATAATTTCCCTTGTTCTTTTCAGCATCAGCGCCCATGCACCGTTATCACCATGCATAACAAACGTCCGTGAAATAAACCGCTGATTTTGCGCCATCCATCGACACCCACAGGATCCAATAAACCCCCTCTTCTTCTATATAAACTCCCTTTGCTCAGAAGAAACCTCACTTCCTAGAAAAACCCTAATTCCCAATTCTCCCTCACACTTCTCTGCCCTCGCCCTCCTTCATCGTCCCCTCCTTCCACAGCCAGAGATCTCCAGAAGAATCTCAACCTTGACACTCACACAGCAAGGCAGAAAAGAAGTCGTCTTCCACATCACGAGCTCTCCAATCTGTTCTTTTTCATTTTCTTTTTCACTCTCTCCACGAAATCTGACTCACACAGGCACAGATCAGAGAGAGAGACGGAAATGAAGGAGATCTGGACATCCCTGGCCTCCCTCCCGGCCGTCCTGGCCTTCTTCTGCCGGGCCCTCCTCCAGGTGGTGTTCCCGCCAGAGCTCCGGTTCGCCTCCCTCCCCTTCCTGAACCGGGCCCTCCTCCAGGTGGTGTTCCCGCCGGAGCTCCGGTTCGCCTCCCTCCCCTTCCTGAACCGGGCCCTCCTCCAGGTGGTGTTCCCGCCGGAGCTCCGGTTCGCCTCCCTCCCCTTCCTGAACCGGGCCCTCGACTGCTTCTCCTCCTACCTGGACTCCATCATAAACAAGGCCAACGACATCCGCCGCAAGAACCAAGAACGCATCTTTTATACTAAGTGCTGCGGCCTCGGTTCCCGTGGCCACGCATGGGAATCGGTGCCGTTCAAGCACCCGAGCACCTTCGACACGTTGGCCATGGACCCGAAGAAGAAGAGGGACATCATGAAGGACCTCCGGGACTTCTCGGCAGGGCAAGCCTTCTACCAGAGGACGGCCCAGGCGTGTAAGCGGGTCTACCTGCTCTCCGGCCTGCCTGGGACGGGGAAATCGAGCGTGATCTTTGCGATAGCCAATTTCCTCGGCTATGACATCTACAACCTCCTGCTGGCCGAAGTGCACACCTACACCGAGCTCCAGAACCTCCTGATGAAGACCAGCTCCAAGTCCATCATCGTCATTGAGGACTTCGACTGCTCATTAAATCTGTCGAACAAGTCGAACGCAACCCAGGCCGCCGCGCGCCGGAGCTACTACAACCCTGGGGCGCCTGAGGCAGCCCGCGGCGGTGAGGACCGGCACAGCAACACGATTAGCCACATGGGGCTGCTCAACTTCACCGACAGCCTGTGCTCGTGCTGCCAGTGCGAGAGGATCTTCGTGTTCACCACCAGCGACACTGAGAACCTCGACCCGGAATTTCTCCGGAGCGGCCTCATGGACATGCACATCTCCATGACTTACTGCTCGTACCCGGCGCTCCAGATCCTGCTCCGGAACTACCTGGGCACCGAGGCCGAGGACCTTGGCAAGGCGGTGGCACGTGAGCTCCAGGAGGCGGTCGAGAAGGCCAAGATGACGCCAGCGGACATAAGCGAAGT